>NC_069505.1:493942017-494244517 GCF_027579735.1 Bombina bombina | reverse complement strand
TGTAGTAGTAAAAAAAAAAAAAAAACTGTGATGTACTTATTTTGTTCAGTTTTCCTTTAATTTAACACTGAAAATCATGGGTTCTCTATTTTTTGTGATAATTTGAGTGCAGACTCCAAACTTCATAAGCCTAACACTGCTATATATTCAACATAGGCATTGTAACGCAAACTGGCCTAAGTTGAAGGGGAAGGTTAAAGGGACATTAGTTTGAGATTGTAATGTAAAATGTTTGTGTAGTAAAAAAAAAAAAAAAAATGCAATATACTTTTACTTATTTTGTCCCCTTTTCCTGTAATTCAACTCTGAAAATTGTTGGTTTTCATAATTCCACAGAACTCCTGTAAAGTAATGGGTGCCACCTTGTAAATATTAGCTTTTGCCCTTATTTGTCTTCAGGACACTTAGGAACGGATAGAACACCAGCAATACAGTGTGCGCAAAAAAGGCTTTATAGAAACCTTGTTAGCTACTCTAACAATCCTATATTTCACACAGCCTTGTTTGCCCATTTCTCTTGTAAGGTGTATCCAGTCCACGGGTTCATCCTTTACTTGTGGGATATTCTCCTTCCTAACAGGAAGTGGCAAAGAGCACACAGCAGAGCTGTCCATATAGCTCCCCCTCTAGCTCCACCCCCCAGTCATTCTCTTTGCCAGCTCGAAGCAATAGGGTCCCTCTCGGAAGGGTAAAGTGAATGTGGTGTTAGATTTGTAGTTTTTTATTCTACAAGCAAAAGTTTATTTTAAATGGTACCGGTTTGTAATATTTACTCTAGCAGAAAAGAGATGAAGATTTCTGCAGGGAGGAAGATGATTTTAGCATGTTGTAACTAAAATCCACTGCTGTTCCCACAAAGGACTGAGGAGTACAAGAAAACTTCAGTTGGGGGGAACGGTATGCTTTATTCAGAGACTAAGAGTGGAATTGCAAGCTTACATAACAGGGCTAATTTATGCTGGTTGACACTATTTTATGGCAAACGGTTTTTACTGATAAATATCGTTTTTTGAGACACTTTGAAGGTTCCTTTGGGTTTCTTTCAGGGGTTGTTACCCACATGGCTGTTATTATAACACTTAGGAGTGTTTCTTTAGGCCTCACAGCACCGGAGTAAGGTGGGAGGGGCCTAATTTTGCGCCTCAGATGCGCAGTTAGATTGACTAGATCTTAAGGCTGTTTCACATGGAGGGTCCTGCTGCAGTTTGAGGGCCTATAAGAAGCTTTTTTCCCCCCACAAATCTGGTTCCTAAGGGCAGGTAGGGCCACAGCAGAGCTGTGGCAAGGTGCTGAAGTTGTTTTAACCGGTTGTTAGCTTGCTATTGATCCGGTTTGGGCATTAAGGGGTTAATCGTTTTTCTTGCTAGTTGTGCAATCTTATCAATGCTTTAGGTACATACTGTGAAAATTTCAAAATTTTCACTGTTTTGGAAAATTGTGTGCCTTTTTTTTATCTCTTAAAGGCACAGTAACGTTTTTTTGCAAAGTGTGTTTTTACTTGATTAAAGTGATATCTGAGCCTGTTTGTCTTACTACTAGTCTGTTAAACATGTCTGACACTAAGGAAAATCCTTGTTCAATGTGTTTAGAAGCCATGGTGGAACCCCCTCTCAGAATGTGTCCCACTTGTACTGCTATGTCTATACACTTTAAAGAACATATTGCTGCGCTTAAAAATGTGGCCAAAGATGATTCTCAGACAGAAGGTAATGAGGCTAGCCCGTTAACCTCTCCCCAAGTGTCACAACCAGTTACGCCCGCTCAAGCGACGCCTAGTACATCTAGCGCGTCTAACTCTTTTACCTTACAAGACTTGGCAGCAGTTATGGATAATACCCTCTCAGTGTTTCTTTCTAAACTGCCCGTGTTACCTGCAAAGCGTGATAGCTCTGTTTTAAGAACAGATTATGAGCATTCTGACGCTTTAGTAGCAGTGTCCAATATACACTCACAACGCTCTGAAATGGGGGCGAGGGATGTGCTGTCTGAGGGAGAAATTTCCGAGTCGGGAAAGGTTGCTCCTCAGGCAGACTCGGATACGTTGGCTTTTAAATTTAAACTAGAACACCTCCGCTTATTGCTCAGGGAGGTATTAGTTACTCTGGATGACTGCGACCCTTTGGTGGTTCCAGAGAAATTGTGTAAAATGGAAAAGTACCTAGAAGTTCCTGTTTACACTGATGTGTTCCCGGTCCTTAAGAGGATTGCGGATATAGTAACTAGGGAGTGGGATAGACCAGGTATTCCGTTTGTTCCCCCTCCTGTTTTTAAGAAAATGTTCCCCATATCTGACCCCATGCGGGACTCGTGGCAGACGGTCCCTAAGGTGGAGGGGGCTGTTTCTTCACTTGCTAAACGCACAACCATACCAATTGAGGACAGTTGTGCTTTTAAAGACCCTATGGATAAAAAATTAGAAGGTTTACTTAAGAATTTTTGTTCATCAAGGTTTTCTTCTCCAACCTATAGCATGCATTGTTCCTGTAACTACTGCAGCTGCTTTCTGGTTCGAGGCGCTGGAAGATGCGCTCCAGACGGAGACCTCATATGAGGACATTATGGACAGAATTAAGGCTCTTAAGCTGGCTAATTCTTTTATCACAGATGCCGCTTTCCAACTAGCTAAGTTAGCGGCAAAAAATTCAGGTTTCGCCATTTTAGCGCGCAGTCCTGGTCGGCCGATGTGTCGTCAAAATCCAAACTATTGAACATCCCTTTCAAAGGAAAGACCCTCTTTGGGCCTGAATTGAAAGAGATTATTTCAGAAATCACGGGGGAAAAGGCCATGCTCTCCCCCAGGACAAGTCCTTCAAGACGAAGAACAAACAAAATAATTTTCGTTCCTTTCGGAATTTAAGGAGCGGTCTCGCTTCATCCTCCTCTGCTGCAAAGCAAGAGGGTAATACTTCACAACCCAGGGCAGCCTGGAAAACTTACCAGGGCTGGAACAAGGGTAAACCGGCCAAGAAGCCTGCAGCTGCCTCCAAGACAGCATGATGGGGTAGCCCCAGATCCGGGACCGGATCTAGTAGGGGGCAGACTCTCTTCGCTCAGGCCTGGGCAAAAGATGTACACGATCCCTGAGCATTAGAGATTGTATCCCAGGGATATCTTCTAGAATTCAAGGACTCCCCTCCAAGGGGAAGGTTCCACATTTCTCGTCTGTCTACAGACCAGACAAAGAAAGAGGCGTTCTTACGCTGTGTAGAAGACCTACATACAATGGGAGTGATCCACCCAGTTCCAATTGTGGAACAAGGGCTGGGTTTTTACTCAAACCTGTTTGTGGTTCCCAAAAAAGAAGGAACTTTCAGACCAATCCTGGATCTCAAAATTCTAAACAAATTCCTCAGAGTCCCATCATTCAAGATAGAGACCATTCGGACAATCTTACCAATGATCCCGGAGGGTCAATATATGACTACCATGGATCTAAAGGATGCGTATATGCACATTCCTATCCACAAAGATCATCGCCAGTTTCTCAGGTTCGCCTTTCTGGACAAGCATTATCAGTTTGTGGCTCTTCCTTTCGGGTTGGCCACATCTCCCAGAATTTTCACAAAGGTGCTAGGGTCCCTCCTGGCGGTTCTAAGACCGCCGGGCATAGCAGTGACGCCTTACCTAGATGACATCCTAATTCAGGCGTCGACTTTTCCAAAGAGCCAAGTCTCACACGGAAATTGTATTAGCCTTTCTTAGGTCTCACGGGTGGAAGGTGAACATCAAAAAGTGTTTTCTCTCTCCCCCCCTCACAAGAGTTCCATTCCTAGGAACCCTAATAGACTAGGTAGAAATGAAAATATTTCTGACGGAGGTCAGAAAGTTAACTCTTAATTACTTGCCGAGCTCTTCATTCCATTCCTCGGCCGTCTGTCTCCATGCACTGAGCTACAATTGGACTAATGGTAGCGGCAATGGACATATAGTCCCTTTTGCACGGATACACCTCAGACCACTGCAACTATGCATGCTCAAACAGTGGAATGGGGATTATGCAGATTTGTCTCCTCAAATACAATTGGACCAGGGGACCAGAGATTCTCTTCTCTGGTGGTTGTCTCAGGATCACCTGTCTCAGGGAATGTGTTTCCGCAGACCAGAGTGGATCATCGTAACGACCAACGCCAGTCTGTTGGGCTGGGGTGCAGTCTGGGACTCCCTGAAAGCTCAGGGCTTATGGTCTTGGGAATAAGCTCTTTTCCCGATAAACATTCTGGAACTGAGGGTGATATTCAACGCTCTTCAGGCATGGCCTCAGCTAGCTGCGGCCAAATTCATCAGATTTCAGTCGGACAACATCACGACTGTAGCTTACATCAACCATCAAGGGGGAACAAGGAGTTCCCTAGCAATGATGGAAGTAACCAAAATAATCAGGTGGGCGGAGGATCACTCTTGCCACCTCTTAGCAATTCACATCCCAGGAGTAGACAACTGGGAGGCGGATTTTCTAAGTCGTCAGACTTTTCACCCGGGGGAGTGGAAACTCCACCCGAAGGTATTTGCCCAGCTGACTCAGCTATGGGGCACTCCAGAATTGGATCTGATGGCGTCCCGTCAGAATGCCAAACTTCCTCTTTATGGGTCCAGGTCCCGGGATTCCCAGGCGGTATTGATAGATGCTCTAGCAGCGCCTTGGTCCTTCAATCTGGCCTATGTGTTTCCACCGTTTCTTCTCCTTCCTCGTCTGGTTGCCAGAATCAAGCAGGAGAGGGCGTCGGTGATTCTAATAGCGCCTGCGTGGCCACGCAGGACCTGGTATGCAGACCTAGTGGACATGTTATCCGTTCCACCATGGACTCTGCCAATGAGGCAGAACCTTCTACTTCAAGGTCCTTCAAACATCCAAATCTAATTTCTCTGCATCTGACTGCTTGGAGATTGAACGCCTAATTCTATCTAAGTGTGGTTTCTCTGAGTCGGTTATCGATACCCTGATTCAGGCTAGAAAGCCTGTCACCAGGAAAATCTACCATAAGATTTGGCGAAAATATCTTTGTTGGTGCGAATCCAAGGGCTACTCATGGAGTAAGATTAGGATTCCCAGGATATTGTCTTTTCTCCAAGATGGATTGGAGACAGGATTGTCAGCTAGTTCCTTAAAAGGACAGATATCTGCTTTGTCTATTCTTTTACACAAACGTCTGGCGGAGGTACCAGATGTTCAAGCGTTTACTCAGGCTTTAGTCAGAATCAAGCCTGTTTATAGACCTGTGGCTCCGCCATGGAGTCTGAATTCAGTTCTTTCAGTTCTGCAAGGGGCTCCGTTTGAACCTTTACATTCCATAGATATTAAGCTTTTATCTTGGAAAGTTTTGTTTTTGGTAGCTATCTCTTCTGTGCGAAGTTTCAGAGTTATCTGCTTTACAGTGTGACTCACCTTACTTGGTGTTCCATGCAGATAAGGTAGTTTTCTCTTGTTAAGTGTGTTCAGTCCACGGGTCATCCATTACTTATGGGATATATTCTCCTTCCCAACAGGAAGTTGCAAGAGGATCACCCAAGCAGAGCTTCTATATAGCTCCTCCCCTCACATGTCATATCCAGTCATTCTCTTGCAACCCTCAACAAAGGAGGTCGCGAGAGGAGTTGGAGTTTTTTACTTAATTATTCTTCAATCAAAAGTTTGTTATTTTAAATGGCACCGGAGTGTGCTGTTTTTCTATCTCAGGCAGTATTTGGAAGAAGAATCTGCCTGCGTTTTCTATGATCTTAGCAGACGTAACTAAGATCCACTGGCTGTTCTCGACATTCTGAGGAGTGGGGTAACTTCAGAAAATGGGAATAGCATGCGGGGTCCCCCGCAAATGAGGTATGTGCAGTACAATATTTTCTGGGAAAGAAAACACTGCTGTTACCCATATGATGTAAGTACAGCCTTAAATGCAGTAGTAGCGACTGGTATCAGGCTGATAAATGTATGCGCAGTTGAGTTATTTTCTAGGGACTAGAATTTGACTGAGAAAATACTGTTAATACTGAAATAATGCTTAAGCCTTATCTGCAGTAGAAGCGACTGGTAGCAGGCTTAGTGATAACTTTGCATGACATTGAAAAAGTTTCTTTTTAAAACGTTTACTGGCATGTTATTCGTTTTGTGAGGTACTTTGGGGATAAATCCTTTTTGGGCATGATTTTTTTCAACATGGCTAACGTATTTTTCTGCATAGAAACCGTTATATCAGGTCTCCCACTGTTGTAAGATGAGTGGGAGGGGCCTTTTTTTAGCGCCTTGTTGCACAGTTAAAATTCTAGCACATTCTTCCTGCTTCTTCCTCCTTGATCCAGGACGTCTCTAGAGAGCTCAGAGGTTTTCAAAATTCGTTTTTGAGGGAGGTAATCAGTCACAGCAGACCTGTGACAGTGTGTTTGACTGTGATAAAAGCGTTAAATCTTAATTTGATATCCGTTTTTGGGTATTGAGGGGTTAATCATCCTTTTGCTAATGGGTGCAATCCTCTGCTAATTAATACATTTACCGTTAAGAATTGTTGACTAACTGAATTAGTTCATTGTTATTCAACTGTGTTTTTGATAACCGCTGCAGCGTTTTTTTATATTGCTTGTAAACTTATTGAAAGCTTAATTGCTAGTCTGTTTAAACATGTCTGATACAGAGGAATCTGCTTGTTCATTATGTTTAAAAGCCGATGTGGAGCCCAATAGAAATATGTGTACCAACTGTATTGATATTACTTTAAATAAAAGTCAATCTTTACCGATAAAGAAATTATCACCAGACAACGAGGGGGAAGTTATGCCGTCTAACTCTCCTCACGTGTCAGTACCTTCGTCTCCCGCTCGAGAGGTGCGTGAGATTGTGGCGCCAAGTACATCAAGGCCCTTACAAATCACTTTACATGATATGGCTAATGTTATGAAAGAAGTATTATCCAATCTGCCCGAGTTAAGAGGCAAGCGCGATAGCTCTGGGTTAAGGACAGAGCGCGCCGATGACACGAGAGCCATGTCTGATACTGCGTCACAATTTGCAGAACATGAGGACGGAGAGCTTCATTCTGTGGGTGACGGTTCTGATTCGGGGAGACCGGATTCAGAAATTTCAAATTTTAAATTTAAGCTTGAGAACCCCGCGTGTTGCTAGGGGAGGTGTTAGCGGCTCTGAATGATTGCGACACGGTGGCAATCCCAGAGAAATTATGTAGGCTGGATAAATACTATGCGGTACCGGTGTGTACTGAAGTTTTTCCTATACCAAAAAGGCTTACAGGGATTATTAGCAAGGAGTGGGATAGACCTGGTGTGCCCTTTTCCCCTCCTCCGATATTTAGAAAAATGTTCCCTATAAACGCCGCCACACGAGACTTATGGCAGACGGTCCCTAAGGTGGAGGGAGCAGTTTCTACTTTAGCCAAGCGTACCACTATCCCGGTGGAGGATAATTGTGCTTTCTCAGATCCAAAGGATAAAAAATTAGAGGGTTACCTTAAAGTGAATGTAAAGTCAGCTTGTTCTCTAAAGTTCTGCGTAACAGTGAATGTTAAATAACATGAGTTTAATTCATCAAATTTTTTTAAAAATTGTAATTACCGTGATTTTTATTGATTATAGCCTTGCACCCGTCATTGTAATCCTCCGCCCGGCATTTTCACTAACTCTCTGTGATTGTATGCACGATCCTTACAACCAATTACTGGATTAACCACGGGGGGACCAAACCCCTTTCTGTGTCGTCACGCGTCCGTATTGCGCTTGCGTTAGACTGCTCTTCCTACGTTTTACTCAGAAGCTCGTTCACATTTCACATTTCGCGCATGCGCAATTGGATAATTATCGGACTTCATTCATTCAAGAAATCTTATAGCGCTAGGTAAGTTTATTTTAAAAGGGCTACGTATTCGACAATCACATATGAATAAATGGGGGATGAGGATAATATGCTTTGCTTCGCTACCCAACGATAGTATTCAGTGAATGTATTGATTCACTGAATACTATGTTGACTGACAGCGGAATCGGGGTTTGACGCATGCGCAGTGATTAGCAGAGACGGGAGCGCGCATTGCCACTACGTAAACAGCGGGTGGGACCGCTGTATACGTAATGTTGAACAGAATAAGGAAGTTTAGAGTGGGAGGAGCAGGTATAGTCAAAGACCGATATTTAGAAATGTATATAAAAATATTATTACACATTTTATGAGAAAATGAAAGTGGCGTTTTTTTTATTATACTTATAAACTATTGAATTATACTTTCCTAACATACAAAATTTACATTCACTTTAAGAAAATGTTTGTTCAACAAGGTTTTATATTACAGCCTCTTGCATGCATTGCGCCTGTCACTGCTGCAGCGGCATTCTGGTTTGAGTCTCTGGAAGAGGCGATTCGCACAGCACCATTGGATGAGACTTTGAGCAAGCTTAGAACGCTTAAGCTAGCTAATGCGTTTGTTTCGGATGCCGTAGTGCATTTAACCAAACTTACGGCTAAGAATTCCGGATTCGCCATACAGGCGCGCAGAGCGCTATGGCTTAAATCCTGGTCAGCAGATGTAACGTCTAAGTCTAAACTACTGAATATTCCTTTCAAAGGGCAGACCTTATTCGGGTCCGGCTTGAAGGAAATTATTGCTGACATTACTGGAGGTAAGGGCCACACCCTTCCTCAGGACAGGGCCAAATCAAAGGCCAAACGGTCTAATTTTCGTGCCTTTTGTAATTTCAAGGCAGGAGCAGCATCAACTTCCTCTGCTCCAAAACAGGAAGGAACTACTGCTCGTTACAGACAAGGTTGGAAAGGCAACCAGTCATGGAACAAGGGCAAGCAGGCCAGAAAGCCTACTTCCGCCCCTAAGACAGCATGAAGACAGGGCCCCCTTTCCGGAGACGGGTCTAGTGGGGGGCAGACTTTCTCTCTTCGCCCAGGCTTGGTCAAGAGATGTACAGGATCCCTGGGCGTTGGAGATCATATCTCAGGGATACCTTCTGAATTTCAAAACTTCTCCTCCACAAGGGAGGTTTCATCTGTCAAGGTTATCAACAAACCTAGTAAAGAAAGAGGCATTTCTACAATGTGTACAAGACCTCTTAGTGATGGGAGTGATCCACCCAGTTCCGCGAACGGAACAAGGTCAAGGGTTTTACTCAAATCTGTTTGTGGTTCCCAAAAAAGAGGGAACCTTCAGACCAATCTTAGACTTAAAAATCTTAAACAAATTCCTAAGGGTTCCATCGTTCAAGATGGAAACCATTCGGACCATCCTACCCACGATCCAAGAGGGTCAGTATATGACCACAGTGGACTTAAAGGATGCCTACCTTCACATACCGATTCACAAAGATCATTATCGGTACCTAAGGTTTGCCTTTCTAGACAGGCATTACCAGTTTGTAGCTCTTCCCTTCGGGTTAGCTACGGCTCCGAGAATTTTTACAAAGGTTCTGGGTTTGCTTCTGGCGGTACTAAGACCGCGAGGCATAGCGGTGGCTCCGTACCTAGACGACATTCTGATACAAGCGTCAAGTTTTCAAAATGCAAAGTCTCATACAGAGATAGTTCTAGCATTTCTGAGGTCGCATGGGTGGAAAGTGAACATGGAAAAGAGTTCTCTGTTTCCACTCACAAGGATCCCTTTCCTAGGGACTCTTATAGATTCTGTAGAGATGAAGATTTACCTGACTGAGTCCAGGTTATCAAAAATTCTAAATGCTTGCCGTGTCCTTCATTCCATTCCAAGCCCATCAGTAGCTCAGTGCATGGAAGTAATCGGCTTAATGGTCGCGGCAATGGACATAGTGCCATTTGCGCGCCTGCATCTCAGACCGCTGCAATTATGCATGCTAAGTCAGTGGAATGGGGATTACTCAGATCTGTCCCCTTTACTGTATCTGGACCAGGAGACCAGGGATTCTCTTCTCTGGTGGTTGTCTCGGGTTCATCTGTCCAAAGGAATGACCTTTCACAGACCAGATTGGACGATTGTAACAACAGATGCCAGCCTACTAGGCTGGGGCGCAGTCTGGAACTCCCTAAAGGCTCAGGGATCGTGGACTCAGGAGGAGAAACTCCTTCCAATAAACATTCTGGAATTAAGAGCAATATTCAATGCTCTCCTAGCTTGGCCTCAGTTGGCAACACTGAGGTTCATCAGGTTTCAGTCGGACAACATCACGACTGTAGCTTACATCAATCATCAAGGAGGAACCAGGAGTTCCCTAGCGATGTTGGAAGTCTCAAAGATAATTCGCTGGGCAGTCTCACTCTTGCCACCTGTCGGCGATCTACATCCCAGGCGTGGTGAACTGGGAGGCGGACTTTCTAAGTCGCCAGACTTTTCATCCGGGGGAGTGGGAACTTCATCCGGAGATATTTGCTCAACTGATTCTTCATTGGGGCAAACCGGAACTGGATCTCATGGCATCTCGCCAGAACGCCAAGCTTCCGTGCTACGGATCCAGGTCCAGGGACCCGGGAGCGGTGCTGATAGATGCACTAGCAGCCCCTTGGGTTTTCAACATGGCTTATGTGTTTCCACCTTTTCTGTTACTGCCTCGACTGATTGCCAAGATCAAACAGGAGAGAGCATCAGTGATTCTGATAGCGCCTGCGTGGCCACGCAGGACCTGGTATGCAGACCTAGTGGACATGTCGTCCTGTCCACCATGGTCTCTGCCTCTGAGGCAGGACCTTCTAATTCAGGGTCCTTTCAACCATCCAAACCTAATTTCTCTGAGGCTGACTGCATGGAGATTGAACGCTTGATTCTATCGAAGCGTGGTTTCTCGGAGTCGGTTATTGATACATTAATACAGGCTCGGAAACCTGTGACCAGAAAAATTTACCATAAGATATGGCGTAAATATTTATATTGGTGTGAATCCAAGAGTTACTCATGGAGTAAGGTTAGGATTCCTAGAATATTGTATTTTCTACAAGAGGGTTTAGAAAAGGGTTTATCCGCTAGTTCGCTAAAGGGACTGATTTCTGCTCTTGTCTATTCTTTTACACAAGCGTCTGGCAGAGAATCCAGACGTCCAGGCTTTTTGTCAGGCTTTGGCTAGGATTAAGCCTGTGTTTAAAGCTGTTGCTCCTCCGTGGAGCTTGAACTTGGTTCTTAAAGTTCTTCAGGGTGTTCCGTTTGAACCCCTTCATTCCATTGATATTAAGCTTTTATCTTGGAAAGTTCTGTTTTTGATGGCTATTTCCTCGGCTCGAAGAGTCTGAGTTATCTGCCTTACATTGTGATTCTCCTTATCTGATCTTTCATTCAGACAAGATAGTCCTGCGTACTAAACCTGGGTTTTTACCTAAGGTTGTTTCTAACAGGAATATCAATCAAGAGATTGTTGTTCCATCATTATGTCCTAAACCTTCTTCAAAGAAGGAACGTCTCTTGCATAATCTAGACGTGGTCCGTGCCCTGAAGTTCTACTTACAGGCAACTAAAGATTTTCGGCAAACTTCTTCTCTGTTTGTCGTTTACTCTGGACAGAGGAGAGGTCAAAAGGCTTCGGCTACCTCTCTCTCTTTTTGGCTTCGTAGCATAATACGTCTAGCCTATGAGACTGCTGGACAGCAGCCTCCTGAAAGAATTACAGCTCATTCCACTAGAGCTGTGGCTTCCACCTGGGCCTTTAAGAATGAGGCCTCTGTTGAACAGATTTGCAAGGCTGCAACTTGGTCTTCACTTCATACTTTTTACAAATTTGACACTTTTGCTTCTTCTGAGGCTGTTTTTGGGAGAAAGGTTCTACAGGCAGTGGTTCCTTCTGTTTAATGTTCCTGCCTTGTCCCTCCCATCATCCGTGTACTTTAGCTTTGGTATTGGTATCCCATAAGTAATGGATGACCCGTGGACTGAACACACTTAAAAAGAGAAAACATAATTTATGCTTACCTGATAAATTTATTTCTCTTGTAGTGTGTTCAGTCCACGGCCCGCCCTGTCTTTTTTGAGGCAGGTTCTAAATTTTAAATTATAACTCCAGTCACCACTGCACCCTATAGTTTCTCCTTTCTCGTCTTGTTTCGGTCGAATGACTGGATATGACATGTGAGGGGAGGAGCTATATAGCAGCTCTGCTTGGGTGATCCTCTTGCAACTTCCTGTTGGGAAGGAGAATATATCCCATAAGTAATGGATGACCCGTGGACTGAACACACTACAAGAGAAATAAATTTATCAGGTAAGCATAAATTATGTTTTGCGTACCAAACCTGGTTTTCTTCCTAAGGTTGTGTCTAATAAGAATATTAACCAGGAAATTGTTGTTCCTTCTGTGTCCTAATCCTTTTTCGAAGAAGGAACGTCTGTTACACAATCTTGATGTGGTTTGTGCTTTAAAGTTCTATTTACAAGCAACTAAGGATTTCAGACAAACAACTTCATTGTTTGTTATCTATTCTGGTAAGAGGAGAGGTCAGAAGGCGACTGCTACCTCTTTCCTTTTGGCTGAAAAGCATCATCCGTCTGGCCTACGAGACTGCTGGCCAGCAGCCTCCTGAAACAATTACTGCTCATTCTACCAGAGCAGTGGCTTCCACATGGCCTTTTAAAAATGAGGCTTCTGTTGAACATATTTGTAAGGCAGCGACTTGGTCTTCGCTGCATACTTTTTCCAAATTTTACAAATTCGATACTTTTGCTTCTTCGGAGGCTATTTTTGGGAGAGAGGTTTTACAAGCAGTGGTGCCTTCCGTTTAAGGTACCTGTCTTGTTCCCTCCCTTCATCCGTGTTCTAAAGCTTTGGTATTGGTATCCCACAAGTAAAGGATGAACCCGTGGACTGGATACACCTTACAAGAGAAAACAGAATTTATGCTTACCTGATAAATTGCTTTCTATTGTGGTGTATCCAGTCCACGGCCCGCCCTGTCATTTTAAGACAGGTGGTTTTTATTTTTAAACTACAGTCACCACTGCACCCTATGGTTTCTCCTTTTTCTTCCTAACCTTCGGTTGAATGAATGGGGGGTGGAGCTAGAGGGGGAGCTATATGGACAGCTCTGCTGTGTGCTCTCTTTGCCACTTCCTGTTAGGAAGGAGAATATCCCACAAGTAAAGGATGAACCCGTGGATTGGTTACACCACAAGAGAAAGTAATTTATCAGGTAAGCATAAATTCTGTTTTTTATAGGAAACCGGTTTTGGTGTGTCAGTGTCCATATTTTATAGGGGCTTTTACACCTTTTCAATATTTAAAGGGACAGTTGCACAATTCTCATGGCTAAAACTGCTACGTATATTTTCCTAATTGGCTAGAGGACACTCCTCTATATATGGAAATATGTGGGTGAGTTTGTCTATTGAAGAACATTTGCAGCAAGCAGGGTATTTATTTGGAAAATTACTTGGCTTGTATGTTATCTTTAGATAGACTTAAATTGCAAGCTGTTTAGTGTTAATTTTTAAATGGTTTTAAACAGCTAATGTAATTTGTTTTCAAAATCTGCATAACTTTTTTTTTTTTTTTTTTTTACTTTGCTTTGATTACACTATCGTTTATGTCCCTTTAAATTAACTCTTGGGCAAAATTTTCACATTGCAATGCTGAAACGTTTTATAGGGGTTCCTTTGATTTTGTTTTTATAAATTAGGTAAATCCCCACTACCTAGTAGGTCCTTTGTTAGTATTTTGCTGATGGATAATTATTTCATCTGCATTGCTAGAATACTAATCATCACTAATATTGTATTTAAATGTTAACCTATGGTTTATTTTTTATTTTTTTTCTTAATCTACTAATGAATTATAGCCAATTTTAGCCTCCCTGAGGCTGGAGATTTCTTGAATGAAGTGATCTACATTGAGATGCAGAAAGAAGAAGCTGAGGTTCTAGTGAGACAGTACAACGAAGAAGGAAAAAGAGCCGGTCCTCCTCCAGAAAAGAGATTTAGAGGACGTGGCGGTGGTGGGCCTTCAGGAGGGGGAAGAGGTAGAGGAGATGCTGGAAGGGAAGAATCAAATCGCTTTGAAAACAGAGATGCTCCTGGTGGAAACAGAGGTGGTTTTCAGGGCAGAGGAGGGCCCTCTGGAGGTGGCCATAGAGGTGGTGGTGGTGGTAAGTAAATTGTTTTCAAAACCAGAGTTTAGAAACTGTTTAAAGGGACAGTAAACATTCAGAATGTTTTATATATTTCTGCACACAGTGTAACACAAGTGTAAAGTTGGACTCCGCTCCAGGATCTACTGAGCGGGTCTTTGATATCCAAAGCGTTTTGCTGCCTAGTCACAGCACGCCCGGTTGCGCTATTGGATTAAATGTAGCTCGCTCAGGCTACTAGACCAGAGCAGAAGCTAGCTACATTTCTTCCTAAAGTGCAACTGTGCGTGTTGTGACTAGCCAGCAAGCCCGCGTAGCGTATTGGATATCCAACACCCGCTCAGTAGATCCTGGAGCGGACTTTACACTTCAAAATCTAGAAATACTTTTTATTTTTATTTTTGTTGCCTCCCAAAATGTTATAATTCTGCACTGTGTGCAGAATTATATAACATTCTGAATGTCTACTGTCCCTTTAAGAGCAATAGGTGTTTAGGAGGCAGCTGTAATCGAGTATTGCAAATAGAAGGAATGATAGCTCTGCTTAAAGTGAAGGTAAAGTTACCTTGATGCTGATCCACATTCCAATTCTTTGTTAAAAAAAAATAGGAGTTTCATTCATTATTTTTTTACATTTTTATTCTAAATCCAGTAATCTTAGTTTTCATTCCCTATTTACCGCTATGCAAAAAACAACCCTTTTTTTTTTTTTTTTAAATCTCTTGGTCACGTTTTTGATCAGCCAGATGAAAATCTGTCCGTTAGGCGGCCGTGACCGAACGTCATCCGCCTACTTGCTGAAATGCGCATGCGCTTAAGGCCAATTCTTCATCTGACTAAATGCGTGGGTCCGTTTTGCGCATGCGTACTATTTCTATTTTATGGCCGCATCTAGTGAATAGTTTTAACTGGCAGAGGTATTGGACCATCTTACTGCCAAAACCCAGCTTGGCTAACGCGCTTGTCCTTTTTGCACTATTGCCAGTAATAAAAAAAACAGAGAGGGATGAAATCGCCAATTCCGACATGCGCAGTTGAGCGGAGGATCGTGAACTCGCATTGTAAACACGTATAGAGTGGGTGGGACTGCTCTATTCGTCACTCATTAGAAAATCCGGAAATAGCGGTTGGGAGGAGTAAAGATATCAATGGTATTGGTTTATATATAGGTTTTATTTCCCTAATATAGAATAATTATTTTTAAAAAAGTTAGCGATTAGCTTATTATATTGTAGATTTATTGCTTTGTGTCTTCAACATGTTAAAAATTATCTTCACTTTAAGCAGGCCAAGTCAGGTGTTTGTGCTCAGCTTTCTTGTTTGTTTTTCAGGCTTTGGCAGAGGAGGTCCCAACCCCCCAAGTCGATGGTCTGGAGGTTCTCATGACAATGGAGCTGATAGCCGTGGAGGCTATGGACGTAACAGCCAGGATCAAAGCTTTGGTCCAGCAGTTACCCAGGGTGGTGGCTACGGGTCCTCATCAAACCCACCTCAAAGCTCTCCAAGTGGTTATAATCAAGGGCAGGTGTGTAATAATAATTGCAAGTTTCAGACTTCTCTCATCATTTTAATCTATTTCCAATTTAAGTAATTTTATTTTTGTCCCAACAGCAAAGCTATGGACAAGGCGGATACAGTCACAGCTCTGGAGGAGGCTACACCCAGGGATCAGATAGGGGTTATGGGCAAAGCTCTGACAGAGGCACTGAGAGGGGTTACAGTCAGGGCTCTGATAGGGGCTACAGCCAAGGCTCTGATAGGTCCTATGGCCAGGGATCTGATAGGGGCTACAGCCAGGGATCTGATAGGGCCTATGGTCAGGTTTCTGATAGGGGCTACGGACAGGGCTCTGATAGGGGCTCTGATAGAGGTAACAGCCAGGGCTCTGATAGGGGCTACGGCCAGGCCACTGATAGGGGCTACGGCCAGGCCACTGATAGGAGCTACGGCCAGGCCACTGATAGGAGCTATGGTCAGGCCACTGATAAGGGCTACAGCCAGGGCTCAGGAGGAGGATATGGTCAGAGTTCTGGGAGCAATTACAACCAGAGTCAAGCAGGAGGCTACAGCCAGAGTTCTGCTCCTGGAGGAAGCAGCTATAGTCAGAGTCCAGCAGGAGGATACAGTCAAAGCTCTGGAGGAGGCTATGGTCAGAACTATGATAATAATCAAAGCTATGGAGGGCAAAATTACAGCCAAGCATACTCACAGCCACCACCTGCACAAAGTTCCTCGTCTGGCTATGGCCAGAGTAGCTATGGCCAACAGTATCAACAACAGGTAAGGAGTAGAGAATATTTATTAACTTAAATTAATTTACTGAATAACATGGTGATGATGATGAAGTATTACTCCCAGGTGAATGATCAAAACTTTTATCTTCAACCAAAGTTAACATTCAAACCTCCCATATCTTCTCAGAGAGCTTGCGGTGGTTAATGTTTAAGTGAATTTGTTTCATACAGGACACCACTGACTTTCTGAAAAAGTATGTTTTGTTTTTTAATATGGGTGCATGGTGCAGTCATAGTATATATGCATATGTTACTTAACAGTAAAAATTTTTGCTAATAGAAGCATATTGCAAAAAATGTTTCTATTAAACAATCAAATGCACTTTAAAATTTGAATCATTTTATTCCTTTTATGTAGGGCTGGGCGATATGGGGGGATTTAATCACGGTTTTCTTATAAATTACTATAACACCTTAATTTTGCACATGTGGACTGGTGTTACTGTAGCAAGAGAGTGGCCTATCGGAATTAAGCACTGACACAACACCGGCTTTTTCATTACAGGTAGTGCTCTGGGATGGATCATACTTCCTGTTCTGTCTCTACAGTTCCTGTGAGCCCCACGTCTTCACATCTGAAGGAAAATATTAACTTGTTCTAATGTTTAAAATGCACTACGGTCCCTGGGAGACAGTTTAGAAAATACTATTTCAAATTAAAACAGTGCATAATAAAGCGGTACTTTATTAGCGTTTTAGCCTCTCAGCTGCCTCCCAGGGACCTCAGTGCATTTTAAACATTAGAACAAGTTAATATTTTCCCTCAGATGTGAAGACGTGGGGCTCACAGGAACTGTAGTGACAGAACAGGAAGTATCGTGATCCCACAGCACTGCCTCTAATGAAAAAGCCGCTGTTGTGTCGATGCTAAATTCCGATGGTCCACTCTCATGATACAGTAGCACCAGTCCACCAATCACCTGCTAGACACACCTCCTTCCCAGTCTATGTCCCGCCCCTCTTCCCTGGGACCATCCCAGGAACTCTGATTGCTCAGAGGGAGAGACACGTCACGTGTGCGCTCAGGATCTTCTCTTCAGTCGCCGCTAAACCTGTTCACATGGAGCGAGTGATGTCACTCCTGGGTTTAATGTCATACAGATTTCATATTAAAATTAGTGATTATTCAGTTATAGAATTTAATTCTAGCTCTGTTTTATTTGCTGTCCTGCATGACTGTCGGAACACGCATAAGTAGCTGCTAAAATTAATATTAAGTACATGATAAAGTTCTTTATTCTCGGTTGCTTTATAATCAAAATGCATGTAAATTGTAATAGTGCGAGACACACAGTTAATCTGACAATTGAGTTTTGATTTTATTTTGCTGTTTGCTTTCCAGTATGGCCAGTACCAGAGCCAAGCAGTGTCACAGAATGCTAGTAACAGCCCAGGTCAGACTCCAGGTCAGACTCCAGGGCAGTGGAGCCAATGGAATTATGGGAGTGGAGGCTATGACCAGTCTGGCCGATATGGTGGCTCACAGTGAGGATCTGGTGATCATTGAAGGAACAACTTCCAGACATCCCTTGAACCTTGCATCAATAAACAATATTTGTTCCAGTGAGGACTTGGTTAGCCTACCCTTGTTTCTCACTTTTAAACACCTGGATTCAGCAGTGTTGCGTTTTAATTTCCTCTGTTTCTTTCACAACACTGATTTTGCCTATATAGGGCATCCTCATGCAAGAGGGACAACAAACTTGTTGGGACAGTATAGAAAAGAAATTACTTGCTGAGTTTTCCAAGCCCATGACTAATACATTTTGAAAGTACATTAAATCTATAAATGGATACAAAAAAAGTTTGTGGTCCCTCCAAAAATTGTACCCTGACTAATTTTTGTTATAACATGTAGGTTTTTTTTTTTTTTTCTTCAGTTCAAGCTCTACTTTGCATGAGTTACACCATATTTGGACCATAGTTTCTACAGGCGCTTTTTTTTTTAATATAAAAAGGAAATTGTGCATCCCCCTCTTTTTTTTTATTTTTTTTAATTATGGTAATATTTTATGTAGTATTTTACAATGTGCTGCTCACTATTACTTCACATAGAATTTTTTTTTTTTTTCAGTTTGACAATTCTTAAAAAAAAATATGTTGAACAGAAAACATTTGTATTTTGTTTTCCCCTTTTTGTGTTTTTTTTATTTCAAAGAGTGAATATTGTTTTTCCAAACCTTTAAGCTGAATCCCTGTGTTTATTTCAAATACGCTGTGCTTCAAGAATGTGTGTAATTCTAGTCTTTTTTTTTTCCCTCCCTTTTTAAAAGGGACATTGTATTCAAAATGTTTTGGGGTTTGTTTTTTTTTGGTCTGGTATATAAAATGTGATTTTATTATTTTTTTTTTCATAAAGAAAAAAAAAAGAGCAAAAGTAGTTTCAATTGAAAGTAAAATTGACAGGGAGTTCTGATACTTTTGCACCTGTTAATGATTGACAAGGTCAACTCTCACAAAAAAGTTGGTTTCTTTAGGATCATCAATTAAAAAATTGGGATATTCTTTTAAACAAGAAAATGAGTGTAGTTTCCTTTTTAATTTAAAATGTATTTTTATATTGGAATATTCTCAATTAGTCAAGAAAATGAGAACAATGTTCTTTCTTATGACACGATGAGTCCACGAATCATCATTAATTACTGTTGGGAATATCACTCCTAGCCAGCAGGGGGAGGCAAAGAGCACCACCGCAAAGCTGTTAAATATCACTTCCCTTCCCACAACCCCCAGTCCTTCTCTTTGCCTACGTTAAATGCAAGGAGGTGGTAAAGTTTGTCTCTGAAAGAAGATTATTCAATCAAGATTTTATTTTACAAGATATGACGAGTCCACGGCTTTCATCCTTATTGGGATTACGCCTCCTGTTCAGCAGGAAGTGGCACAGAGCACCACAGCAGAGCTGTATATATATATATATATATATATATATAGCTCCTCCCTTCCCTCCCACCCCAGTCATTCTCTTTGCCTGTGTTAGTGATAGGAAGAGGTAAAGTGAGGTGTTAGTTTAGATTCTTAAATCAAGAAGTTTCTCCTGTTAAGTGTAGTCAGTCCACAGGTCATCCATTACTTATGGGATATTAACTCTTCCCCAACAGGAAGTGCAAGAGGATCACCCAAGCAGAGCTGCTATATAGCTCCTCCCCTCTACGTCACACCCAGTCATTCTCTTGCACCCAACTAATAGATAGGATGTGTGAGAGGACTGTGGTTGTTAAACTTAGTTTTTATTTCTTCAATCAAAAGTTTGTTATTTTAAACGGCACCGGAGTGTGTTGTTTTTTCTCAGGCAGCATTAGAAGAAGAATCTACCTGAGTTTGTGTATGATCTTAGCGGACGTAACTAAGATCCATTTGCTGTTCTCGGCCATTCTGAGGAGCGAGGTAACTTCAGAACAGGGGACAGCGGGCAGGTTCACCTGCAAAGAGGTATGTTGCAGTATATTATTTTCTAAGGAATGGAATTGACTGAGAAAATACTGCTAATACCGATGTAATGTAAGTACAGCCTTAAATGCAGTAGTAGCAACTGGTATCAGGCTGATATGTATGTATGTTTACAATTAAGTATTTCTGGGGAATGGCACTTCACTGGGAAAATACTGTATACATATAACTTTTAGCCTAATCTGCAGTGTGAGCGACTAGCAGCAGGCTTTTTAATAACATTTCATAAATTATATTTTAAACGTTTGCTGGCATGTTAATCGTTTATTTATCTGAGGTACTTGGTGAAAAATTGTTTTGGGTGTTATTTTCCACATGGCTGTCGTTTGTTTTGAATTAAAACAGTTTACTGAGCTTCCCTCACTGTTGTATTGTGAGTGGGAGGGGCCTATTTTGGCGCTTTTACTGCGCATTAGAAATTCAGTCACAGTCTGCCTTCTTCTCCCTGCATGATCCAGGACGTCTACAGAGCTCAGGGGTCTTCAAAACTAGTTTTGAGGGTTGACTGTGATTAAAACGCTTATATTTTCAATTGTTATCCGTTTTTCTGATATTAAGGGGTTAATCATCCATTGCTAGTGAGTGCAATCCTTTGCTAACTTTATGCATTTACTGTGAAAATTTGGTTTCTATAACTAATCCGGTTCATTGTTATTTCAACTGTGACAGTTTTTGTGTGCTTCTTAAAGGCACAGTAACGTTTTTTTATATTGCTTGCAAATTTATTTGAAAAGTATTTCCCAAGCTTGCTAGGCTAATTGCTAGTTTGTTTTAACATGTCTGATACAGAGGAATCTCTTTGTGCAATATGTTCAAAAGCCAATGTGGAGCCCAATAGAAATTTGTGTACTAATTGCATTGATGCTACTTTAAATAAAAGCCAATCTGTACATTTTAAGAAAATTTCACCAGACAACGAGGGGAAAGTTATGCCGACTAACTCTCCTCGCGTGTCAGTACCTGCATCTCCCGCTCAGGAGGTGCGTGATATTGCGACGCCAAGTACATCAGGGCGGCCATTACAAATCACTTTACAAGACATGGCTAATGTTATGACTCAAGTTTTATCTAAATTACCAGAACTTAGAGGTAAACGCGACCACTCTGGGGTGAGAACAGAGTACGCTGATAATGTTAGAGCCATGTCTGATACTGCGTCACAAATGGCAGAACATGAAGACGGAGAGCTTCATTCTGTGGGTGACGGATCTGATCCAAATAGACTGGACTCAGACATTTTAAATTTAAGCTTGAGAACCTCCGTGTATTATTAGGGGAGGTATTAGCGGCTCTGAATGATTGTAACACGGTTGCAATCCCAGAGAAATTATGTAGGCTGGATAGATACTATGCGGTACCGGCGTGTACTGATGTTTTTCCTATACCTAAGAGGCTTACAGAAATTATTACGAAGGAGTGGGATAGACCAGGTGTGCCCTTTTCCCCCCCTCCTATATTTAGAAAAATGTTTCCAATAGACGCCACCACACGGGACTTATGGCAGACGGTCCCTAAAGTGGAAGGAGCAGTTTCTACTCTGGCTAAGCGTACCACTATCCCGGTGGAGGATAGCTGTGCCTTTTCAGACCCAATGGACAAAAAGTTAGAGGGTTACCTTAAGAAAATGTTTACTCAACAAGGTTTTATATTACAACCCCTCGCATGCATTGCGCCTGTCACGGCTGCGGCGGCATTTTGGTTTGAGTCTCTAGAAGAGACCATTAGCTCAGTTCCATTGGATGAAATTATAGACAAGCTTAGAGTCCTTAAGCTAGCTAATACATTTATTTCTGATGCCGTAGTACATTTAACTAAACTTACGGCTAAGAATTCCGGATTCGCCATCCAGGCGCGCAGAGCACTGTGGCTAAAATCCTGGTCAGCCGATGACTTCTAAATCTAAATTGCTTAACATACCTTTCAAAGGGCAGACATTATTTGGGCCCGGTTTGAAAGAAATTATCGGTGACATTACTGGAGGTAAGGGACATGCCCTGCCTCAAGACAGAGCCAAACCAAGGGCTAGACAGTCTAATTTTCGTGCCTTTTGTAACTTCAAGGCAGGAGCAGCATCAACTTCCTCCGCTCCAAAACAGTATGGAACTGTTGCTCGTTACAGACAGGGCTGGAAACCTAACCAGACCTGGAACAAGGGCAAGCAGGCCAGAAAACCTGCTGCCGCCCCTAAGACAGCATGAAGTGAGGGCCCCCGATCCGGAAACGGGGATCTAGTAGGGGGCAGACTTTCTCTCTTCGCCCAGGCTTGGGCAAGAGATGTCCAGGATCCCTGGGCGTTAGAGATCATATCCCAGGGATATCTTCTGGACTTCAAAGTTTCTCCTCCCAAAGGGAGATTTCATCTTTCAAGGTTGTCAACAAACCAGACAAAGAAAGAGGCGTCTCTACGCTGTGTTCAAGATCTTTTGCTAATGGGAGTGATCCACCCGGTTCCGCGGTCGGAACACGGACAAGGGTTTTACTCAAATCTGTTTGTGGTTCCCAAGAAAGAAGGAACCTTCAGGCCAATCTTGGATTTAAAGATCCTAAACAAATTCCTAAGAGTTCCATCGTTCAAAATGGAAACTATTCGGACAATCTTACCCATGATCCAAAAGGGTCAGTACATGACCACAGTGGATCTAAAGGATGCGTACCTTCACATACCGATTCACAAGGATCATTACCGGTACCTAAGGTTTGCCTTCCTAAACAGGCATTATCAGTTTGTAGCTCTTCCCTTCGGGTTAGCTACGGCTCCAAGAATCTTTACAAAGGTCCTGGGCTCTCTTCTGGCGGTACTAAGACCGCGAGGAGTAGCGGTAGCTCCGTACCTAGACGACATTCTGATACAAGCGTCAAATTTCCAAACTGCCAAGTCTCATACAGAGTTAGTTCTGGCATTTCTAAGGTCGCATGGGTGGAAGGTGAACGTAGAAAAGAGTTCTCTATTACCACTCACAAGAGTTCCCTTCTTGGGGACTCTTATAGATTCTGTAGAAATGAAAATTTACCTGACAGAGGACAGGTTAACAAAACTTCTAAATGCTTGCCGTGTCCTTCATTCCATTCAACACCCGTCAGTGGCTCAATGCATGGAGGTAATCGGCTTAATGGTAGCGGCAATGGACCTAGTACCTTTTGCACGCCTGCATCTCAGACCGCTGCAATTGTGCATGCTAAGTCAGTGGAATGGGGATTACTCCGATTTGTCCCCTATGCTGAATCTGGATCAAGAGACCAGAGATTCTCTTCTATGGTGGCTTTCTCGGCCACATCTGTCCAGGGGGATGCCCTTCAGCAGGCCAGACTGGACAATTGTAACAACAGACGCCAGCCTACTAGGTTGGGGCGCTGTCTGGAATTCCCTGAAGGCTCAGGGATCATGGACTCAGGAGGAGAGTCTCCTTCCAATAAACATCCTGGAATTGAGAGCAGTTCTCAATGCCCTTCTGACTTGGCCTCAGTTAGCAACTCTGAGGTTCATCAGGTTTCAGTCGGACAACATCACGACTGTGGCTTACATCAACCATCAGGGAGGGACAAGGAGTTCCCTAGCGATGATGGAAGTTTCAAAGATAATTCGCTGGGCAGAGTCTCACTCTTGCCACCTGTCAGCGATCCACATCCCAGGAGTGGAGAACTGGGAGGCGGATTTCCTAAGTCGCCAGACTTTTCATCCGGGGGAGTGGGAACTTCATCCGGAGGTCTTTGCCCAAATACTTCAACGTTGGGGCAAACCAGATATGGATCTCATGGCGTCTCGCCAGAACGCCAAGCTTCCTTGTTACGGGTCCAGATCCAGGGACCCGGGAGCGGTCCTGATAGATGCTCTGACAGCACCTTGGACCTTCAAGATGGCTTATGTGTTTCCACCCTTCCCGATGCTTCCTCGATTGATTGCCAGGATCAAACAGGAGAAAGCATTGGTGATTCTAATAGCGCCTGCGTGGCCACGCAGGACCTGGTATGCAGATCTAGTGGACATGTCGTCCTGTCCACCTTGGTCGCTGCCTCTGAGACAGGACCTTCTAATTCAGGGTCCTTTCACACATCAAAATCTAATTTCTCTGAAGCTGACTGCATGGAGATTGAACGCTTGATTTTATCAAAGCGTGGATTTTCGGAGTCAGTAATTGATACCTTAATACAGGCTAGGAAACCTGTTACCAGGAAAATCTACCATAAGATATGGTGTAAATATTTACACTGGTGCGAATCCAAGAGTTACTCATGGAGTAAGGTTAGGATTCCTAGGATATTGTCTTTTCTACAAGAAGGTTTAGAAAAGGGTTTATCTGCAAGTTCTTTAAAGGGACAGATCTCAGCTCTGTCCATCCTTTTACACAAACGTCTGTCAGAAGTTCCAGACGTTCAGGCTTTGGCCAGGATTAAGCCTGTGTTTAAGACTGTTGCTCCACCGTGGAGCTTAAACTTGGAAAGTTCTGTTTTTAATGGCTATTTCCTCGGCTCGAAGAGTCTCTGAGTTATCGGCCTTACATTGTGATTCTCCTTATCTGATTTTTCATTCAGACAAGGTAGTTCTGCGTACTAAACCTGGGTTCTTACCTAAGGTAGTCACTAACAAGAATATCAATCAAGAGATTGTTGTTCCATCATTGTGCCCTAACCCTTCTTCAAAGAAGGAACGACTTCTGCACAATCTACACAATTTTATTTACAGGCAACTAAAGATTTTCGCCAAACTTCTTCCCTGTTTGTCGTTTATTCTGGACAGAGGAGAGGTCAAAAAGCATCTGCTACCTCTCTCTCTTTTTGGCTTCGTAGCATAATACGTTTAGCCTATGAGACTGCTGGACAGCAGCCTCCTGAAAGAATTACAGCTCATTCTACGAGAGCTGTGGCTTCCACGTGGGCCTTTAAGAATGAGGCCTCTGTTGAACAGATTTGCAAGGCTGCAACTTGGTCTTCTCTTCATACTTTTTACAAATTTGACACTTTTGCTTCTTCTGGGGCTGTTTTTGGGAGAAAGGTTCTTCAGGCAGTGGTTCCTTCCGTGTAAAGATCCTGCCTGTCCCTCCCGTCATCCGTGTACTTTAGCTTTGGTATTGGTATCCCATAAGTAATGGATGACCCGTGGACTGACTACACTTAACAGGAGAAAACATAATTTATGCTTACCTGATAAATTCCTTTCTCCTGTAGTGTAGTCAGTCCACGGCCCGCCCTGTTTTTTATGGCAGGTCTAAAATTTAAATTAAACTCCAGTCACCACTGCACCCTATAGTTTCTCCTTTCTCGTTTGGTTTCGGTCGAATGACTGGGTATGACGTAGAGGGGAGGAGCTATATAGCAGCTCTGCTTGGGTGATCCTCTTGCACTTCCTGTTGGGGAGGAGTTAATATCCCATAAGTAATGGATGACCCGTGGACTGACTACACTACAGGAGAAAGGAATTTATCAGGTAAGCATAAATTATGTTTTTTTATTTTAAAATGGTGCCAGTGAGTACTATTTTTCTCAGGGAGAATTCGTCTTTCACTTCCCAAGCGGAGTGGAGACATTTTATTTTCTGCCCTGATGTTGATGATCTTCGCAAACGTTATCTAAGATCCATACTGGTTCCTACAGAGCAGCTGAAGGTAGTATAAAGAAAAATCTTCAGTGTGGAGAACGGTGTCATGCTACAAGCAGCATTGAGGTATGTTCAGTCATTTGTTTCTGGGGAGACTTGATACATCAGAACAGGCTGACAATATTCCCTAGCTGGGGAGGGGTAATCAGTATGCACTATAGGAGAAATGGTCTACCTGGAATTATGTTATTTTACTTATTTATTAGTGTGCTGGTATGTCACTTTAAATTTGCTTTGTGGGCTGATGCTGGGAGATGCGTTTAGGCTATCGTTATACTGTGATGGCTTAACAGGAGATATTTGTTACTGAGATGCGCTTTATTGCGCTGTGTGTATATAGTGGGGCACATGGCTAATATATGGAGGACCAACATGTTTTTAACTACCCATGCGGGTCTCGGTTAGGCTAAGTGTTATGCCCACGGTGGGTGGGGCCTGTTTTTGCACGCTCAGCCATGCAGTGTTTTTTCCTGATTAGTAGCCAGGTCCTGTTTCTCCGGTGGGGCCTAGCTCTGTTTGGTAATCGTAGGGTACAGAGAGGCTGAGATCGTTCCTTCAGTGTGATCTGGGGGCAGGTAGGCGCCGCAGCAGAGCTGTGGCGAGGTGCAGGGGCCTGAATTGATATACATCGTCATACATAATAAATCTGACAAAATTGATGTTATTTGATATATAATATATCCTAACAAGTGGTGCAATATTGTAAAGCTATTTTGGGCACATAAGGGCAATTTTTATTGCTGCAGACGTTTTGTTTAAGAACAGAAAAATTGTTGCGCTTTTATTATTTAAAGGTGCAGTACACTTTTTCATTAATTTTTTTTTTAATATGAGTACAATATATCAAGCAAAAGAAGACTATTATTGCTATTGCTAGTCTGTTTAACATGTCTGAACTTCTTGAGGAAATTACATTCTATGTGTTTAGATGCCATTGTGGAACCCCTCTTACTTTTTGTCCCTCCATGTACTGAAAGGGCCTTACAATGTCAGCGAATTTTCTTTAAGGAAAGTATGTCCAAGGATGCTTCTCAGTCTGATGGGAATCAGGGTATGTTGCTACTTTCTCCCCAAGCGTCACAACCTTTTACGCCCACCCAAGCGACGCCGGGTTCTTCAACCACGTCTACTTCATTTACTCTGCAGGATATGGCTGCAGTTATGTCATCTACCCTTACAGAGGATTTATCTAAGTTGTCAGTGTTACAGGGCAAACGCAGCAGGACAGAAGTAAATTTGAATACTGCGACCTCTGATGCTTTGTTGGCTATTTCCGATGTACCCTCACAGGGATCTGATTTTGGGGGTCAGGGATCTTATGTCTGAGGGAGAACTTTCGGATTCGGGAAGTGTTACCTCAGACGGACTTGGACGTCATGTCCTTTAGATTTAAGCTTGAACACCTCCGCCTGTTGCTTCGGGAGGTTTTAGCGACTGGATGACTGTGACTATTGTGGTACCACCAGAGGAATCGTGTAAGATGGACAAATACTTAGAGGTGCCTGCTTACTCTGATGTTTTTCCGGTTCCTAAGAGAATCTCGGAAATTATTACACGGGAATGGGAAAGACCGGGTATCCCGTTCTCACCTCCTAGTTTTAAGAAAATGTATCCCATATCTGACACTGTTCAGGACTCTTGGCAAACAGTTCCTAAGGTGGAGGGACTAATATCTACCCTGGCTAAGCGTACAACTATTCCTTTTGAGGACAGTTGTGCTTCGAAAGACCCTATGGATAAGAAATTGGAGGGTCTTCTAAAAAAGTTTTTTATTCATCAGGGTTTCCTTTTACAATCGACAGCCTGCATTGTACCAGTTACCACTGCGGCAGCTTTCTGGTTTGACGCCTTAGAAGAGTCTCTTAAGACTGAGACTCCTTTAGAGGAAATTCTAGATAGAATTAAGGCTCTTAAGCTGGCTAATTTTATTACGGACGCCGCCTTTCAGATTGCCAAATTGGTGGCTAAGAATGCCAGATTTGCCATTTTAGCGAGTAGAGCGTTATGGTTAAAGTCTTGGTCTGCTGATATGTCATCTAAGTCAAATATTTTGGCTATTCCTTTCAAAGGGAAAACCCTATTCGGACCTGACTTGAAAGAAATCATTTCTGACATTACGGGAGGTAAGGGTCATCTCCTACCTCAGGATAAAGCAGCTAAACTGAGGGGTAAACAAAATAATTTTCGTTCCTTTCGGAAATTCAAAGGAGTCCCCGCTTCTTCCGCTAAACAAGAAGGGAATTTTGCTCAAGCCAAGATAGTCTGGAGACCCAACCAGGCTTGGAACAAAGGTAAACAGCCCACCACAGCTCCCAAGACAGCATGAAGGGATGGCCCCCAATCCGGGACCGGATCTAGTAGGGGGCAGACTTTCTCTCTTTGCCCAGGCTTGGGTAAGATGTTCTGGACACTGGAAATTCTGTCCCAAGGGTATCAACTGGAATTCAGAAATTCTCTCCCAAGGGGGGAGGTTTCTCCTTTCACGATTGTCTGTAGACCAGATAAAGAGGCGTTCTTATGTTGTGTAAAAGACCTCTCTACTATGGGAGTAATTCGTCCCGTTCCACTACTGGAACAAGTGCAGGGGTTTTACTCAAATCTTTTTGTGGTTCCCAAAAAAGAGGGAACGTTCAAACCCATTTTAGATCTCAAGAGTCTAAACAAGTTTCTCAGAGTCCCATCCTTCAAGATGGAGACTATTCGAACAATTCTAACATTGATCCAGGAGGGTCAATATATGACTACGGTGGACTTGAAGGATGCATACCTTCATATTCCTATCCACAAGGATCATCATCAGTTCCTAAGGTTTGCCTTCCTGGACAAACATTTTCAGTTTGTGGCTCTTCCCTTCGGGTTGGCCACAGCACCCAGGATTTTCACGAAGGTTCTAGGGTCCCTTCTGGCGGTTCTCAGGCTGCGGAATATTGCAGTGGCCCCTTATCTAGACGTTATTCTGATCCAGGCTTCTTACCATCTGACAAAATCTCATTCAGACATGGTTCTGTGCATTCTGAGGACTCACGGGTGGAAGGTGAGTCTAGAAAAGAGTTAATTAATTCCACCGACCAGGGTTCCCTTCCTGGGAACTCTTAATAGATTCCATATCCATGAAAATTTTCTTGACAGAGGTCAGAAAGTTAAAGATTCTGAATACATGCCGAGCCCTTCAGTCCAATCCTCGGCCATCAGTGGCTCAGTGCATGGAGGTAATTGGATTGATGGTGGCGGCAATGGACATCATTCCGTTTGCTCATTTTCATCTCAGACCGCTACAACTGAACATGCTCAGGCAGTGGAATGGAGATTATGCAGATCTGTCTCCTCAGATAGATCTGGATCCGGAGACAAGAGACTCTCTTCTTTGGTGGTTGTCACCGGATCATCTGTCCCAAGGGACGTGCTTCCTCAGAACCTCATGGGTGATAGTGACAACGGACGCCAGCCTACTAGGTTGGGGTGCGGTCTGGAATTCCCTGAAGGCTCAGGGTGTGTGGACTCGGTCAGAGTCTCTACTTCCAATCAATATTCTGGAATTGAGAGCCATATTCAATGCGCTTCAGACTTGGCCTCAGTTGGCTTCGGCAAAATTCATCCGTTTTCAGTCGGACATCACGACTGTGGCTTACATCAATCATCCGGGAGGAACAAGAAGTTCCTTAGCGATGACAGAAGTGTCCAAGATAATTCGGTGGGCGGAGACTCACTCTTGTTATCTGTCAGCAATCTACATCCCAGGAGTGGACAATTGGGAAGTGGACTTTTTAAACAGACAGACGTTTCATCCGGGGGAGTGGGAACTCCATCCGGAGGTCTTTGCCACCCTGATTCTCAGATGGGGCAGACCGGAATTGGGTCTGATGGCGTCTCGTCGGAATGCCAAGCTCCCAAGATACGGATCCAGGTCAAGGGATCCTCAGGCCAAACTGATAGATGCCTTGGCAGTGCCTTGGTCGTTCAACCTAGCTTATGTGCTTCCACCGTTTGCTCTCCTTCCCTGGGTGATTGCTCGGATCAAACAGGAGAGGGCTTCAGTAATTCTAATCGCGCCTGTGTAATCTCGCAGGACTAAGTATGCCGATCTAGTGGACATGTCCTCTCTGCTGCCGTGGAAGCTTCCATTGAGGCAAGACCTTCTCATTCAGGGACCCTTCCAACACCCAAATCTAGTTTCTCTGCAACTGACTGCTTGGAGATTAAACGCTTGATTTTATCTAAGCGGGGGTTCTCTGATTCGGTCATTGATACTTTGATTCAGGCACGTAAGCCTGTTACTAGAAAGATCTATTATAAGATATGGCGTAAATATATTTATTGGTGCGAATCCAAGGGCTACTCATGGAGTAGAGTTAAGATTCCCAGGATTCTGTCTTTTCTCCAAGAAGGATTGGAGAAAGGGTTATCAGCAAGTTCCTTAAAGGGACAAATTTCTGCTTTGTCAATTTTACTTCACAAACGTTTGGCTGATGTTTAAGACGTTCAGTCTTTTTTTTGTCGGGCTCTAACTAGAATCAAGCCTGTGTTTAGACCAATTGCTCCACCCTGGAGTTTGAATTTAGTTCTTAATGTTCTTCAAGGGGTTCCGTTTGAACCCATGCATTCCATAGATATTAAGTTATCTTGGAAGGTTTTATTTTTGGTTGCTATTTCTTCTGCTCGCAGAGTTTCTGAGCTTTCAGAGTTACAATGTGACTCGCCTTATCTTCCATTCTGATAAGGTGGTTTTACGTACCAAACCTGGTTTCCTTCCTAAGGTTTTTTCTAATAAGAATATTTATCAGGAAATTGTTGTTCCTTCATTATGTCCTAATCCTTCTAAGAAGGAGCGTCTGTTTTATAACTTGGACGTAGTCCGTGCCCTGAAGTTTTACTTGCAGGCGACTAAGGAATTTTGTCAATCCATCTTCATTATTTGTGTTTTTTTCTGGAAAGCGTAGGTGCCAGAAAGCTACGGCTACCTCTTTCTTTTTGGCTGAAGATTATCATCCGTCTGGCATATGAGACTGCTGGACAGCAGCCTCCTGAAAGAATTACGGCTCATTCTACTATGGCTGTGGCCTCCTCATGGGCATTTAAAAACGATGCTTCTGTTGAACAGATTTGCAAGGCTGCAACTTGGTCTTCTTTTCACACTTTTTACAAATTTGATACTTTTGCTTCTTCTGAGGCTGTTTTTGGGAGAAAAGTTCAAGCAGTGGTGCCTTCCGTTTATGTTCCTGTCTTGTCCCTCCCTTTCATCCGTGTCCTATTGCTTTGGTATTGTATCCCATAAGTAAGGATGAAATCCGTGGACTCGTCATATCTTGTAAAAGGAAATTTATGCTTACCTGATAAATTTATTTCTTTTATGATGCCCTGCTGTCTGGCAGATTTTAATGGTAAGTGACTTTTTTATTCTGGGTCTGAAGGAAGAGAAATTCAGGACTGAAGAAGTGTGGCACTTTAGTGGGACATATATCTCCTATTTATATATGTAAAGGGGATCCTGTGATAGCATAGTATTAGCAGGCACTGGGGCTGAGGAGAGTGGCTTCTCTGGGGGCTTTAATGGAAAGTATTTAATCCCTTGGACCGGGCTGAACAGGGCTCAGGAGGGGTGTCTGCTTGGTGTACTAACATCAAAGACATCATGATATGGTACTTCTATTTGCCCCCAGGCTTACTATAAAGGGTTCAGTTTTCTCCCAGTGGCCTATCTTTAAAAATATTATGGCGACCGGGATATGGTGTGTGGCAACGCCCACGATGGGTGGGGTTGTTTGGCACCTTTTGTGAGCGACGCAATGCTAACCTGGACTCCATTATTATGGTAATCTGAATTGATTGTTATAGCGCCGCCCCTCGTGGGCATGATGTTTGAGGTCTATCCCAGTACTGAATGTTTTCATTTATGTTGCTCCGGATAGCGCTACAGCGAATGCGCTTCGTTTCTGTAAAGGAACCTGAAGTGTTTAGTCATAAAGCTCATTCACATTTAAGTATTGGCACCTCAGCAAGTTATTCACTGAGGTGTAAGTGGGTACTATGTTTGCTTGTTAATCTGACTTATTTCTACACTCAAAAATAAAAAGTTGCTGTTTAAAATTTAAGGAGACCGTAATGTTTTTTTATCTGATCTTTATTATAAGAATTTCTACTATTTGTTTAATTCTTTCTTTGTGACTTTGGAAGTGCACACAAGGAATAAAGTTGCTTTTTGAAATTTTTTTTTTTTTTTTCTATTTAAAATATGAACCTACTCTTAAGGCATTTGCTGTTTAAGAGTCTGTTGACTATGGTCAATCTATGCCACAAACTTCTAACTTTTATGGCCCACATGCAGTGCCCTACATTTCCTCTCACACTCCACCTGGAGTTGCTCTGCATTTTCATACATTATATTTCATACATTATGTTTTTTCCCACGAGGTAGAAAACATTTCTAAGGGAATTATTTTCATTCATTTAGAAAATTGATTCAATAGTTGCTATTGCGAATGGTTTTTCCCTGTTACCTGAAAGAGGAAGATAATTCGGGATTATCTGCGAATTATCAGACTCAGATGGAATGTTTTCTTTTACAAGATATGACGAGTCCACGGATTTCATCCTTATGGGATTACGCCTCCTTTTCAGCAGGAAGTGGCAAAGAGCACCACAGCAGAGCTGTATATATAGCTCCTCTCTTCCCTCCCCCCCCGTCATTCTCTTTGCCTGTGTCAGTGATAGGAAGAGGTAAAGTGAGGTGTTAGTTTAGATTCTTCAATCAAGAAGTTTTTTATTTTAAAATGGTGCCAGTGAGTACAATTTTTCTCGGAGAAATCGTCAGTGTATATCTTTCCAAGAGGAGTAGACATTTTATTTTTCTGCCCTTATGTTGATGATCTTAGCAAAAGTTATCCAAGATCCATGCTGGTTTCCACAGAGCAGTTGAAGGTAGAGTAAAGAAACATCTTTAGTGTGGAGAACTGTGCCATGCTATAAGCAGCATTGAGGTATGTTCAGTCTTTTGATTCTGGGGAGACTTAATACATCAGAACAGGCTCACATTCCCTATCTGGGGAGGGTAATCAGTATGCACTATAGTAATAAAAAATGGTGTCTCTGGAATTCCCTTTTATTTATTTTATTTTGTGCATTTCAAGTGTGTTGGTGTTTCACATTGCATGTGTGGGCTGATGCTGGGAGTGGTTGCTGGCTGCTGCTATGATGTGGCTTGACAGGAGTTAATTTCTCTGTTTGCACTTTTAAAGAGGGGCGCATGGCTTGTTATAAAATGGCTAAACAAATGCTTAGAGCAGTCGTTATTTCTTTCATGTAATTAGCAAGAGTCCATGAGCTAGTGACGTATGGGATATACATTCCTACCAGGAGGGGCAAAGTTTCCCAAACCTCAAAATGCCTATAAATACACCCCTCACCACACCCACAATTGAGTTTTACAAACTTTGCCTCCTATGGAGGTGGTGAAGTAAGTTTGTGCTAATTCTACGTTGATATGCGCTCCGCAGCAGGTTGGAGCCCGGTTTTCCTCTCAGCGTGCAGTGAATGTCAGAGGGATGTGAGGAGAGTATTGCCTATTTTTGAATGCAGTGATCTCCTTCTACGGGGTTTATTTCATAGGTTCTCTGTTATCGGTCGTAGAGATTCATCTCTTACCTCCCTTTTCAGATCGACGATATACTCTTATTTATATATATATATATATATATATATATATATATATATATATATATATATATATATATACCATTACCTCTGCTGATTTTCGTTTCAGTACTGGTTTGGCTTTCTACAAACATGTAGATGAGTGTCCTGGGGTAAGTAAATCTTATTTTCTGTGACACTCTAAGCTATGGTTGGGCACTTTTTTAATAAAGTTCTAAATATATGTATTCAAACACTTATTTGCCTTGACTCAGGATGTTCAACATTCCTTATTTTCAGACAGTCAGTTTCATATTTGGGATAATGCACTTGAATCAATTATTTTTTCTTACCTTAAAAATTTGACTTTTTTCCCTGTGGGCTGTTAGGCTCGCGGGGGCTGAAAATGCTTCATTTTATTGCGTCATTCTTGGCGCGGACTTTTTTGGCGCAAAAAAATCTTTTCTGTTTCCGGCGTCATACGTGTCGCCGGAAGTTGCGTCATTTTTGACGTTCTTTTGCGCCAAAAATGTCGGCGTTCCAGATGTGGCGTCATTTTTGGCGCCAAAAGCATTTAGGCGCTAAATAATGTGGGCGTCTTATTTGGCGCTAAAAAAATATGGGCGTCGCTTTTGTCTCCACATTATTTAAGTCTCATTATTTATTGCTTCTGGTTGCTAGAAGCTTGTTCACTGGCATTTTTTCCCATTCCTGAAACTGTCATTTAAGGAATTTGATCAATTTTGCTTTATATGTTGTTTTTTCTATTACATATCGCAAGATGTTCCACGTTGCAACTGAGTCAGAAGATACTTCAGGAAAATCACTGCCCGGTGCTGGAGCTACCAAAGCTAAGTGTATCACTTTTGGTATCTGTTCCTTCAGCTGTTGTTTGTATTAAATATTATGACAAACTTGTTAATGCAGATAAAATTTCCTTTAGTACTGTTACATTACCTGTTGCTGTTCCGTCAACATCTAATACTCAGAGTGTTCCTGATAACATAAGAGATTTTGTTTCTAAATCAATTAAGAAGGCTATGTCTGTTATTTCTCCTTCTAGTATACATAAAAGTCTTTTAAAACTTCTCTTTTTTCAGATGAATTTTTAAACGAACATCATCATTCTGATTCTGATAATGGTTCTTCTGGTTCAGAGGTTTCTGTCTCAGAGGTTGATGCTGGTAAATCTTTGTATTTGTTCAAGATGGAATTTATTCGTTCTTTATTTAAAGAAGTATTAATTGCATTAGAAATAGAGGATTCTGGTCCTCTTGATACTAAAACTAAACGTTTAAATAAGGTTTTTAAATCTCCTGTAGTTATTCCAGAAGTGTTTCCTGTCCCTGATGCTATTTCTGAAGTAATTTCAAGGGAATGGAATATTTTGGGTAATTCATTTACTCCTTTTAAAACGTTTTAAGCAATTATATCCTGTGCCATCTGACAGATTAGAGTTTTTGGGACAAAATCCCTAAGGTTAATGGGGCTGTCTCTACTCCTGCTATATTTTTAGCGGATGTTGCTGCAGCTTCAACTTTTTGGTTAGAAGATTTAGCGCAACAAGTAACAGATCATAATTTTATAGCATTATTATTATTCTATAACATGCTAATAATTTTATTTGTGATACCATCTTGATATCATTTGAGTTGATGTCAGGTATATGTCTCTAGCTATTTTAGCTAGAAGAGCTTCATGGCTTAAAACTTGGAATGCTGATATGTCTTCTAAGTCTGCTTTGCTATCCCTTTCTTTCCAGGGTAATAAATTATTCGGTTCTCAGTTGGATTCTTTTATCTCAACTGTTACTGGAAGGAAGGGAACTTTACCACAGGATAAAAAATCTGAGGTAAATTTAGGTCTAATAATTGTTTTCGTTCCTTTCATCACAACAAGGAACAAAAGCCTGATCCTTCATCCTCAGGAGCGGTATCAGTTTGGAAACCTTCACTTTGGAATATATCCAAGCCTATAGAAACCCAAAGCCAGCTCCTAAGTCCTCATGAAGGTGCGGCCCTCATTCCAGCTCAGCTGGTATGGGGCAGTTTACGTTCTTTTCAAAGAAATTTGGATCAATTCCGTTCACAATCTCTGGTTTCAGAACATTGTTTCAGAAGGGTACAGAATTGGCTTCAAGTTAAGGCCTCCTGCAAAGATATTTTTTTCCTTCCCGTGTCCCAGTAAACCCAGCAGAGGCTCAAGCATTTCTGAAATGTGTTTCAGATCTAGAGTTGGCTGGAGTAATTATGCCAGTTCCAGTTCTGGAACAGGGGATGGGGTTTTATTCTATCTCTTCATTGTACCAAAGAAGGTCAATTCCTTCAGACCAGTTCCGGATCTATCAATATTGAATCGTTATGTAAGGATACCAACATTCAAGATGGTAACTGTAGGACTATCCTGCCTTTTGTTTAGCAAGGGCATTATATGTCTACAATAGATTTACAGGATGCATATCTGCATATTCCGATTCATCCAGATCACTTTTAGTTTCTGAGATTCTCTTTTTAGACAAGCATTACCAGTTTTGTGGCTCTACCGTTTGGCCTAGCATCAGCTCCAAGAATTTTTTCAAAGGTTCTCGGTGCCCTTCTGTCTGTAATCAGAGAACAGGGTTTTGGTATTTCCTTATTTTGAACGATATCTTGGTACTTGCTCAGTCTTCACATTTTCGCAGAATCTCATACGAATCGACTTGTGTTGTTTCTTCAAGATCATGGTTGGAGGATCAATTTACCAAAAAGTTCATTGATTCCTCAGACAAGGGTAACCTTTTTAGGTTTCCAGATAGATTCAGTGTCTATGACTCTGTCCTTGTCAGACAAGAGAAGTTTAGCATTGATATCAGCTTGTCAAAACCTTCAGTCACAATCATTCCCTTTGGTAGCCTTATGCATGGAAATTTTAGGTCTTAGGACTGCCGCATCGGATGCGATCTCCTTTGCTCGTTTTCACATGCGACCTCTTCAGCTCTGTATGCTGAATCAATGGTGCAGGGATTACACAAATTTATCTCAATTAATATCTTTAAACCGATTATACGACACTCTCTGACGTGGTGGACAGATCACCATCGTTTAGTTCAGGGGGCTTCTTTGTTCTTCCGACCTGGACTATAATCTCAACAGATGCAAGTCTTACAGGTTGGGGAGCTGTGTGGGGGTCTCTGACGGCACAAGGGGTTTGGGAATCTCAGGAGGTGAGGTTACCGATCAATATTTTGGAACTCAGTGCAATTTTCAGAGCTCTTCAGTCTTGGCCTCTTCTGAAGAGAGAGTTGTTCATTTGTTTTCATCAGATAGACAATGTCACAACTGTGGCATACATCAATCATCAAGGAGGGACTCACAGTCCTCTGGCTATGAAAGAAGTATCTCGAATTTTGGTTTGGGCGGAATCCAGCTCCTGTCTAATCTCTGCGGTTCATATCCCAGGTATTGACAATTGGGAAGCGGATTATGTCAGTCGCCAAACGTTGCATCCGGGCGAATGGTCTCTTCACCCAGAGGTATTTCTTCAGATTGTTCAAATGTGGGAACTCCCAGAAATAGATCTGATGGCTTCTCATCTAAACAAGAAACTTCCCTGGTATCTGTCCAGATCCCGGGATCCTCGGGCGGAGGCAGTGGATGCATTATCACTTCCTTGGAAGTATCATCCTGCCTATATCTTTCCGCCTCTAGTTCTTCTTCAAAGAGTATTCTCCAAGATTCTAAAGGAATGCTCGTTTGTCCTGCTGGTAGCTCCAGCATGGCCTCACAGGTTTTGGTATGCGGATCTTGTCCGGATGGCCTCTTGCCAGCTGTGGACTCTTCCGTTCAGACCAGACTTTCTGTTACAAGGTCCTTTCTTCCATCAGGATCTCAAATCCTTAAATTTTAAGGTATGGAGATTGAACGCTTGATTCTTGGTCAAAGAGGTTTCTCTGACTCTGTGATTAATACTATGACAGGCTCGTAAATCTGTATCTAGAGAGATATATTATTGAGTCTGGTAGACTTATATTTCTTAGTGTCTTTCTCATCATTTTTCTTGGCATTCTTTTTGAATACCGAGAAATTTACAGTTTCTTCAGGATGGTTTAGATAAAGGTTTGTCCGCAAGTTCCTTGAATGGACAAATCTCTGCTCTTTCTGTTCTTTTTCACAGAAAGATTGCTACTCTTCCTGATATTCATTGTTTTGTACAAGCTTTGGTTCGTATAAAACCTGTCATTAAGTCAATTTCTCCTCCTTGGAGTTTGAATTTGGTTCTGGGGGCTCTTCAAGCTCTTCCTTTTGAACCCATGTATTCTTTGGTCATTAAATTACTTTCTTGGAAAGTTTTGTTTCTTTTGGCCATCTCTTCTGCCAGAAGAGTCTCTGAATTATCTGCTCTTTCTTGTGAGTCTCCTTTTCTGATTTTTCATCAGGATAAGGCGGTGCTGCAAACTTCTTTTGAATTTTTTACCTAAGGTTGTGAATTCTAACAACATTAGTAGAGAAATTGTGGTTCCTTCATTATGTCCTAATCCTATGAATTCTAAGGAGAAATCATTGCATTTTTTGGATGCTGTTAGAGCTTTGTATTATTATGTTGAAGCTACTAAGTCTTTCCGAAAGACTTCTAGTCTATTTGTCATCTTTTCCGGTTCTAGAAAAGGCCAGAAAGCTTCTGTCATTTCTTTGGCATTTGTTGAAATCTTTATTTCATCATGTCTATGTCGAGTCGGGTAAAACTCCGCCTCGAAGGATTACAGCTCATTCTACTAGGTCAGTTTCTACTTCCTGGGCGTTTAGGAATGAAGCTTCGGTTGATCAGATTTGCAAAGCAGCAACTTGGTTCTCTTTGGATACTTTTACTAAATTCTACCATTTTTTATGTGTTTTCTTTTTCTGAAGCAGTTTTTGGTAGAAAAGTACTTCAGGCAGTGGTTTCAGTTTGAATCTTCTGCTTATGTTTTCATTAAACTTTATTTTGGGTGTGGATTATTTTCAGCAGGAATTGGCTGTCTTTATTTTATCCCTCCCTCTCTAGTGACTCTTGCGTGGAAAGATCCACATCTTGGGTAGTCATTATCCCATACGTCACTAGCTCATGGACTCTTGCTAATTACATGAAAGAAAACATAATTTATGTAAGAACTTACCTGATAAATTAATTTCTTTCATATTAGCAAGAGTCCATGAGGCCCGCCCTTTTTTGTGGTGGTTATGATTTTTTTGTATAAAGCACAATTATTCCAATTCCTTATTTTATATGCTTTCGCACTTTTTTCTTATCACCCCACTTCTTGGCTATGCGTTAAACTGATTTGTGGGTGTGGTGAGGGGTGTATTTATAGGCATTTTGAGGTTTGGGAAACTTTGCCCCTCCTGGTAGGAATGTATATCCCATACGTCACTAGCTCATGGACTCTTGCTAATATGAAAGAAGTGAATTTATCAGGTAAGTTCTTACATAAATTATGTTTTTTGATGCTTTCACTCCTTTCTTATCACCCCACTTCTTGGCTATTCGTTAAACTGAATTGTGGGTGTGGTGAGGGGTGTATTTATAGGCATTTTGAGGTTTGGGAAACTTTGCCCCTCCTGGTAGGAATGTATAACCCATACGTCACTAGCTCATGGACTCTTGCTAATATGAAAGAAATTAATTTATCAGGTTAGTTCTTACATAAATTATGTTTTTTTCGACCCATGCGGGTCTCTGTAAAGGCTAAGAGGTATGCCCACGGTGGGCGGGGACTATTTTCGCGTGCTCTTTCGCGCAGTGTGTTTCCCGGACGGCAGCAAGGTTCTAAGGCTCCGGTGGGGCCTAGGTCAGTTTTTGTACCAGAGGGTGCAGAAAGACTTGTGACAGTTTTCTTCAGTGTGATCTGGGGGCAGGTAGGCGCCGCAGCAGAGCTGTGGCGAGGTGCAGGGACCGGAATTGATAGTTTAATAAACTGATAAAATCGTTATTTAATTGACATATACCGTATCCTAACAAGTGGTGCAATATAGTTAAGCTATTTTGGGCACATAAGGGCACTTTTTATTGCTGCTGAAAACGTTTTGTCTAATATCAGAAAAAATGTTGCGCTTTTATTATTTAAAGGCGCAGTACACTTTTTAGTTCGATTTTTTTTTTTAATATATTTTCACTTCAGAGTACCATATATCAAGCATATAACGACTATTGTTGCTATTGCTAGTCTGTTGAACATGTCTGAACTTGAGGAAAACACTTGTTCTATGTGTTTAGATGCCATTGTGGAACCAACTCTTACTTTTTGTCCCTCATGTACTAAAAGGGCCTTACAATGTAAAGAGCGAATTTTCTTTAAGGAAAATATGTCTAAGGATGCTTCTCAGTCTGATGAGAATCAGGGTATGCCGCTACTTTCTCCCCAAGCGTCACAACCTTTAACGCCCACCCAAGCGACGCCGGGTTCTTCTACCGCGTCTACTTCATTTACTCTGCAGGATATGGCTGCAGTTATGTCATCTACCCTTACAGAGGTTTTATCTAAGTTGCCAGTGTTACAGGGCAAACGCAGCAGGACAGAAGTCAATTTGAATACTGCGACCTCTGATGCTTTGTTGGCTATTTCCGATGTACCCTCACAGGGATCTGATTTGGGGGTCATTGAACTTCTGTCAGAGGGGGAACTTTCTGATTCGGGAAGTGTGTTACCTCAGACGGACTCGGACCTCATGTCCTTTAGATTTAAGCTTGAACACCTCTGCCTGTTGCTTCGGGAGGTTTTAGCGACTCTGGATAACTGTGACTCTATTGTGGTACCACCAGAGAAATTGTGTAAGATGGACAAATACTTAGAGGTGCCTGCTTACTCTGTTTTTCCGGTTCCTAAGAGAATCTCGGAAATTATTATACGGGAATGGGAAAGAACGGGAAAGAACGGGTATCCCGTTCTCACCCTCTCCTAATTTTAAGAAAATGTATCCCATATCTGACACTATCCGGGACTCTTGGCAGACAGTCCCTAAGGTGGAGGGACCTATATCTACCCTCGCTAAGCGTACAACTATTCCTATTGAGCAAAGTTGTGCTTTTAAAGACCCTATGGATAAGAAGTTGGAGGGTCTTCTAAAAACGTTATTTATTCATCAGGGTTTCCTTTTACAACAGACAACCTGCATTGTACCAGTTACCACTGCGGTGGCTTTCTGGTTTGACGCTTAGAAGAGTCTCTTAAGACTGAGACTCCTTTAGAGGAAATTCTAGACAGAATTAAGGCTCTTAAGCTGGATAATTCTTTTATTACGGACACCGCTTTTCAAATTGCCAAGTTGGTAGGTAAGAATGCCGGATTTGCCATTTTAGCGCGTAAGGGAAAACCCTATTTGGCCCTGACTTGAAAGAAATCATTTTTGACATTACGGGAGATAAGGGTCATCTCCTACCTCAGGATAAAGCAGCTAAACTGAGGGGTAAACAAAATAATTTTCATTCCTTTCGAAACTTCAAAGGAGTCCCCGCTTCTTCCGCTAAACAGGAAGGGAATTTTGCTCAAGCCAAGATCGTCTGGAGACCCAACCAGGCTTGGAACAAAGGTAAACAACCCAAGAAGCCCACTGCCGCTCCCAAGACAGCATGAAGGGGCGGCCCCCGAAACGGGACCGGATCTAGTAGGGGGCAGACTTTCTCTCTTTGCCCAGGCTTGGGTAAGAGATGTTCAGGACCACTGGACATCGTGTCCTAAGGGTATCAACTGGAATTCAAAAATTCTCTCCCAAGGGGGAGGTTTCTCCTTTCACGATTGTCTGTAGACCAGATAAAAAGAGAGGCATTATTACGTTGTGTTAAAGACCTCTCTACTATGGGAGTAATTCGTCCCGTTCCAATACTGGAACAAGGGCAGGGGCTTTACTCAAATCTTTTTGTGGTTCCCAAAAAAGAGGGAATGTTCAGACCCATTTTAGATCTCAAGAGTCTAAACAAGTTTCTCCGAGTCCCATCCTTCAAGATGGAGACTATTCTAACAATTCTTCCATTGATCCAGGAGGGTCAATATATGACTACCATGGACTTGAAAGATGCATACCTTCATATTCCTATCAACGAGGATCATCATCAGTTCCTAAGGTTTGTCTTCTTTGCCAAACATTTTCAGTTCGTGGCTTTTCCCTTCGGGTTGGCCACAGCACCCAGGATCTTCACGAAGGTTCTAGGGTCCCTTCTGGCGGTTCTCACGCCATGGGGTATTGTAGTGGCGCCTTATCTAGACGATATTCTGATCCAGGCGTCTTACCATCTGACAAAGTCTCATACAGACATGGTTCTGTCCTTTCTGAGGACTCACGGGTGGAAGGTGAATCTAGAAAAGAGTTTGTTAATTCCACAGACCAGGGTTCCCTTCCTGAGAACTTTAATAGATTCCATATCCATGAAAATTTTCTTGACAGAGATCAGAAAGTTAAAGATTCTGCATACATGCCGAGCCCTTCAGTCCAATCCTCGGACATCTGTGGCTCAGTGCATGGAGGTAATTGGATTGATGGTGGCGGCAATGGACATCATTCCGTTTGCTCGTTTTCATCTCAGACTGCTACAACTGAGCATGCTCAGGCAGTGGAATGGAGATTATGCAGATCTGTCTCCTCAGATAGATCTGGATCAGGAGACAAGAGACTCTCTTCTTTGGTGGTTGTCGCCGGATCATCTGTCCCAAGGGACGTGTTTCCACAGACCCTCATGGGTGATAGTGACAACGGACGCCAGCCTACTAGGTTGGGGTTCAGTCTGGAATTCCCTGAAGACTCAGGGTGTGTGGACTTTTTCAGAGTCTCTACTCTCAATCAATATTCTGGAATTGAGAGCAATATTCAATGCGCTTCAGGCTTGGCCTCAGTTGGCGTCGGCCAAATTCATCCGTTTTCAGTCGGACAACATCACGACTGTGGCTTACATCAATCATCAGGGAGGAACAAGAAGTTCCTTAGCGATGACAGAAGTGTCCAAGATAATTTGGTGGGCGGAGGCTCACTCTTGTTATCTGTCAGCAATTTACATCCCAGGTGTGGACAACTGGGGAGCGGACTTTTTAAGCAGACAGACGTTTCATCTGGGGGAGTGGGAACTCCATCCGGAGGTCTTTGCCACCCTGATTCTCAGATGGGGCAGACCAGAATTGGATCTGATGGCGTCTTGTCAGAATGCCAAGCTCCCGAGATACGGATCCAGGTCAAGGGATCCTCAGGCCTAACTGATAGATGCCTTGGCAGTGCCTTGGTCGTTCAACCTAGCTTATGTGTTTCCACCGTTTGCTCTCCTTCCCTGGGTGATTGCTCGGATCAAACAGGAGAGGGCTTCTGTAATTCTAATCGTGCCTGCGTGGCCTCGCAGGACTTGGTATGCCGATCTAGTGGACATGTCCTCTCTGCCAGCGTGGAAGCTTCCATTGAGGCAGGACCTTCTCGTTCAGGGACCCTTCCATCACCCAAATCTAGTTTCTCTGCAACTGACTGCTTGGAGATTAAACGCTTGATTTTATCTAAGCGGGGGTTCTCTGATTCGGTCATTGATACTTTGATTCAGACACGTAAGCCTGTTACTAGAAAGATCTATCATAAGATATGGCGTAAATATCTTTATTGGTGCGAATCCAAGGGCTACTCATGGAGTAGAGTTAGGATTCCCAGGATTCTGTCTTTTCTCCAAGAAGGATTGGAGAAAGGGTTATCAGCGAGTTCCTTAAAGGGACAAATCTCTGCTTTGTCAATTTTACTACACAAAGATTTGGCAGATGTTCTAGACATTCAGTCTTTTTGTCAGGCTCTAACCAGAATCAAGCCTGTGTTTAGACCAATTGCTCCACCCTGGAGTTTGAGTTTAGTTCTTAATGTTCTTCAAGGGGTTCCGTTTGAACCCATGCATTCCATAGATATTAAGTTGTTATCTTGGAAGGTTTTATTTTTGGTTGCTATTTCTTCTGCTCGTAGTTTCTGAGCTTTCAGCGGTACAATGTGACTCACCTAATCTTATCTTCCATTCTGATAAGGTGGTTTTACGTACCAAAACCTGTAGCATCTGAGGGTTAAAGCTCAGATTCGTTCAGTATAATTCCTTCATTTGGCGCTGAAGTAGTTCTCTTCAGTATCCAGCCTGGACTCCTTTGTGTATTAGGAGGTTGGCTTCTAGTTAGACCTCGGCTAACCTGTCGTCATCTATCCTCAGAATTTAATATATTTTGGGATTCAGCTGTAAAGATTTTTTCTGTGCATGACTGTGCTAGGAGAATTTTCTCCCCTTCTGTCAGTAATAAGCTGTCTCTTTTAAATTTCATGGCACATGATGCTTAAAGTAGTAGGGGTCATTACTAAAGATTCTGGTTAGTGTTCTTCAAACCCGTATAGAGGTTAGATGCTCTTTTAAGGATGGAAGTCTTTATAGACAATTGCATCATCTCTTTGGTGCGACGCCTTGAGGAGATCCCGATCAAAAGGGCCGTTAGGCCAATCTTTTATGTTGCTTCCTACGTAACTTGTCTTCCAAGCTAGGGAAGTTCAAGTCCTCTTGGATACCCAGTCAGTTTTGGATCAGGGGGAAGTAATTATGGAGCTCTGCAGCTATCTTTCATTCAGCATTTAGGGTTTGCCCCCGAGCCAGGATTGGGTCCTGTGGGGGACAGGTTCTATCAGTTCTTATCATGCCTGGATAACAGGATGCCCTGGATCCCTAAAGGAATGTAGATATAGTATTCCAGGGTTAAGAATTGGAATTCAACCTCTTCCTCCCAGGAGCATCCACTTACGATTATCTGTAAACCAGATAAGAAGAAAGGTGTTCTTGAAATGTTTTCTGGGTCCTCCACCATGGGAGTAATTGTTCCTTTTCTAGTTAGTTACTTTTCTTTTACAAGATATGACGAGTCCACGGATTTCATCCTTACTTATGGGATTACGCCTCCTGGTCAGCAGGAGGAGGCAAAGAGCACCACAGCAGAACTGTGTGTGTGTATATATATATATATATATATATATATATATATCTCCCTTCCCTCCCACCCCAATCATTCTCTTTGTCTGTGTTAGTGATAGAAAGAGGTAAAGTGAGGTGTTAGTTTAGATTCTTCAATCAAGAGTTTATTATTTTTAAATGGTACCGGTGTGTACTATTTTACTCAAGGGTAAAGCAAGGGGAGCTGTTCAGATTCAAAGATGATCATTTCTGGAGCTCCCAGTCTGTGTGCTGACCTGCTGAATATGGTCTTAGCAAATTTTATATAAGGCCCAGTTTTGTTCCCACAGATTCCTGGAGGAGAAGAAGGACCTCTAGCAATGTGGGGCAAGTCATGCTGTTACTCAGCATGGAGGTATGTGCAGTCTATTCTGTGACACCTAGTACCTCAGAAATGACTGTTATTTCCCTATGCATACTCAATAATTTCTCCTATGTCTGTGTGTCTTCTACACTGTTTTGGGGGAATGATTTTCTTATTGGGCCTTTTGTGGGGCTGCATAAGGGGCATGGGGGTAATTTGTGAAACCTTAACCCCTTCAGGTTTGGGCTAACGCTGGGGATTATGCTGTGTGTCTTCTAGTTTACTCTGGGATCTGGAGTTGTTTGTTAGACCAGGAGGCATTAGGGGGACTGGCTGCAGTGTTTTTTTTAGACAATGTGGTGCATCACAGTTTGTGTTTGGTGTACAGTGGTCCCGGCGACTTCATTTTTGTTTTTCTCACATAATATGTAGAGGCGCCTGGGAGTTTCGTTGGTTACGCCCACAATGGGCGGGACACTCGCTTGTGCGCTAAGTCAAGCTGCGCAGTGCTGTTCTGGGAGTCGGAAGTGTAGGTGACTCCGGTGTCTGTCTAGACCGCGTGGGTAGTACAAGCGGTGCAGACACTCTGCTGTAGGAGGCTCGTTTGATCAGGTCATAGGGAGCAGGTAGGCGCCGCAGCAGAACTGTGGCGAGGTGGCTTTATTTTTATTTCTTTTACAAGATATGACGAGTCCACGGATTTCATCCTTGCTTATGTGATTAGGCCTCCTGGTCAGCAGGAGGAGGCAAAGAGCACCACAGCAGAGCTGTATATATATAGCCTCTCCCTTCCCTCCCACCCCAGTCATTCTCTTTGCCTGTGTTAGTGATAGGAAGAGTAAAGTAAGGTGTTTAGATTCTTCAATCAAGTGTTTATTATTTTTAAATGGTGCCAGTGTGTACTATTTTTCTCAGGGTACAGCTATAGGATCTATGCAGATTACATCCGTCTTCTGCAACTCCGAATGGAGGCTGCCCTGATGCATATGGTCTTAGCAAGTTTATCTAAGACCCAGTTGTTCCCACAGATTCTGGGAGGAGATGAAGGACCTCTTGTGGGAAGAGTCATGTTGTTTCTCAACATGGAGGTATGTGCAGTCTGTTTGTTTTTCTGTGACACTGTGTAACTCAGAAAGGACTCTCTCGCTAAGCTGACCTATACCTGTGCTCTATGTATTTAACTAGAGGGGTATGTAGATATGCTAGCATTATGGGAATAATGATTGCTATGGGGTGCATTAGAAGGGTATGTTTCACCTTTAATAAACCTGTGAATGTGTGGGCTGATGCTGGGGTTGCGGAGTGAATTCTCGCATAGAGACTGCATATGCTTGCGGTATGGCTACAGGAGAACTGGCTTCAGGGGGGACTTTGTTTTTTTTTCCTAATACAATTCTCCGGTGGCTCCATGTTTTTTTTTTATTGCAAGGTTCTGGGCCGCGCGGGAGTTCCGCTTTGATACGCCCACGATGGGCGGGGCATGTTTGGCGTGCGAACATACGCAGCACAGTGTTTATCTGGTAGTTGGTCGGTCAACTTCAGTGTCTTCTGTCTGGACCGCATGGGTAGTAGAACTCAGGCGGTCTAGACGCTTGCTGCACGGATACAGTTTTGTTGTCTCAGTGTGAGGGGGCAGGTAAGCACCGCAGCAGAGCTGTGGCGAAGTTTAAAGCCGTTTTTATTTTTAAAGGTGCAGTTTATTAAACGAAGTTAGCCTCACTGCTAATGGGATATGAATAAATCCCATAGTTATTGCAAGCCACGATTATTGTTTTGTTTTTATTTTATTTAGTCGCACAAAAGTGCTGCAAACGTTTTTTCAGTTTTCTTAAAGGCACAGTAGTTTTTATTAACTAAACTAGATTGTGCATTTCTATGCTAAGTCAATAAATTGTGCATACAATTTCTGTTTTTTACTATGGATGACCTTGAAGCCAGTACTTGTTCCATGTGTTTAAATGCCATTGTTGAACCCCTGCTTACTTTTTGTCCCTCATGCACTGAGAGGGCGCGATGGGCGGGGCATGTTTGGCGTGCGAACATACGCAACACAGTGTTTATCTGGGAGTTGGTCAGTCAACTTCAGTGTCTTCTGTCTGGACCGCATGGGTAGTAGAACTCAGGCGGTCTAGACGCTTACTGCACGGATACCGTTTTGTTGTCTCAGTGTGAGGGGGCAGAAGTTTAAAGCCGTTTTTATTTTTAAAAGTGCAGTTTATTAAACAAAGTTAGCCTCACTGCTAATGGGATATGAATAAATCCAATAGTTATTGCAAGCCACGATTATTGTTTTTTTTTAAATTTTATTTAGTCGCACAAAAGTGCTGCAAACGTTTTTTCAGTTTTCTTAAAGGCACAGTAGTTTTTAGTAACTAAACAACTAGATTGTGCATAAGGAGTATTTCTATGCTAAGTCAATAAATTGTGCATACAATTTCTGTTTTTTTACTATGGATGACCTTGAAGCCAGTTCCATGTGTTTAAATGCCATTGTTAAACCCCTGCTTACTTTTTGTCCCTCATGCACTGAGAGGGCACTACAATGTAAATAACAAATTTTTCTTAATAAAGATACAGCGCAAGATGCTTCTCAGACTGATGAGACTCATGGTATGCCAATTCTTTCTCCCCAAGCGTCACAGCCCTCAACATCCACGCAAGCGACGACATGTTATTCAACTGCATCCACGTCATTTACTCTGCAGGATATGGCTGCAGTTATGTCATCCACTCTTACAGAAGTTTTATCCAAGTTGCAAGTATTACAGGGCAAACGCAGCAGGGCAGACACCACTTTGGTTCCTGCGGCTTCTGACACTTTGATGGCTATGAGGGGGAGCTTTCCGACTCAGGGAGTGCGTTGCCTCAGAGTCGGACATCGTGTCCTTCAGATTTTAGCTTGAACACCTCCGCCTGTTACTGCGGGAGATTTTAGCAACTCTGGATGACTGTGACTATTGTGGTACCACCAGAGAAATTGTGTAAGATGGACAAATACTTAGAGATCCCTGCTTATTCTGATGTTTCCGGTTCCTAAGAGAATTTCGGAAATTATTACGCGGGAATGGGAAAGACCGGGCATACCGTTCTCACCTTCTCCCAATTTTGAGAAAATGTATCCTATAGCCGACTCTGTTCGGGATTCTTGGCAAACAGTTCCTAAGGTGGAGGGACCTATATCTACCCTGGCTAAGCGTACAACTATTACTATTGAGGACAGTTGTGCTTTCAAAGATCCTATGGATAAAAAGTTGGAGGGTCTTCTAAAAAAAGCTATTTATTCATCAGGGTTTTCTTTTACAACCGGCGGCCTGTATTGTAACAGTTACAACTGCGGCTGCCTTTTGGTTTGACGCCTTAGAGGAATCTCTTAAGACCGAGACTCCTTTAGAGGAAATACTAGATAGAATTAAGGCCCTTCAGCTGGCTAATTATTTTATTACAGATGCCGCCTTTCAGACCGCTAAGTTGGCGGCTAAGAATGCAGGATTTGCCATTTTAGCACGTAGGGCTTTATGGTTAAAATGTTGGTCTGCTGATGTGTCCTCTAAATCAAAGATTTTGGCTATTCCTTTCAAAGGAAAGACACTATTGGGGCCGGACTTGAAAGAAATCATTTCCGACATTACGGGAGGTAAGGGTCATCTCCTACCTCAGGATAAGGCAGCTAAACAAATGGGTAAACAGAATAATTTTTGTTCCTTTCGGAATTTCAAGGGAGTCCCGCTTCTTCTTCTGCTAAACAGGAAGGGAATTTTGCACAAGCCAAGTCCATCTGGACACCTAACTAGGCTTGGAACAAAGGTAAACAACCCAAGAAGCCTGCAGCTGCTCCCAAGACAGCATGAAGGGGCACCCCCCCGGGACCGGATCTAGTAGGGGGCAGAATTTCTCTCTTTGTCCAGGCTTGGATAAGAGACGTTCAGGATCCCTGGACACTGGGAATCATGTCCTAAGGGTATCGACTGGAATTCAAAAATTCTCTCCGAAGGGGGAGGTTTCTTCTTTCACGATTGTCTGTAGACCAGATAAAAAGAGAGGCGTTCTTACGTTGTGTAAAAGACCTCTCTACTATGGGAGTAATTTGTTCCGTTCCAATACAGGAACAGGGGCAGGGGTTTTACTCAAATTTTTTCGTGCTTCCCAAAAAAGAGGGAACGTTTCAACCCATTTTAGATCTCAAGAGTCTAAACAAGTTTCTCAGGGTTTCATCCTTCAAGAGGGACAATATATGACTACCGTGGACTTAAAGGATGCATATCTTCATATTGCTATCCACAAAGATCATCACCAGTTCCTTCCTGGACAAACATTTTCAGTTCGTGGCTCTTCCTTTCGGGCTGGCCACAGCACCCAGGATCTTCACGAAGGTTCTAGGGTCTCTTCTGGCGGTTCTCAGACCGTGGGGCATTGCAGTGGCGCCTTATCTGGACAATATTCTGATTCAGGCATCTTATCAACTGGCAAAATCTCATACAGACCTGGTTCTGTCCTTTCTGAGGACTCACGGGTGGAAGGTGAATCTAGAAAAGAGTTCACTAATTCCACAGACAAGGGTTCCTTTCCTGGGAACTCTAATAGATTCTATATCCATGAAAATCTTTTTGACGGAAGTAAAAAAATTAAACATTCTGAATACATGCCGAGCTCTTCAGTCCAATCCTCGGCCATCAGTGGCTCAGTGCATGGAGGTAATTGGATTGATGGTGGCGGCAATGGACATCATTCCGTTTGTTTGTTTTCATCTCAGACCGCTACAACTGAGCATGCTCAGGCAGTGGAATGGAGATTATGCAAATTTGTCTCCTCAGATAGATCTGGATCAGGAGACAAGAGACTCTATTCTTTGGTGGTTGTCGCCGGATCATCTGTCCCAAGGTACGTGCTTCCGCAGATCCTCCTGGGTGATAGTAACGACAGACGCCAGTCTACTAGGATGGTGTGCAGTCTGGAATTCCCTGAAGACTCAGGGTGTGTGGACTCGGTCGGCGTCTCTACTTCCAATCAATATTCTGGAGTTGAGAGCAATATTCAATGTGCTTCAGGCTTGGCCTCAGTTTGCTTTGGCCAAATTCATCCGATTTCAGTTGGACAACATCGCAACTGTGGCTTACATCAATCATCAAGGAGGAACAAGGAGTTCCTTAGCGATGGCAGAAGTATCCAAGATAATTCAACGGGCGGAGGCTCACTCTTGTTATCTGTCAGCAATCTACATCCCAGGAGTGGACAACTGGGAAGCGGATTTTCTGAGCAGACAGACGTTTCATCCGGGGAATGGGAACTCCATCCGGAGGTCTTTACTACCCTGATTCTCAGGTGGGGCAGACCGGAGCTGGATCTTATGGCGTCTCGTCAGAATGCCAAGCTCCCGAGATACGGATCCAGGTCCAGGGATCCTCAGGCCGAACTGATAGATGCCTTGGCAGTGCCTTGGACGTTCAACCTAGCTTATGTGTTTCTACCGTTTGCGCTCCTTCCCCAAGTGATCGCTCAGATCAAACGGGAGAGGGCTTCAGTGATTCTCATCGCTTCTGCGTGGCCTCGTAGGACTTGGTATGCCGATGGTGGACATTTCCTCTCTGCCACCGTGGAGGCTTCCATTGAGGCAGGACCTTCTCATTCAGGGTCTCTTCAATCATCCAAATTTAATATCTCTGCAACTGACTGCTTGGAGATTGAACGCTTAATTTTATCTAAGTGAGGGTTTTCTGCTGCTGTCATTGATACCTTGATTCAGGCACGTAAGCCTGTTACTAGAAAGATTTACCATAAGATATGGCGTAAATATATTTATTGGTGCGAATCCAAGGGCTACTCATGGAGTAGAGTTAGGATTCCCAGGATTTTATCTTTTCTCCAAGAAGGTTTGGAAAAAGGGTTGTCAGCAAGTTCCTTAAAGGGACAGATTTCTGCTTTGTCTATTTTGCTACACAAGCATCTGGCAGATGTTCCAGATGTTCAATCTTTTTGTCAGGCTCTGACTAGAATCAGGCCTGTGTTTACACCAATTGCTCCTCCTTGGAGTTTGAATTTAGTTCTTAATGTTCTTCAAGGGGTTCCGTTTGAACCCATGCATTCCATAGATATTAAGTTATCTTGGAAAGTTTTGTTTTTGGTTGCTATTTCTTCTGCTCACAGAGTTTCTGAGCTTTCTGCTTTACAATGTGATTCTCCTTATTTTATTTTCCATTCTGATAAGGTGGTCTTACGTACCAAACCTGGTTTCCTTCCTATGGTTGTTTCTAATAAGAACATTAATCAGGAAATTGTTGTTCCTTCCTTGTGTCCTAATCCTTCTTCTAAGAAGGAGCGCCTTTTACATAACCTGGACGTGGTCCGTGCCTTGAAGTTTTACTTGCAGGCGACTAAAGAATTTCGTCAATCATCTTCATTATTTGTTTTCTTTTCTGGAAAGCGTAGGGGTCAGAAAGCTACGGCTACCTCTCTTTGTTTTTGGCTGAGGAGTATCATCCGATTGGATTGGACAGCAGCCTCCTGAAAGAATTACGGCTCATTCTACTAGGGCTGTGGCTCCCTCATGGGCATTTAAAAATGATGCTTCTGTTGAACAGATTTGCAAGGCTACAACTTGGTCGTCTCTTCACACTTTTTCCAAATTTGATACTTTTGCTTCATCTGAGGCTGTTTTTGGGAGAAAGATTCTTCAAGCAGTGGTGATTTCCGTTTAGATTCCTGTCTTGTCCCTCCCTTTCATATTGTATCCCATGAGTAAGGATGAAATCTGTGGACTCGTCATATCTTGTAAAAGAAAAGGAAATTTATGCTTACCTGATAAATTTATTTCTTTTACGATATGACGAGTCCACGGCCCACCCTGTCATTTCTAAGACAGGTATTTATTTTTGTTAAACTACATTCACCTCTGCACCTTTGGCTTTTCCTTTCTCTTCCTAACTTCGGTCGAATGACTGGAGTGGGAGGGAAGGGAGGAGCTATATATACAGCTCTGCTGTGGTGCTCTTTGCCTCCTCCTGCTGACCAGGAGGCGTAATCCCATAAGGATGAAATCCGTGGACTCGCCATATCGTAAAAGAAATACATTTATCAGGTAAGCATAAATTTCCTTTTCACGTAAAAAGGAGGGATTTTTTAGTCCTATTTGGACAGTAACTGTCTAACCAAGTTTCTCATAGTGCTGTTTTTTTACAGATGGAGACTATTAGCTCTTTCTGCCTTGGTGCAAGACTAAGATCAGCCTGAGTTAAAAGTGCTCAGGCTATCTGTATTAGGGCAGCAAATATGTATAGGAGGCGCAGTGAGAATTATGATCCACCAGTTCCTATTGCTTTAAAGCCACCAAATGCTTCTCTTTTTTACTGAAGAGACTGATCTGGTCTAGGCTACACGCCAGCACAAAGTAGCACTCAGAGGCACTACTTAAAAATAATCAACACTTGATTGAAGAATCTTTACTAACACCTCACTTTGCCATTTCCTATCTTACTAACACAGGCAAAGAGAATGACTGGGTTGGGAGGGAAGGGAGGAGCTATTTATACAGGTTACACCTTAGACTTTAAGAATGTGTATCCTTAGGTTCCAATTAAATTTTCTAATAATTATGAGTTTGGCCTTCTGGCGAAGCTTTTTCATTTGTGGGCCAACAATGGTTTTGCCACATCCCAGTGTTTTCTCATTCTGGGCTGCAATTTGATTCTGAGATTGCAGGGGTGTCCCTCCTGGACTTATTGATATCTTTCTACAAACAAGATCTCATTCAGAGGTTTTTGTTGTCTTCTTAGTTCCACGAATAGCAGTGAAGCTGGAAAAGAAGTTCACTTGTTTCAGCTACAGGGGTAGGGTGCGTAGAGACTAATTTTTCCTTATCGATGAAACTGTCTGACGGAGGTCGGAAGAGCTTTTTTAAGACACGAGTCCACGGATCATCTTAATTACTAATGGGATATTCACCTCCTGGTCAGCAGGAGGAGGCAAAGAGCACCACAGCAGAGCTGTTAATTAGCTCCTCCCACTCCAGTCATTCTCTTTGTCTACGTTAGTGCTAGGTAAAGTTAGGTGTTAGAAAAGATTCTTCAATCAAGTGTTTATTATTTTTAATGTAGTGCCAGAGTGCTGCTTTGTTCTAGGGTGTAGCCGTAGTCCATATCAGTCTCTTCAGTAGAGCTTTTGGTGGCTTTAGAGCAATGGGAACTTGTGGGACATAATTCTCACTGCGCCTCCCATAGATTAGATGCGGCCCTATTTGTGAAAGTCTGAGGGGAAAAAATAGACTCAGTACTTTCTTTCATGTAATTAGCAAGAGTCCATGAGCTAGTGACGTATGGGATATACATTCCTACCAGGAGGGGCAAAGTTTCCCAAACCTCAAAATGCCTATAAAACACCCCTCACCACACCCACAATTCAGTTTTACAAACTTTGCCTTCCATGGAGGTGGTGAAGTAAGTTTGTGCTAGATTTCTACGTTGATATGCTCTTCGCAGCAGGCTGAAGCCCGGTTTTCCTCTGAGTGCAGTGAATGTCAGAGGGATGTGAAGAGAGTATTGCCTATTTAAATACCATGGTCTTCCACTAGGGGATCTATTTCATAGGTTCTCTGTTATCGGTCGTAGAGATTTCTTCTCCTACCTCCCTTTTCAGATCGACGATATACTCTTATATACCATTACCTCTACTGATTCTCGTTTCAGTACTGGTTTGGTTATCTACTATATGTAGATGAGTGTCTTAGGGTAAGTAAGTCTTATTTCTTTTCATGACACTCAAAGCTATGGTTAGGCACTTTATATGTAAAGTTCTAAATATATGTGTTTAAACCTATATTTGCCATGATTCAGGATAATCGGTATTCCTTCTTCAGACTGCCAGTTTCATTTTCTCCAACATTGGTGTGTCCGGTCCACGGCGTCATCCATAACTTGTGGGAATATTCTCTTCCCCAGCAGGAAATGGCAAAGAGCACAGCAAAAGCTGTCCATATAGTCCCTCCTAGGCTCCGCCCACCCCAGTCATTCTCTTTGCCGTTGCACAGGCAGCATCTCCACGGAGATGGTGAAGAGTATGTGGTGTTTAGTTGTAGTTTTTTATTCTACTATCAAGAGTTTGTTATTTTAAAATAGTGCTGGTATGTACTATTTACTCTGAAACAGAAAAGGATGAAGAGTTCTGTTTGTGAGAGGAGTATGATTTTAGCAGCAGTAACTAAAATCGTTTGCTGTTTCCACATAGGACTGTTGAGATGAGATAACTTCAGTTGGGGGAAACAGTTGGCAGACTTTTCTGCTTAAGGTATGACTAGCCATATTTCTAACAAGACTGTGTAATGCTGCAAGGCTGTCATTTTTCCCCTCATGGGGACCGGTAAGCCATTTTCTTAGTCTTAAACAGAATAAAGGGCTTAATATGGGCTATAAAACTGGTAGACACCTTTATGGGCTAGATCGATTGCTTTATTTGGGCATTTTATACAACTTGAGGTTGAAATTCACATTTTATATCTGTGGAGAACGTTTTTTTAGGTCAGGCACTGGTTTAGACACCTTCCCAGTCAGGAAGGGCCTTCTATGTAGTAGGCAGAGCCTCATTTTCGCGCCATTACTGCGCAGTTACTTTTGAGAGCAGGACATGCAGCTGCATGTGTATGGGTCTGGAAGTAGTTGAAAAGGTCCCTAGAAGGTTTCATTTGATATCGTATACCCCCCTGGGTTTGGTAAAGTCACAGCAAAGGCTGTAGCTGGGACTTGTAGAGGGGTTAAAACTATAAACGTTTCGTCATTTTAAGGGTTAAAGGTCTGAAAATTGGGGTGCAATGCTTTGAATGCTTTAAGACACTGTGGTGAAAATTTGGTTAAATTTGAACAATTCCTTCATAGTTTTTCACATATTCAGTAAAAAAGTGTGCCCTGTTTGAAATTTAAAGAGACAGTAACGGTTTTGTTTTAAAACGTTTTTTGTACTTTATTGACAAGTTTAAGTCTGTTTAACATGTCTGTGCCTTCAGATAAACTATGTTCTGTATGTATGGAAGCCATTGTGTCTCCCCCTTCAAAATTGTGTGATAATTGTGCCATAGCGTCCAAACAAAGTAAGGACAGTGCTGCCACAGATAGTAAAGTTGCCCAAGATGATTCATCAGATGAAGGGAGTAGACATAGTTCTACATCATCTCCTTCTGTGTCTATACCAGTTTTGCCCACGCAGGAGACCCCTAGTACTTCTAGCGCGCCAATGCTTGTTACTATGCAACATTTGACGGCAGTAATGGATAACTCCATAGCAAATATTTTATCCAAAATGCCTGCATTTCAGAGAAAGCGCGATTGCTCTGTTTTAAATACTGTAGAGCAGGAAGGCGCTGATAATTGTTCTGTCATACCCTCACACCAATCTGAAGTGGCCATGAGGGAGGTTTTGTCAGATGGGGAAATTTCTGATTCAGGTAGAATTTCTCAACAGGCAGAACCTGATGTTGTGACATTTAAATTTAAATTAGAGCATCTCCGCGCTCTGCTTAAGGAGGTGCTCTCTACTCTGGATGATTGCGACAACCTGGTCATTCCAGAAAAATTGTGCAAGATGGACAAGTTCCTAGAGGTTCCGGTGCACCCCGACGCTTTTCCTATACCCAAGCGGGTGGCGGACATAGTGAATAAGGAATGGGAGAAGCCCGGCATACCTTTTGTCCCCCCTCCTATATTTAAGAAATTATTTCCTATGGTCGACCCCAGAAAGGACTTATGGCAGACAGTCCCTAAGGTCGAGGGGGCAGTTTCTACACTAGCTAAGCGCACTACTATTCCTATCGAGGATAATTGTGCTTTTAAAGATCCTATGGATAAAAAATTGGAGGGTTTGCTTAAAAAGATTTTTGTACAGCAAGGTTACCTCCTGCAACCTATTTTGTGCATTATTCCTGTCACTACAGCAGCGTGGTTCTGGTTCGAGGAACTAGAAAAGTCGCTCAGTAGAGAGACTCCGTATGAGGAGGTTATTGACAGAATTCATGCACTTAAGTTAGCTAATTCCTTTATTTTAGATGCCGCTTTGCAGTTAGCTAGATTAGCAGCGAAAAATTCAGGGTTTGCAATTGTGGCGCGCAGAGCGCTCTGGCTAAAGTCTTGGTCAGCGGATGTATCTTCCAAGACAAAATTGCTTAATATCCCCTTCAAGGGTAAAACCCTTTTTGGGCCAGAATTGAAGGAGATTATCTCAGACATCACTGGGGGTAAGGGCCACGCCCTTCCACAAGATAGGCCTTTCAAGGCCAAGAATAAGTCTAATTTTCGTTCCTTTCGCAATTTCAGGAACGGACCGGCCTCCAACTCTGCAGCCTCGAGACAAGAGGGTAATGCTTCGCAAACCAAACCAGCTTGGAAACCGATGCAAGGCTGGAACAAGGGTAAACAGGCCAAGAAGCCTGCTGCTGCTACCAAAACAGCATGAAGGGGTAGCCCCCGATCCGGGACCGGATCTAGTAGGGGGCAAACTCTTTCTCTTTGCTCAGGCTTGGGTAAGAGATGTTCAGGATCCCTGGGCACTAGAAATAGTTTCTCAGGGTTATCTTCTAGAATTCAAGGAACTACACCCAAGGGGAAGGTTCCACATGTCTCACTTATCTTCAAACCAAATAAAGAGACAGGCATTCTTACATTGTGTAGAAGACCTGTTAAAGATGGGGGTGATACACCCAGTTCCAACTGCGGAACAAGGTCAGGGGTTTTTTACTCAAATCTGTTTGTAGTTCCCAAAAAAAGAGGGAACTTTCAGACCAATTCTGGATTTAAAAATTCTAAACAAATTTCTCAGAGTTCCATCGTTCAAAATGGAAACCATTCGAACAATTTTACCTACAATCCAGGAGGGTCAATTTATGACTACCGTGGATTTAAAGGATGCGTATCTACATATTCCTATCCACAAAGATCATCATCAGTTCCTAAGGTTTGCCTTTCTGGACAAACATTACCAGTTTGTGGCTCTCCCATTCGGGCTAGCCACTGCTCCAAGGATTTTCACAAAGGTACTCGGGTCCCTTCTAGCAATGACCAAGGGGCATTGCAGTGGCACCTTATTTGGACGACATTCTGATACAAGCGTCGTCTCTTTCAAAGGCAAAGGCTCACACAGACATCGTCCTGGCATTTCTCAGATCTCACGGGTGGAAGGTGAACATAGAAAAGAGTTCCCTGTCTCCATCGACAAGAGTTCCTTTCTTAGGGACAATAATAGATTCTTTAGAAATGAAGATTTTTCCTGACAGATGTCAGAAAGTCAAAACTTCTAAACGCTTGTCAAGTTCTTCATTCTGTTCCACGTCCTTCCATAGCTCAGTGCATGGAAGTAGTAGGGTTGATGGTTGCAGCAATGGACATAGTTCCTTTTCCGCGAATTCATCTAAGACCATTACAACTGTGCATGCTGAAACAGTGGAATGGGGACTATACAGACTTGTCTCCAGTGATTCAAGTAGATCAGAAGACCAGAGACTCACTCCGTTGGTGGCTAACCCAGGATCACCTGTCCCAGGGAATGAGCTTCCGCAGACCAGAGTGGGTCATCGTCACGACCGACGCCAGTCTAGTGGGCTGGGGTGCTGTCTGGGACTCCCTGAAAGCTCAGGGTCTATGGTCTCGGGAAGAGTCTCTTCTCCCGATAAACATTCTGGAACTGAGAGCGATATTCAATACTCTCAGGGCTTGGCCTCAACTAGCAAAGGCCAGATTCATAAGATTCCAATCAGACAACATGACGACTGTTGCTTACTTCAACCATCAGGGGGGAACAAGGAGTTCCCTGGCGATGAGAGAAGTGACCAAAATCATAAAATGGGCGGAGGATCACTCCTGCCACCTATCTACGATCCACATCCCAGGAGTGGAAAACTGGGAGGCGGATTATCTGAGTCGTCAGACATTCCATCCGGGGGAGTGGGAACTCCACCCGGAGATATTTGCCCAGTTGACTCAATTATGGGGCATTCCAGACATGGACCTGATGGCGTCTCGTCAGAACTTCAAGGTTCCTTGCTACGGGTCCAGATCCAGGGATCCCAAGGCGACTCTAGTGGATGCATTAGTAGCGCCTTGGGCCTTCAACCTAGCTTATGTGTTTCCACCGTTTCCTCTCATTCCCAGGCTGGTAGCCAGGATCAAACAGGAGAGGGCCTCAGTGATTTTGATAGCTTCTGCGTGGCCACGCAGGACTTGGTATGCAGACCTGGTGAATATGTCATCGGCTCCACCATGGAAGCTACCTTTGAGACAGGATCTTCTAGTACAGGGTCCATTCGAACATCCAAATCTAGTTTCTCTCCAGCTGACGACTTGGAAATTGAACGCTTGATTTTATCTAAGCGTGGGTTTTCGGATTCTGTGATAGATACTCTGGTACAAGCCAGAAAACCTGTAACTAGAAAAATTTACCATAAAATATGGAAAAGATATATCTGTTGGTGTGAATCCAAGGGATTCTCATGGAGTAAGATCAAAATTCCTAGGATCCTTTCCTTTCTCCAAGAAGGTTTGGATAAGGGATTATCTGCGAGTTCTCTATAAAGGGACAGATTTCTGCTTTATCTGTCTTGTTACACAAACGACTGGCAGCTGTGCCAGATGTTCAAGCTTTTGTTCAGGCTTTAGTCAGGATCAAGCCTGTTTACAGACCTTTGACTCCTCCCTGGAGTCTGAATTTAGTTCTTTCAGTTCTTCAAGTTGTTCCGTTTGAACCTCTTCATTCCATAGATATCAAGATGTTATCTTGGAAAGTTCTGTTTTTGGTTGCTATTTCTTCTGCTAGAAGAGTTTCTGAGTTATCTGCTCTGCAGTGTAATCCGCCCTATCTGGTGTTCCATTCAGATAAGGTTGTTTTGCGTACTAAACCTGGTTTCCTTCCAAAGGTTGTTTCTAACAAGAATATTAACCAGGAAATAGTTGTGCCTTCTTTGTGTCCGAATCCAGTTTCAAAGAAGGAACGTTTGTTACACAATTTAGATGTAGTTCGTGCTTTGAAGTTCTATTTAGAAGCAACAAAGGATTTCAGACAAACGTCTTCTCTGTTTGTCGTTTATTCTGGCAAAAGGAGAGGTCAAAAAGCTACTGCTACCTCTCTTTCCTTTTGGCTGAAAAGCATCATCCGATTGGCTTATGAGACTGCCGGACGGCAGCCTCCCGAACGCATCACAGCTCACTCTACTAGGGCTGTGGCTTCCACATGGGCCTTCAAGAACGAGGCTTCTGTTGATCAGATATGTAAGTCAGCGACTTGGTCTTCCCTGCACACTTTTGCAAATTCTACAAATTTGATACTTTTGCTTCTTCGGAGGCTATTTTTGGGAGAAAAGTTTTGCAAGCCGTGGTGCCTTCCGTTTAGGTAACCTGATTGGCTCCCACAAGTTATGGATGACGCCGTGGACCGAACACACCGTTGGAGAAAGTAATTTATCAGGTAAGCATAAATTCTGTTTTTTTGGGAAAATGCATATAAATTGTATTTTTTTCTTATCTTTCAATTTTCAATTGACTTTTTTTCAAAATTGCGGGCTGTTAGGCTCGCGGGTGCAGAAAATGCTTCTATTTATTGCGTCATTCTTTGCGCTACACTTTTTTGGTGCAAACATTTAGTCATTTCCGGCTTCATAGTTGGCGCCGGAAGTTTTCACGTAATTGCGTCATTTTTTACGTATGTGTATTGCAGACGTTTTTTTGGCGCCCAAAAATATGGGACAGTAACGGTTTTGTTTTAAAACGTTTTTTGTACTTTATTGACAAGTTTAAGTCTGTTTAACATGTCTGTGCCTTCAGATAAACTATGTTCTGTATGTATGGAAGCCATTGTGTCTCCCCCTTCAAAATTGTGTGATAATTGTGCCATAGCGTCCAAACAAAGTAAGGACAGTGCTGCCACAGATAGTAAAGTTGCCCAAGATGATTCATCAGATGAAGGGAGTAGACATAGTTCTACATCATCTCCTTCTGTGTCTATACCAGTTTTGCCCACGCAGGAGACCCCTAGTACTTCTAGCGCGCCAATGCTTGTTACTATGCAACATTTGACGGCAGTAATGGATAACTCCATAGCAAATATTTTATCCAAAATGCCTGCATTTCAGAGAAAGCGCGATTGCTCTGTTTTAAATACTGTAGAGCAGGAAGGCGCTGATAATTGTTCTGTCATACCCTCACACCAATCTGAAGTGGCCATGAGGGAGGTTTTGTCAGATGGGGAAATTTCTGATTCAGGTAGAATTTCTCAACAGGCAGAACCTGATGTTGTGACATTTAAATTTAAATTAGAGCATCTCCGCGCTCTGCTTAAGGAGGTGCTCTCTACTCTGGATGATTGCGACAACCTGGTCATTCCAGAAAAATTGTGCAAGATGGACAAGTTCCTAGAGGTTCCGGTGCACCCCGACGCTTTTCCTATACCCAAGCGGGTGGCGGACATAGTGAATAAGGAATGGGAGAAGCCCGGCATACCTTTTGTCCCCCCTCCTATATTTAAGAAATTATTTCCTATGGTCGACCCCAGAAAGGACTTATGGCAGACAGTCCCTAAGGTCGAGGGGGCAGTTTCTACACTAGCTAAGCGCACTACTATTCCTATCGAGGATAATTGTGCTTTTAAAGATCCTATGGATAAAAAATTGGAGGGTTTGCTTAAAAAGATTTTTGTACAGCAAGGTTACCTCCTGCAACCTATTTTGTGCATTATTCCTGTCACTACAGCAGCGTGGTTCTGGTTCGAGGAACTAGAAAAGTCGCTCAGTAGAGAGACTCCGTATGAGGAGGTTATTGACAGAATTCATGCACTTAAGTTAGCTAATTCCTTTATTTTAGATGCCGCTTTGCAGTTAGCTAGATTAGCAGCGAAAAATTCAGGGTTTGCAATTGTGGCGCGCAGAGCGCTCTGGCTAAAGTCTTGGTCAGCGGATGTATCTTCCAAGACAAAATTGCTTAATATCCCCTTCAAGGGTAAAACCCTTTTTGGGCCAGAATTGAAGGAGATTATCTCAGACATCACTGGGGGTAAGGGCCACGCCCTTCCACAAGATAGGCCTTTCAAGGCCAAGAATAAGTCTAATTTTCGTTCCTTTCGCAATTTCAGGAACGGACCGGCCTCCAACTCTGCAGCCTCGAGACAAGAGGGTAATGCTTCGCAAACCAAACCAGCTTGGAAACCGATGCAAGGCTGGAACAAGGGTAAACAGGCCAAGAAGCCTGCTGCTGCTACCAAAACAGCATGAAGGGGTAGCCCCCGATCCGGGACCGGATCTAGTAGGGGGCAAACTCTTTCTCTTTGCTCAGGCTTGGGTAAGAGATGTTCAGGATCCCTGGGCACTAGAAATAGTTTCTCAGGGTTATCTTCTAGAATTCAAGGAACTACACCCAAGGGGAAGGTTCCACATGTCTCACTTATCTTCAAACCAAATAAAGAGACAGGCATTCTTACATTGTGTAGAAGACCTGTTAAAGATGGGGGTGATACACCCAGTTCCAACTGCGGAACAAGGTCAGGGGTTTTTTACTCAAATCTGTTTGTAGTTCCCAAAAAAAGAGGGAACTTTCAGACCAATTCTGGATTTAAAAATTCTAAACAAATTTCTCAGAGTTCCATCGTTCAAAATGGAAACCATTCGAACAATTTTACCTACAATCCAGGAGGGTCAATTTATGACTACCGTGGATTTAAAGGATGCGTATCTACATATTCCTATCCACAAAGATCATCATCAGTTCCTAAGGTTTGCCTTTCTGGACAAACATTACCAGTTTGTGGCTCTCCCATTCGGGCTAGCCACTGCTCCAAGGATTTTCACAAAGGTACTCGGGTCCCTTCTAGCAATGACCAAGGGGCATTGCAGTGGCACCTTATTTGGACGACATTCTGATACAAGCGTCGTCTCTTTCAAAGGCAAAGGCTCACACAGACATCGTCCTGGCATTTCTCAGATCTCACGGGTGGAAGGTGAACATAGAAAAGAGTTCCCTGTCTCCATCGACAAGAGTTCCTTTCTTAGGGACAATAATAGATTCTTTAGAAATGAAGATTTTTCCTGACAGATGTCAGAAAGTCAAAACTTCTAAACGCTTGTCAAGTTCTTCATTCTGTTCCACGTCCTTCCATAGCTCAGTGCATGGAAGTAGTAGGGTTGATGGTTGCAGCAATGGACATAGTTCCTTTTCCGCGAATTCATCTAAGACCATTACAACTGTGCATGCTGAAACAGTGGAATGGGGACTATACAGACTTGTCTCCAGTGATTCAAGTAGATCAGAAGACCAGAGACTCACTCCGTTGGTGGCTAACCCAGGATCACCTGTCCCAGGGAATGAGCTTCCGCAGACCAGAGTGGGTCATCGTCACGACCGACGCCAGTCTAGTGGGCTGGGGTGCTGTCTGGGACTCCCTGAAAGCTCAGGGTCTATGGTCTCGGGAAGAGTCTCTTCTCCCGATAAACATTCTGGAACTGAGAGCGATATTCAATACTCTCAGGGCTTGGCCTCAACTAGCAAAGGCCAGATTCATAAGATTCCAATCAGACAACATGACGACTGTTGCTTACTTCAACCATCAGGGGGGAACAAGGAGTTCCCTGGCGATGAGAGAAGTGACCAAAATCATAAAATGGGCGGAGGATCACTCCTGCCACCTATCTACGATCCACATCCCAGGAGTGGAAAACTGGGAGGCGGATTATCTGAGTCGTCAGACATTCCATCCGGGGGAGTGGGAACTCCACCCGGAGATATTTGCCCAGTTGACTCAATTATGGGGCATTCCAGACATGGACCTGATGGCGTCTCGTCAGAACTTCAAGGTTCCTTGCTACGGGTCCAGATCCAGGGATCCCAAGGCGACTCTAGTGGATGCATTAGTAGCGCCTTGGGCCTTCAACCTAGCTTATGTGTTTCCACCGTTTCCTCTCATTCCCAGGCTGGTAGCCAGGATCAAACAGGAGAGGGCCTCAGTGATTTTGATAGCTTCTGCGTGGCCACGCAGGACTTGGTATGCAGACCTGGTGAATATGTCATCGGCTCCACCATGGAAGCTACCTTTGAGACAGGATCTTCTAGTACAGGGTCCATTCGAACATCCAAATCTAGTTTCTCTCCAGCTGACGACTTGGAAATTGAACGCTTGATTTTATCTAAGCGTGGGTTTTCGGATTCTGTGATAGATACTCTGGTACAAGCCAGAAAACCTGTAACTAGAAAAATTTACCATAAAATATGGAAAAGATATATCTGTTGGTGTGAATCCAAGGGATTCTCATGGAGTAAGATCAAAATTCCTAGGATCCTTTCCTTTCTCCAAGAAGGTTTGGATAAGGGATTATCTGCGAGTTCTCTATAAAGGGACAGATTTCTGCTTTATCTGTCTTGTTACACAAACGACTGGCAGCTGTGCCAGATGTTCAAGCTTTTGTTCAGGCTTTAGTCAGGATCAAGCCTGTTTACAGACCTTTGACTCCTCCCTGGAGTCTGAATTTAGTTCTTTCAGTTCTTCAAGTTGTTCCGTTTGAACCTCTTCATTCCATAGATATCAAGATGTTATCTTGGAAAGTTCTGTTTTTGGTTGCTATTTCTTCTGCTAGAAGAGTTTCTGAGTTATCTGCTCTGCAGTGTAATCCGCCCTATCTGGTGTTCCATTCAGATAAGGTTGTTTTGCGTACTAAACCTGGTTTCCTTCCAAAGGTTGTTTCTAACAAGAATATTAACCAGGAAATAGTTGTGCCTTCTTTGTGTCCGAATCCAGTTTCAAAGAAGGAACGTTTGTTACACAATTTAGATGTAGTTCGTGCTTTGAAGTTCTATTTAGAAGCAACAAAGGATTTCAGACAAACGTCTTCTCTGTTTGTCGTTTATTCTGGCAAAAGGAGAGGTCAAAAAGCTACTGCTACCTCTCTTTCCTTTTGGCTGAAAAGCATCATCCGATTGGCTTATGAGACTGCCGGACGGCAGCCTCCCGAACGCATCACAGCTCACTCTACTAGGGCTGTGGCTTCCACATGGGCCTTCAAGAACGAGGCTTCTGTTGATCAGATATGTAAGTCAGCGACTTGGTCTTCCCTGCACACTTTTGCAAATTCTACAAATTTGATACTTTTGCTTCTTCGGAGGCTATTTTTGGGAGAAAAGTTTTGCAAGCCGTGGTGCCTTCCGTTTAGGTAACCTGATTGGCTCCCACAAGTTATGGATGACGCCGTGGACCGAACACACCGTTGGAGAAAGTAATTTATCAGGTAAGCATAAATTCTGTTTTTTTGGGAAAATGCATATAAATTGTATTTTTTTCTTATCTTTCAATTTTCAATTGACTTTTTTTCAAAATTGCGGGCTGTTAGGCTCGCGGGTGCAGAAAATGCTTCTATTTATTGCGTCATTCTTTGCGCTACACTTTTTTGGTGCAAACATTTAGTCATTTCCGGCTTCATAGTTGGCGCCGGAAGTTTTCACGTAATTGCGTCATTTTTTACGTATGTGTATTGCAGACGTTTTTTTGGCGCCCAAAAATATGGGCGTTATACTTGCCGCCAAAAATGTGGGCGTCATACTTGGCGCCAGTTTTTTTCGTTATTTCAGTCTCACTTTTTAGTTGCTTCTGGTTTTCTAGAGGCTTGTTTCATTTTGCATTTTTTCCCATTCCTGAAACTGCCATTTAAGGAATTTGATAATTTTGCTTTATATGTTGTTTTTTCTTTTACATATTGCAAGATGTCACTACCTGACCCTGGATCAGAATCTACTTCTGGAAAAGCGCTGCCTGATGTCGGTTCTACAAAAGCTAAGTGCATTTGTTGTAAACTTTTGGTAACTGTTCCTCCGGCTGTAGTTTGTGTTGGTTGTCATGATAAACTATCAAACGCAGATAGCATTTCCATTAGTAATAATCCATTACCTGTTGTTGTTCCTTCAACATCTAATGTTCAGGATGTTCCTGTTAATGTTAAAGAATTTGTTTCTAATTCTATTCGGAAGGCTCTGTCTGTTATTCCTCCTTCTAGTAAACGTAAGAGGTCTTTTAAAACTTCACATATTTCAGATGAATTTTTAAATGACCGCCATCATTCTGACTTATCTATTTCTGATGAGGATCTATCTGGTTCAGAAGATTCTACCTCAGATATTGACACTGATAAATCTTCATATTTGTTTAAGATGGAGTTTATTCGTTCTTTACTTAAAAAAGTGTTAATTGCATTAGATATGGAGGAGTCTAGTCCTCTTGATATTAAAACTACTAAGCGTTTAAATTCAGTTTTTAAACCTCATGTAGTTATTCCAGAAGTTTTTCCAGTTCCTGATGCTATTTCAGAAGTAATTTCTAGGGAATAGAATAGTCTGGGTACTTCATTTACTCCTTCTCCAAGGTTTAAGAAATTGTACCATTTGCCATCTGATAGATTAGAGTTTTGGGGAAAAATCCCCAAAGTTGATGGGGCTATCTCTACTCTTGCTAAACGTACTTCTATTCCTACGGCAGATAGTACTTCATTTAAAGATCCTTTAGATAGGAAGCTTGAATCCTTTCTAAGGAAGGCTTATTTATGTTCAGGTAATCTTCTTAGACCTGCTATTTCTTTGGCTGATGTTGCTGCAGCTTCAACTTTCTGGTTGGAGGCTTTAGCGCAACAAGTATCAGACCATAATGCTTATAGCATTGTTAAACTCCTTCAACATGCTAATAACTTTATTTGTGATGCCATTTTCGATATCATTAGAATTGATGTCAGGTATATGTCTTTAGCTATTTTAGCCAGAAGAGCTTTATGGCTTAAGTTTTGGAATGCAGATATGACTTCTAAGTCAACTTTGCTTTCTCTTTCTTTCCAAGGTGTAATACATTATTTGTTTCTCAGTTAGACTCAATAATTTCAACTATTACTGGGGGAAAGGAGCCTTTTTACCTCAGGATAAAAAATCTAAAGGTAAATATAGGGCTGCTAATTGTTTTCGTTCCTTTCGTCAGAATAAGGAACAAAAGCCTGACCCTTCCTCTAAAGGAACAGTTTCCGTTTGGAAACCTTCTCCAGTCTGGAATAAATCCAAGCCTTTTAGAAAGTCAAAACCAGCTCCCAAATCCGCATGAAGGTGCGGCCCTCATTCCAGCACAGCTGGTAAGGGGGCAGGTTACGATTTTTCAAAGATGTTTGGATCAATTTGATTCAAAGTCTTTGGATTCAGAACATTGTTTCACAAGGGTACAGAATAGGTTTCAAGGTAAGACCGCCTGTGCGAAGATTCTTTCACGCATTCCAGTAAACCCAGTAAAGGCTCAAGCGTTTCTGAAATGTTTTTTCAGATCTGGAGTCAGCTGGGGTAATTGTTCCAGTTCTGGAACGGGGCCTGGGGTTTTATTCAAATCTGTTCATTGTGCCAAAGAAAGAGAATTTTTTCAGACCAGTTCTGGATCTAAAAATATTGAATCGTTATGCAAGGATACCAACATTCAAGATGGTGACTATAAAGACTATTCTGCCTTTTGTTCAGCAAGGGCATTATATGTCTACAATAGACTTACAGGATGCATATCTTCATATTCCAATTCATCCGGACCATTATCAGTTCCTGAGATTCTCTTTTCTAGACAAGCATTACCAGTTTGTTGCTCTTCTTTTTGGCCTAGCAACAGCTCCAAGGATCTTTTCGAAGGTTCTCGGTGCCCTTCTTTCTGTAATCAGGGAGCGCAGGGTATTGCGGTATTTCCTTATTTGGACGATATCTTGGTACTTGCTCAGTCTTTACATTCTACAGAATCTCACATGAATCAACTTGTGTTGTTTCTTCAAAGACATGGTTGGTGGATCAATTTACCAAAGAGTTCCTTGATTCCTCAGACAAGGGTAACCTTTTTGGGTTTCCAAATAGATTCAGTGTCCATGACTTTGTCTCTAACAGAAAAGAGACGTCTGAAATTGGTTTCAACTTGTTGAAACCTTCAGTCTCAATCTTTCCCCTCGGTAGCTTTGTGCATGGAAATTTTAGGTCTCATGACTGCTGCATCGGACGCAATCCCTTTTGCTTGTTTTCACATGAGACCTCTCCAGTTTTGTATGCTGAACCAATGGTGCAGGGATTATACAAAGATATCACAATTAATGTCCCTAAATCCCAATGTTTGTTCCTCTCTGCCTTGGTGGTTGGATCACCATTGTTTAGTTCAAGGGGCCTCTCTTGATTGTCCAACCTGGACTGTGATCGCAACAGCTGCAAGTCTTTCAGGTTGGGGAGCTGTATGGGGATCTCTGACAGCGCAGGGGGTTTGGGAATCTCAGGAGACGAGATTACCAATCAACATTTTGGAACTCTGTGCGATTTTCAGAGTTCTGGCCTCTTCTGAAGAGAGAATCGTTTATTTGTTTTCAGACAGACAATGTCACAACCGTGGCATATATCAATCATCAAGGGGGGACTCACAGTCCTCAGGCTATGAGAGAAGTATCTCGATACTTGTATGGGCGTAATCCAGCTCCTGTCTAATTTCTGCGGTTCACATCCCAGGTATAGACAATTGGGAAGCGGATTATCTCTGTCACCAGACGTTACATCCGGGCGAATGGTCTCTTCACCCAGAGGTATTTCTTCAGATTGTTCAAATCTGGGGGCTTCCAGAAATAGATCTAATGGCCTCTCATCTAAACAAGAAACTTCCCAGGTATCTGTCCAGATCCAGGGATCCTCAGCGGAAGCGGTGGACGCGTTGTCACTTCCTTGGAATTATCAACCTGCTTATATCTTTCCGCCTCTAGTTTTTCTTCCAAGAGTGATTTCCAAAATCCTAATGGAGCGTTCGTTTGTACTGCCGGTGGCTCCAGCATGGCCACACAGGTTTTGGTATGCGGATCTTGTTCGGATGGCAAGTTGCCAACCTTGGACACTTCCGTTAAGGCCAGACCTTCTGTCTCAAGGCCCATTTTTCCATCAGGATCTCAAATCATTAAATTTGAAGGTATGGAGATTGAACGCTTAATACTTAGTCATAGAGGTTTCTCTGACTCAGTGATTAATTCTATGTTACAGGCTCGTAAATCTGTGTCTAGAAAGATCTATTACCGAATCTGGAAGACTTACATTTCTTGGTGTTCTTCACATAAATTCTCTTGGCATTCTTTTAGAATTCCTAGAATTTTACAATTTCTTCAAGATGGTTTCTTCAGGATGGTTTGGATAAGGGTTTGTCTGCAAGTTCCTTGAAAGGACAAATCTCTGCTCTTTCGGTTCTTTTTCACAGAAAGATTGCTAATCATCCTGATATTCATTGTTTTGTACAGGCTTTGGTTCGTATCAAGCCTGTCATTAAGTCAATCTCTCCTCCTTGGAGTCTCAATTTGGTTCTGAGGGCTTTACAGGCTCCTCGATTTGAACCTATGCATTCTCTGGATATTAAGTTACTTTCTTGGAAAGTGTTGTTTCTTTTGGCCATCTCTTCTGCTAGAAGAGTTTCTGAGTTATCTGCTCTTTCTTGTGAATCTCCTTTTCTGATTTTTCATCAGGATAAGGCGGTGTTGTGGACTTCATTTGATTTTTTTTACCTAAAGTTGTGAATCCTAACAACATTAGTAGAGAAATTGTTGTCCCTTCATTGTGTCCTAATCCTAAGAATTCTCTGGAGAGATCTTTACATTCTTTGGATGTAGTAAGAGCTTTGAAATATTATGTTGAAGCTACTAAAGATTTCAGAAAGACTTCTAGTCTATTTATCTTTTCTGGTTCTAGGAAAGGTCAGAAGGCTTCTGCTATTTCTTTGGTGTCTTGGTTAAAGTCTTTGATTCATCATGCTTATGTAGAGTCGGGTAAATCCCCGCCTCAAAGTATTACGGCTCATTCTACTAGGTCAGTTTCTACTTCCTGGGCTTTTAGGAATGAAGCTTCTGTTGATCAGATTTGCAAAGCAGCAACTTGGTCTTCTTTGCATACTTTAACTAAATTCTACCATTTTGATGTTTTCTCTTCTTCTGAAGCAGTTTTTGGTAGAAAAGTACTTCAGGCAGCTGTTTCAGTTTGATTCTTCTGCTTATAATTTCATTTTTTTTCTTTATAAGATTAAAACATTTTGATTTGTGTTGTGGATTATTTTTTCAGCGGAATTGGCTGTCTTTATTTTATCCCTCCATCTCTAGTGACTCTTGCGTGGAAGTTCCACATCTTGGGTATCTGCTATCCCATACGTCACTAGCTCATGGACTCTTGCTAATTACATGAAAGAAAACATAATTTATGTAAGAACTTACCTGATAAATTCATTTCTTTCATATTAGCAAGAGTCCATGAGGCCCACCCTTTTTGTGGTGGTTATGATTTTTTTTGTATAAAGCACAATTATTCCAATTCCTTATTTCTTTCATGTAATTAGCAAGAGTCCATGAGCTAGTGACGTATGGGATATACATTCCTACCAGGAGGGGCAAAGTTTCCCAAACCTCAAAATGCCTATAAATACACCCCTCACCACACCCACAAATCAGTTTTACAAACTTTGCCTCCTATGGAGGTGGTCTCTTCTGCTAGAAGAGTTTCTGAATTATCTGCTCTTTCTTGTGAGTCTCCTTTTCTGATTTTTCATCAGGATAAGGCGGTGTTGCGAACGTCTTTTAAATTTTTACCTAAGGTTGTGAATTCTAACAACATTAGTAGAGAAATTGTGGTTCCTTCATTATGTCCTAATCCTAAGAATTCTAAGGAGAGATCATTGCATTCTTTGGATGTAGTTAGAGCTTTGAAATATTATGTTGAAGCTACTAAGACTTTCCGAAAGACTTCTAGTCTATTTGTTATCTTTTCCGGTTCTAGGAAAGGTCAGAAGGCCTCTGCCATTTCTTTGGCATCTTGGTTGAAATCTTTAATTCATCATGCTTATGTCGAGTCGGGTAAAACTCCGCCTCAAAGGATTACAGCTCATTCTACTAGGTCAGTTTCTACTTCCTGGGCGTTTAGGAATGAAGCTTCGGTTGATCAGATTTGCAAAGCAGCAACTTGGTCTTCTTTGCATACTTTTACTAAATTCTACCATTTTGATGTGTTTTCTTCTTCTGAAGCAGTTTTTGGTAGATAATTTCAGTTTTTTTCATTATAAGATTTAAACTTTATTTTGGGTGTGGATTATTTTCAGCGGAATTGGCTGTCTTTATTTTATTCCTCCCTCTCTAGTGACTCTTGCTTGGAAGATCCACATCTTGGGTAGTCATTATCCCATACGTCACTAGCTTATGGACTCTTGCTAATTACATGAAAGAAAACATAATTTATGTAAGAACTTACCTGATAAATTCATTTATTTCATATTAGCAAGAGTCCATGAGGCCCACCCTTTTTGTGGTGGTTATGATTTTTTTGTATAAAGCACAATTATTCCAATTCCTTATTTTTAATGCTTTCGCACTTTTTTCTTATCACCCCACTTCTTGGCTATGCGTTAAACTGAATTGTGGGTGTGGTGAGGGGTGTATTTATAGGCATTTTGAGGTTTGGGAAACTTTGCCCCTCCTGGTAGGAATGTATATCCCATACGTCACTAGCTCATGGACTCTTGCTAATATGAAAGAAATGAATTTATCAGGTAAGTTCTTACATAAATGATGTTTTTTGTTTTCCATAGGCCAATGTGAGGGAGAGGAAAAAAAGAAACCTCGCAAGCCGTGTGAGCTGCCTTACTGCCGGGCAGATTTCTAAGGTAAGTGCTAAGTTTTATTTTCTGGAGACACAGAAAAATTGGCACTTTATTATTTTTATGGACACTTAATGACATTATCCATGGGAGTGAGGATAAGTTATTGGGCAGTGGTTGCAGGCACTGGAGGACGTGGAGAAGTGGCTCTAATTTTTTATGGGGATTTCTCCATGTTAGCAAGTTAAAAGAGCACAAGTCTTATTTTATTTAACCGACTTGGATTGGCCTTATTATACAGGTTAGGTGTTACTCATGGTAGTGCAACTCACTACTCCCGACGGCTGCATTTTACTTTCTAGCCGATCGGGAGGTTTGTCTTTAAATGGCTATGAGGTGGGTTAATTTTCCAGACGGCTCCATTTTCACGAATTAGCCGCTCGGGAGATCCAGCTTGATACACCCATGATGGGCGGAGCTAGGCTACGCAACACTAAAGAGAAAGTTTGCACGCCTTTTATACACAATCCCGGTAAACGAAGAGCGAAGGGGGGTCTCCTCTGCTGCGGTCATGTAGCAGGGATGCTTCTCATGCATACTAAGAATAGCTTAAAGTGGTTCGGATGCCTGCTGTTTTGTTAGTCAATTTTACGGTAGCAGACAGACATCTCTGCCAGTTGAGATTTTCTGCTTGTACGTTAAGAACCATATTGTAAAAATAAAGCACTGTTTTTTTAACATTTAAAGGCACAGTACCACCCAATTTTAAGTCAAACAACTTGTGATGTCTTTTGGTCCAAGAGGCCCTACGCCATATATGTTAGCTTATCTACTGTTAATGGTCTAAATGTAAGGTTTTTTTAACATTTAAAGACACAGTACCATCCTATTTGAGTTAATCAAATTGTGAATTCTGCTGGTCTAAGTGGCCCTACGCCATATTAATGGCTTATCCTATGTTAATGGAATAAATGTATAGCACATTTAGGAATTTCAAGACGCAGAAAGCCTTATTATGTTAAATGCGAATATAGAGGTTACATGTGCGTTATGCCTTTATGCTAATGTGGAACGGTAAAATAAATTTCTGTTCCTCCATGTATTGAGAGGATTTTACATTTTCAGAGCCAGCATTGTCTTGAATATGGCAAGAAGCATTCTGACAATGTTCAATATATGCCACAGCCTTCTCCTTAAGTGTCCTAAAAACTTAGCGTCCATTCATCCAGTGCCCTGCGTTTCCTCCACAACTCCTTCGGGAGTTATCTTGCAAGGCATCGCTTCCCTCTTGTACTAGGTGATCTCGGGTGCATTTGTTAGCTTTTCCCATGCAGCAGGGAGAGTGCAAGAGGAAAATTAAACATTCAGTGAGCGAGGTTTCTGTCACGGTTGTTGCTATCTCAGAAGTCCCCTCCTAGACTGAGGAAGAGAATACTTTGGTAGCATCTGAGGATAAAATTTCAGTTTCTGGAAAATTAAACATTCAGTGAACGAGGTTTCTGTCACGGTTGTTGCTATCTCAGAAGTCCCCTCCTAGACTGAGGAAGAGGATACTTTGGTAGCATCTGAGGATAAAATTTCAGTTTCTGACAGTATAATTCCTCCTGCTGATACTGAAGTAGTTTCTTTCAGGTTTAAGCTAGAGCACCTCCGTCTGTTACTTAAGGAGGTTTTAGCTACTTTGGATGACAGCGACTCCACTGTAGTTGTTTTTCCTAAGTACAGTAAGCTCAACAAATATTTCGAGGTTCCTTCCTTGAGACGTTTTTCGGTACCTGACCGAGCTTCTGAGATAAGGAGTGGGAGAGTCTGGGTATTTCTTTTTCTCCATCTCTTATATTTAAAAAGATGTTTCCCATAGCATGACTCTATTAAGGAGGCTTGGCAAACAGTTCACAAGGTGAAAGGAGCTGTTTCCACTTTAGCTAAGAGAACTACTATTTCCATAGAGGATAGTTGTGCCTTCAAAAGATCCTATGGAGGGTTTACTCAAGAAGATCTATGTACACCAGGGCTTACAATGACAACCATATGTGTGCCTTGCTACTGTCACTAGTGCAGTGGCATATTGGTTTGATGCGTTGTCTGATGTTATCGGGACGGAAACTTCCCTGGATGTAATCCAGGATTGGATAAAAGCTTTTAAATTAGCTATTCCTTTATTACTGATGCTTCCCTTCAAGTTATCAATCTGGGAGCAAAGATTTCAGATTTCTCTATTCTAGCCCGCAGAGCCTTATGGTTAAAACCTTGGGCTGTGGATGTGTCCTCTAAGTCTAAGTGTTTAGCAATTCCTTACAAGGGGAAGACCTTGCTTGGACCTGGCTTGTCAGAAATTATCTCTGATATCACGGGAAGTAAGGGTCATCTTCTTCTCCCCCAGGATAAGAGAAAAAAAAACAAAAATGGACAACAGAGTTAAAAAGGTTTTGCCCCCCCCAGAAGCAGGTTTCTGATTTCAAGATTATCTGCAGACCAGACAAAAAGAGAGGCATTCTTACATTGCATAGGAGGCCTCTCAGACTTTGGAGTGATTGTTTCAATTCCAATACAGGAACAGGGTCTTGGTTTTTATTCCAATCTGTTTGTGGTTCTCAAGAAGAGGGAACCTTCAGACCAATTTTAGATCTCAAGAGTCTAAATACATTTCTCAGAGTACCGTCCTTCAAGATGGAAAGTACTCGTTCCATTCTTCCTTTTATACAAGAGGGTCAATTTATGACAACAGTGGATTTACAGGACACGTACCTTCATGTGCACATTCACAAGATTCATCACCAGTTTCTAAGGTTTGCTTTTCTGGACAAACTATTCCAGTTTGTGGCTCTTCCTTTCGGTTTTGCCACAGCTCCCAGAATTTTCAGAAAGGTATGGGAATTGCTGTTGGAAGTGCTTCGTTTATGGGGCATTGGAGTGGCGCCCTATCTGGACGACATACTAGTCCAGGTGCCATTCTTCCAGCAAGCAAGATTTCATAGCCTTCCTGCGTTCTCACGGGTGGAAGGTAAATTTGGGAAAGGAGTTCCTTAGTCCCAAGCACAAGGGTAACCTTCTTGGGAACCATAATAGACTCCATATCTATGATGATTTTTCTGACAGAAGTCAGGAAATTAAATTTTATCGATTCTTGTCTAGTCCTTCAGTCCACTCCTCGGCCATCAGTGGCTCAGTGCATGGAGGTAACCGAGCTGTCGCAACGACAATGGACATCATCCCGTTTGCTCAGTTTTCGCCTCAGACCTCTGCAGTTAAGCATGCTCAGGCAATGGAATGGAGATTATACGGATTTGTCTACTCGAATACTACTGGAACAGGAGGTAAGGATCTCTTCAATGGTGGTTGTCTCTGGGGTTTTTTCTCCCAGGGAACCTGCTTTTGCAGACCATCTTGGGTGATTGTGACAACAGACGCCAGCCTTCTAGGGTGGGGAGCAGTCTGGGGCTCCCTAAGGGCTCAAGGGGTTTGGACTCAGTCGGAGTCTGTTCTTCCTATAAGCATTCTGGAGCTGAGAGCGATCTACAATGCTCTTCTGGACTGGCCCCAGTTAGCCTCGGTCCAGTTTATCAGGTTCTAGTCGGACAATATAACGTCAATGGCTTACCTCTATCATCGCTAAGGAACTGCTCGTTCCTCCCTGATGATTGATGTATCCAAAATAATTTAGTGGGCGGAGACCCACTCTTGCTGCCTGTTGGCAATCTACATCACAGGGGTGGACAACTGGGAGGCGGATTTCCTGAGCAAGTAGATCTTTCATCCGGGGGAGTGGGAACTCCATCCGGAAGTGTTTTCAATCCTGATTCTCAAGTGAGGTCATCCGGAATTGGATCTCTTGGCATCTCGTCAGAATTCCAGGAACCCCCAGGCGGAGCTGATAGATGACCTGGCGGTCCCTTGGACATTCAGTCTAGCATTCCTATTTCCTCCGTTTGCGCTCCTTCCTCAGGGAATTGCTCGAATCAAACAGGAGAGGGCTTCGGTGATCCTCATAGCTCTGGCCTCGCAGGATTTGGTATGCGGATCTGGTGGAAATGGCATCTCTGCCACTGTGGAGACTCCCATTGAGGAAGGACCTTCTGATTCAGGGGCCCTTCCTTCACTCAAATCTAGTTTCTCTGAAGCTGACTGCTTGGAGATTGAACGCTTAATTTTATCCAAGTGGGGTTTTTCTGATTTGGTCATAGAAACCATGATTCAGGCTCATAAGCCTGTGACTAGAAAGATTTACCATAAGATTTGGCGTAAATATTTTTATTGGTGTGAATCCAAGGGCTACTCATGGAGTAGAGTTAGGGTTCCTAGATTTTTGTCTTTTATCCAAGATGGTTTGTAGAATGGCTTGTCGACGAGTTCCCTATAGGGTCAAATCTCAGCTTTATCTATTTTGTTACACAAATGTCTGGTAGATGTTACAGATGTTAAATCTTTTTGTCAGGCCTTGGTCAGGATCAGGCCTGTGTTCAAACCAGTTACTCCTCCATGGAGTCTGACTTTAGTTCTCAAAGTTCTTCTAGGGGCTCCGTTTGAGCCTATGCATTCCTTAGAAATTAAATTGTTATCTTGGAATGTTTTATTTCTTGTGGCTATTTCTTTTGCTTGGAGAGTGGCAGGGCTCTCGGCTTTACAGTATGAGTCTCCTTATCTTATTTTCCATTCAGATAAGCTAGTTTTACGTACCAATTTAGGTTTTCTTCCTAAGGTTGTTTCTGAATGGAACATTAATCAGAAGATTGTTGTTCCTTCCTTGTGTTCTAATCCTTCTCAGAATGAAAGTCTTCTGCACAATTTGCACATGATCTGTGCTTTAAAGTTTTATTTACAGGCAACTAAGGACTTTCGTCAGTCTTCTTCTTTGTTTGTGATTTTCTCAGGAAAACATAAGGGACAGAAAGCTACGGATACTTCTTTCTTTTTGGCTGAATAGTATAATACGTTTTGGATATGAGACTGCTGGACTGCAGCCTCCTGAGAGAGTTACAGCTCATTCCATGAGGGCTGTTGCTTCCTCATGGGCATTCACAAATGAAGCTTCTGTGGAACAGATGTGCAAGGCTGCAACTTGGTTCTCTCTTCACACTTTTTCAAAGTTCTTCCAATTTGATACTTTTATTTTGGCTGAGGCTGCTTTTGGGAGAAAGGGTTTTTTTCAAGCAGTGGTGCCTTCCGTTTAGGTTACCTGTCTTGTCCCTCCCGTATCATCTGTGTACTCTAGCTTGGGTATTGAATCCCATTAGTAATTAAGATGATCCGTGGACTCATCGTGTCTTAAAAAAGAAAAGAAAATTTATGCTTACATGATAAATGTTTTTCTTTTTTGAAACGATGAGTCCACGGCCCGCCTTGTTCTTTTAGACAGGTTGTGGGTTATTGTACTTCAGAAACTTCCGAAACCTCTGCACTTTGGCTTTTCATTTCTCTTCCTAACTTCAGTCGAATGACTGGAGTGGGAGGGAGGGGAGGAGCTATTTAACAGCTCTGCTGTGGTGCTCTTTGCCTCCTCCTGCTGACCAGGAGGTGAATATCCCATTAGTAATTTAGATGATCCGTGGACTCATCGTGTCAAAAAAGAAATACATTTATCAGGTAAACATAAATTTTCTTTTTTGCCTCTCAGTTCAGTCTACTGTTTGACAATCAGTGGCTCTGTGTAGGGAGGTGATTGGTCTGATGGTGTTTTCTATGGACATCATTCCCTTGCTCGATACAGTTTGAGAGCTCTGCAGTTGTGCATGCTCTGACGGTGGAGCCGGACAGATAGCTCAGTATGCTAATGCACTGTGACTGAGCTCTGTAGCAACCTGCAGGTTGCAGGGTCGATTAAGGATTGTCTCAGAGAAGCTAGTTCAGTCGACAAGGGTCTCTTCCCATGATGGTTCTGAGATCTGATGGATTTGAGATCGGTCTCATGCTCCGGAGACTTTTCTGCGGCCACCTGCTGACTGGGCTGGGGAGGGGCCTGGTTTTGTTGAAGGCACAGGGACTATGGTTCTGGGAGATGTCGGTTCCCCCTTTACATGTGGAGTTGAGAGTGATTTACAATGCTCTGATGTTTGGCCTCAGTTGTCTTTAGCCCAGTTTTCGGGTTCCAGTCAGACAACATAGCCCCTGTGGTTTCGTCAACCTCCAGGGAGGAACTCCGAGTTCCTTAGTTATGAAGGACGTGTTCAGGTTTTTTCTGTGGGCGGGTGCTCACAGTTACTGTCTTTCGGCCATCCACATTTCTAGGTTGAATAACTGGGAAGCGAATCTAACCATACAGACTTACCATTCCGGGGAGTGGAAACTCCATCTGGAAGTGTTCTCCAACTTATCTACAAAATGGGGGTACCAGATTGGGTTCTGATGCGGTCGTGTCAGAACATCAAGTTTCCAAGTTCGGTTTGAGGTCAAAGATCCTCTAGCCTCTCTATTAGATGCTCTGGCAGTTCCTTGGAACTTCAGGTTAGCGTATCTTCCTGCTCTGTTTGCTCTTCTATCGAGAGTCATTGTTCAGATCAAGTAGGAGAGAGCATTGCTTTTCTACTAAGCTTTTGCGTGGCCTCGCATGATATGGTAGGTGGATCTAGTAGAGATGCTGTTTTCTACTTCTGTGAAAACTTCCACTGAGGAAGGATCTTCTATTTCAGGGGTTCTTCCTTCATCCAAATATTGTTGCTCTGAGACTGACTGCTTGGAGATTGTTTGATTGATTTTAGCTAAACATGGGTTTTTGGAATCGGTTATTGAGACCGATTCAGATTTGTAAGCCTATTACTAGAAAGGTTCTATAAGATGTGGCAGGACCCCATGGCTCTTATCTTTTCTAAAGGTGGGTCTTGAGTAGGGGTTATCTGTCCGTATCCTTAAGTCGGTTTCATCTTTCTATTTGGCTACTCAAGCGTCTGGCGGATGTGCCGGATGTCCAATCCTTTTATCAGGTCCTGGTTTGATTCAGGAATGTGTCTGAGGTATTTGTTCCCTTGGAGTCTTAACTTTGTTCTGTTTGAGTCTAGGCTTTCCATAGATATTTAGTTGTTATCTTGGAAAGTTTAAGTTTATTCTGCGCAGAGGGTTTCAGTACTGCAGTTTGGTTTTCCTTATCTCGTATTTCTGGCAGATAAGGCAGTTTTTCATTCCAAGTTTGGATTTTTCTTCCTAAGGTTTTGTCGGACAGAGATTTTAATAAGGAACTGGTTATTCCTTCTTCCTATCCTAAGATTTTTTCTAATAAGTAATGTCTGTTGCACAACTTAGATGTTGTGCGGGCTCTTAGAAGGTCTTTTGTCAGTCTTTTGTTTGTGGTTTTCTGGATAATCATAAAGGCTGGAAAGTTTCCGCCACTTCTTTCTCTCTAGTTGGGAAGTGTTGGTCGTAGGACTCACTTCTTTCTCTCTAGTTGGGAAGTGTTAGTCGTAGGGCTGCTGGAGAGCAGCCTCCTGATCGAACTACTGTTATCTCCACTAGGGTGGTGTTTTCGCCTGGGGCCTTCAAGAAATAGATTTTATGTAGAACAGATCTGTAAGGAGACAACTTGGCCTTCCTTGCTCATTTTTTCAATGTATTTGGTTCTTTTACCTCGGTTGAGGTTCTTTTGGATGAAAGGGGTCTTCAAGCTGTTGTGCCTTCTGTTTAGGTTACCTGTCTTGTTCCTCCCATATCATCTGTGTACTCTAGCTTGGGTATTGATTCCCAACAATAATTAATGATAATCCGTGGCTTTGTGTCATTAGAAAGAAAACAAAATTTATGCTTACCTGATCAATTTATTTATTGACACGATGAGTCCACGGCCCGCCCTGTTTATTCAGACAGTCTTTTTGTTTTATAAACCTCAGGCACCTTGGGTTACTTCCTTTCTTTCTTTTTCCTTCGGTCGTTGGGGGTTGTGGGAAGGGAAGTAATATTTAACAGCTTTGCTGTGGTGTTCTTTGCCACCTCCTGCTGGCCAGGAGTGATATTCCCAACAGTAATTAATGATGATCTGTGGACTCATCGTGTCAAGAAAGAAATACATTTATCAGGTAAGCATAAATTTTGTTTTTAACTTTAAAATATTTTTTAACATTCTCACATGTCCTTAAGTTAACAGAACTAAGTAGTTAGTCGACACCTGCACTTTCAACTGACATCTTTCTTTTTTAGGACACAGTGCATTGATGTGTAATCTACATTCCTTTATCTTGTATTTCTTTGTAATGTCGTTTTGTACAGTAGAAATCAACAAACATGGTTTGTCATTTCTGGAAGTAATTCAGCAGTTTGGTGGAAGTAATTTTGCAGGAGTTATCACTTTGAATGTGTTGTACAGGACAGTAATATTTATTCCTAATTGACAATGATCTGATTCACACAATAGAAACTGCTGAATACACAGAACCATCACTCCAGCAGGTCAATTATATTATGTCTTTGTCATGCATTGATATGTGTTTGAAGAAAGTTGAACCTGGGTTTTTTGTTTATTTCCTTCCTTGTTTATAAAGTGCCATTGGTTATATAAATAAATGTTGATGTAGGACAGCCAATGGCAACCCATTCAGATCTATTACAGTCTGAATCTCTGAAATGGTAGGTTAATAAGATAGCATGTATTTAGCAGAGAGACCTTTGGACTACTAGCATTATATTGCTGTTTTATAGATGTTAAAATGATTGATCTTTTGAGTCATCTAACAAAAGTGGTCTCATCTGAGATGAGGAGAGTATGAAAATGGAACAACGCTTTCTACTTACCAATACATTTTTATATTATGTCACTGTACAGGGAGTTGGTCCTTACCTAGTAGTGGGACATTGGTTTTATACTTAAACCTGCGTTTATATGGCATCAACATACAGAGGTACATAACCATGTTCAGTGCTTGGCCCAGCTGTATGGTAAAAACTGTGCTGCACATATGTTACTGTGAATGTGGAGAGAGAAAAAAAAACACAGTAAAAGTTTGATCTTGTAATGTTTTAGTGTTCTTTTAATTATTCTAAATGGTTGTGTGCAAAAATGATAAAAGGGAAAGTAAAGTCAAAAGTAAACTTACATAAATTGGGTAGAGCATGACATTTTAAACAACTTTTTAAATTTTGTCTTCTATTAATCAATTTTGCTTAGTTCTCTTGGTATCCACTGTTAAAGAGTAATCCTAGGTGAGCTCAGGAGCGTGCGCGTGTGGTAAGCCATCTGCCAGCAGCATTGTATGTAGCCATGTTATACACAGTTGCTAACATTGCTCAGTGCTCTCCACAGAAAATTTTGCTATCCAAAGCACACATTCATTGAATAATGTAACATACATTTATTTAAAGATTATTTGTGCAATAAACATTGAAAATTTTAATATTAGGTAATTTAGTTATATTGGTTTGAATTTTAGCCGGTGATCAGTAAAATCAGTGGGGTATTGCACCCATTAAAAAATGGTCTTGGGAATTTGGAGAAGTGAGAAGAGCTGTTGTGGTGAGCTAAGTAACACTGCCCTGCTACACGCACCCGATCTGACATATATCTGCTCCGGGACTGTGGACCATATACTAGAATGCCAACTGAAGACCAGCAGCCGGTTTGCGACTCCGGAGGGTCGGGGCTCCGCTCCGGAGCCGTTCTAGCAGTCCTGAGAGTCACCGGAGGTACAAGCAGCAGAAGACTCGTCTGACTCGGTAAAGCTCTCTGATTGAGACATTCCAGAGGGGTAAGCGGACACTGGAGATAACCCTGAGACAGATTCCCTACCTTGTAACCCCATATTGACAAGGTTAGAGACATCTGGGCTGGGGAGCTGCACAATAGTTTGAGCCGCACAGGGAGGAAGCCAGTGGCGCGAAAAGACGCCATCTTGGGGGCAGCCTCGCACTTTGTAAACATATAACGGCTTTGCTTGTGAGGACTGATCCACCTCAAACAACTATACCTGGTGGGAAAGAATAGTAGGAATGGTGGCAGGTCACATCGGAAGGCTCCTAATTAGGCTTATACATGAATACTGATTACAGTTAAAAGGGCAGCATCTCAGAGTGACAAGATGAATGTTTATTTCTCACTTTTTTATATTGAACACACAGGCAAGATACTTTTTAGGCCCCAAAGACTACAAGCACTGTCAATAAAAGATAACTCAGTGAACACTGAGACAGAGCTGCAGAAAGGGAGACCTGCCATATTAAACTGTGAATATAAACCGAAGCTTACACAGCAGCTTGATACTTAAAGGGACACTGCACTCAAAAAGTTTCTTTCATGATTCACATAGAGCATGCATTTTTAAGCAACTTTGTAATTTACTCCTATTATCAAATTTTCTTCATTCTCTTGGTATGTTTATTTGAAAAGCAAAAATGTAAGTTTAGATGCCGGCCCATTTTTGGTGAACAACCTGGGTTGTCCTTGCTGATTGGTCAGCACCAATAAACAAGTGCTGTCCATGGTCCTGAAGCAAACATTTCTGGCTCCTTAGCAGAGATGTCTTCTTTTTCAAATAAAGATAGCAAGAGAGCGAATTAAAATTGATAATAGAAGTAAATTAGAAAATTGCTTAAAATTGCATGCTCTATCTGAATCATGAAAGAAAAAATGAGGGTTCAGTGTCCCTTTAAACATAAATTTCACTGCACAACTACAGGGCCTGCTCACAGAGACTTTGTAACCCCATAACTTGAGCGCTCTTCCATTGCTACCCCAGTGACACAGCAGGGGAGAAAGACATTTTAGCCTGTAATAAAGATAGTTGCAGGCTCTGTGGCCAGTTGCGGGACACCCCTTGGTTCTGGACACTGCTAGGGTATTCACGAAACACCACATTAGACAAAGATTAAAGTTGAGACAGCTAAGGAGGTGCATTCCTGAAGTGGGGCAGACACACACTGCTAAACTAGTCTCTTTCCCCTCCATTTCCTGCTGAACGCTGTGTCAGCAGGTCATATCCCACTATCCCTTCCCGTCTTCATCCAGTGAGGACAATTGCCCTGGGGAACAGAGACTAGCAAAGTAATTCACTCCTCAAATTACATGCCAGCAAGACATGTGTGGGCATACTCGAATAGAAGAGAGTCAGTGAGGTGAAAAATGATCTGAATATGTACAGGTGTATGTTTAGGCAGTCCAACAGAACTACAAAGACCTAGTCACTTCAGCATAAATGTATAAGGTGTAAAATCTCTTTCACCTCAACTTCCATCTCTCTCACGATACCATCTACATATCCTACTGGAACATGCTCCAGGAATAAAGTGAAGCAAGATAGACACAAGGAATAAAATCTCCAGCTGAATAGCGGAGGAGAGTTTCACAGAAGAGCTACAGAGACATAACCCTAACTAAATAGGAAAGAGCGCAGAAGATTCTGATTTCTGCTATCCTCTGATCAGGATTGAGGAAGAGAGGAGGCTGCATCCGTATTCTTGCACAAGAGGCCAACCCATCTAACTGGCCCACAGAGCAAAACACTTATCTTGGATATCCACGTCTACCAGGAAGGGGGCCAAAGCTGGCAGAGGGATGAAACCCATGTCTATGGAGACATTTTTCAAAACATCCAGAGTGCACAAATCTAAAGATCTTCTTTCAAATGAAGTAAAGGAGGATATGGAATCTGACAATGAAGTAGATCCTGAAAATATGAATCCTGTGACTAGAGCAGATCTCCAAACCTTGGTATCCAAGCAGGACATTGCATCCAACTTCGAAAAACTGTGGGAGAAGATGGATAGCTTCCAAGAGACGATCACTAGCAGTCTTACTCATATCAAAAATGAGATCTCAGAATTGGGGACCCGTGTGGACTCACTAGAGAACGCTACTGATGAATTGGTTGAGGAGGTTGCCGGAATATCGCAATCGCTAACAACCCAACAGCAAACGATAATGGAACTGGAGGAGAAACTTGAGGACATTGAAAATAGAAGTAGAAGATCTAATATGAGACTTAAAGGGATCCCTGAGACAATTGGGGCTGAAGATCTATATAACTACCTCCAGCAACTATTCCGTGCAATCTTAGGAACATCGGGTGACTCTGAAGTTCAAATAGAAAGAGCCCACAGGGCCCTAAGGGCCAAACCAGATCAACCCCCAAGGGATGTGATACTCAAGCTTCTGCGATTCCCTGATAGAGAGAAGATATTGTTAGCGGCCAGACAAAACCCAACATTTAAATTCCAAGGCAACGTCATCCAGTTTTTCCAAGACCTCTGCATTAAGACCCTGCAGAGATGAAATGCACTTCGTCCACTTACACTCCTCCTTAGAAAACATTGCATTCCATATAGATGGGGCTTCCCCTTTGCATTGCACGTTGTGAGAAATGGCAAAACAGCTACGATCAAGACCACAGCGGAGATACCTGATATCTGCAAGCTTTTGGATTTAGAACCACCTGAAGCTGCGGTGGGAGAAACAGCAACGATCTCTTCTGAATTATCTCATTCCCAAACAAAGTCTTAGAGACCACGATGGAAAAAGGTTACTAAAAAGAAAGCTAAAACTTGAGACTTGGGGTCAAGGACCTTGAGACCCACATGAAGGTACTTACACTCTTGTTCAGTGAATTCGGGACTTACTCAAAGTTTGCTAACCTCAAGGAGAAGAAAGAGGTTACTCAGGTACTAGATCTAAAAGACTATTATGTGTTCATTATTTTTTAATTGATATATGTTATTGTGGTTTTTGTTGTGACTGCATATATGATAAACACTGTGTTTCTGACACATGTTTGCCCACACAGTTTTTCATTACAGTATGTTATTAGTTATGTTATTGTTTATATTTTTGTTGTTTGGAATCACGGGGTACTGCACACACATCCGATGCTCATCAACAACTGATGAACTAGCGAAATGCTGGAGGCTGTCTTACCATATATTAAATAGGCTACTTCAGAATCACCTAGCTAAATGTAGGAAGAGAGCAGAACACAGCCACACCTTTACTAATGTTATTACCTAGAATTATACTGCTCTTGCAGGCCTTAACACCGACATAAAAAGGACAGCTATGACTAACTATAGACGGCTAAGAGCTACTGTTATTTTCCTCCAGGAGACACACTTCCTTCATTCCACTATCCCAAGGTACTGGGCAAAAGACTTTCCGCTGCAATACCACTCCACACTAGATTCTAAAAAGAGAGGAGTCTCTATCCTTATGCATTCCTCCATTCCCTTTACACATAAGGAAACCATATCAGATAGGGATGGTAGATGCCTCCTGGTGTTCGGTCAGATAGGGGGAATAGACATACTTTTGTGCAATGTTTACGCTCCTAACAAGCAACAAGATAAATTCTTTCATACTATATCCAATCTGCTGACTAGCTGGTCCAGGATGCGAATAATTTTGGCAGGGGACTTTAATGTAGACCACACCCCCACTTTGCAATCTAAAAAGAAACAAGGACAGAGAGGAGTAGCTAAGAACATACTGGAGATGCTTGAGCAGCACACTTTACAGGACACTTGGCGGGTACTGCATGGCAACACTAGGGATACCACATTTTATTCCTCGGCACACAACAGCTACACGAAGATAGACTATATATACACCAGCCAGATCTTACACCCAATAATACAACATGTAGATATCCTTCCTTGTGTATGGTCAGACCATTCAATCACCAAACTTAACCTGCTAATCTGTCAGATCTGAAGAGAACAAAAGCATGGACATATGACCCATCCTGTATTAAAAACCCGCTCACCGAAGATAGAATGCTTAAAAATTTGGAGGAATACTGGCAGATCAATGTAGACTCCACAGATAACCCTATAATACCGTAGGCAGCGCATAAGGCAGTGATCAAGGGAGTACTGATTAAGGAAAAGGCAACATTTAGGAAACAAAATGATCTTCTCATTAAACAGCTATATTCGGAGATAAATTCACTAGAGAAGGCACATAAAGTGACTAAATCACAAACTACACTGACACAGCTCACAAATAATAAACACAGTTTACAATCCATATTAAATGAACAGTCTATAAAAGCAGCACACAGGCTGAAAACAAATTACTTTATTTTTGCGAACAAGCCAGATAAATACTTAGCGAAAAAAAATAGGGATAATGATCAAGCTCTATCTATACCAAACATACAGGACTCTAAAGGTCACATGACATCCCATCTTCAGGAAATTGTAGACACATTTGCCCAATTTTATAGCGAGTTATACGATGATACCAAAGTACAACATAGTCCTTTGACAGAAAAAATATTTGACTCCTTTTTGCAAAAAGCAAACCTGAAATCAATTTCTGAAAAGGATAGGGAAACTCTCAATGCTAAAATTACACATGCAGAGGTGCGAACTGCTATTAAAGACCTTAAACCGGGTAAAGCTCCGGGACCAGATGGGTTCCCAGGGGAATATTATAAAGTTCTTAGAGATATATTAACACCTCATTTGGTAGTGTTCACCAACCACATTATGGAGGGAGGAGAAATACCTGCAGATCTTCTCCAGGCCAAGATAGTGGTAATACCAAAACAAGGGAGGGACCCCCACCTTTGCGCTAATTATAGGCCGATCTCCCTTATCAACCAGGATCTCAAGATAGTAACAAAAATACTAGCTAACAGATTGAAACATATTCTACCCTCAGTTATACACCCTGATCAGGTTGGATTTATTAAGGATAGGGAAGCCCCAGACAAAATTCGTAGAATGGTGTCGGTTATATATTTTCTTCAAGATAGGGGAGTGCCTTCTCTGATCCTTTCTTTGGATGCGGAGAAGGCATTCGACCGGTTCGATTGGAAATATATGTTGAGGCTGTTGTCAATAATGGGTTTTGAGGGAAGATTTATGGAGGCTATTAAAGGACTATATTCGACACCTATAGCTCAGGTTAGAGCAATTGGACACCAGTCAGAGATTATACGTATTCTTAATGGTACGAGGCAGGGATGTCCCCTTTCGCCTTTAATTTTCGCGCTGTGCATAGAGCCGCTAGCTGCATATATACGTAACTGCCTCGATATTTGGGGATTAGAGATTGGGAAGATACATCATAAAATTACCTTGTTTGCGGATGATGTGTTGCTAACCATCTCAAGACCATTGGCATCGCTGCCTCATGTATATCACGCTATACAACTATTCTCTCAAATATCGGGTTATCAAATTAATGTAGAAAAGTGTGAGGCGCTTCCTCTGTCGATACCAAAACATACCAGTAAGGCAATTGAGGCAAATTTTGATTTCAAATGGGTTCCAGATGGATTAAAATACTTAGGGATAAAACTGACTACACATTCCTCAAAATTATACGCTTCTAACTACATCCCCCTGTTTAAAGTAATTAGATCGGACTTAGGAAAATGGGATTCTCTTGGTATGGGAGATTATCTGCCGTTAATTTTGACAATTTTGCCTAGAATTCTTTACTTGTTTAGGGTCCTCCCAATCAAAATTAACAGCCTAGACTTAGACAACCTTCAACGAGACATACACAGATTTTTGAGGGATAATAAACATCCGAGGATCCCACACCAAATTTTGACTAAATTTGGGGGGGGGGGTAGGAGCTCCTAATCTACAACACTACTATACAGCAGCAAGACTGGCTCAGACTTCACTACTTGGTAGACGACAGAGAGATGTTCTTTGGCCTGCCTTCGAGGCAACTATGGGGGGGGCTAGAAGAACCAGACGATATTATATGGAACACCGCCAAAAACAAAGACCAAAAAATATATCAAAATAAAACCACACAAATTGCCAAACAACAATAGGCCAACCTCCGACAGGTAGGGAAACTAATTCCTAAACAGTCTCTGATAATGCCACTAAAATATTTAATAAATGAAGAGTTTATATATCATATTAAGAAGTGGGAAAATAAAGGCCTGTATAGGGTGGCGGATATGCAGCTATGGGGTAAATTACTGACTTTCACACAACTTCGACAAAAGCTAGAGCCTATCCAAGTACATTGGTTCTTATACCTACAGATAATATCAGCCATACATCCATACATTAATACGACCAAGGCACATAGTCGGCAGACGACTCTCGAAAGTTTATATACAGCAATTAATAGACCTAAGAAAGCGATTTCTAGATTATACATCTCTTTACAAGAAACTAAACACCTAACTAAGGCTCCAATACTACTAAAATGGGAGGCGGATATTGCAAAGGAGTTTGAGATTGACGAATGGAACGATATATTTCATTATGCTAGCAAGGGTCTCATTAGTGCAGATTTAAGAGAGAACATATTGAAGACAGCCTTTAGGTGGTATTTGACACCAGTAAAAACATCTCATATGGTGACAGGAGGCTCTAAATATTGCTATAGAGGGTGTAGGGTCATAGGATCATACCTCCACATGTGGTGGGATTGTCCTAAAGTCCAAAAAATATGGCAGGAGTTATCAACACTTCTGAGAACACTATTAGATGAACAGATCTCTCTCACTTCGGCTCAAGCATTATTGCACGAGACCATTCCGAGACTAAACACGCATATAAATACTTTTATTTGAATCCTGTGCACTACCACAAGAATAGCCATAGCTAAATATTGGGAAAAAGAGATAGCGTCGTGGACAGAGGTTTTAGCTAGGATATAGATGGTTTACTCGATGTACGAGACAGCAGCATTTATACAAGACACAGGGCCTGCGTTCCAGAGGATCTGGTTTTATTGGATAGTTAATGGTAGTACAAGAACAAGATAGAATACGGTGTAAAGAACTCTTAGATGATGGAGTTTGATAGACAGCATGCTAGATTATTCAGTATAGGGTAAAGGTTGATGAGTGAGCCACTATTGGCCATTTAGACAGAGATTAGGGCGGTATTTACCCGTGATTCCATTAGTTCTATATTATGTGATTCTTAGTTTATTAAGTTTTGTTTATTTGTTCTTATTAAATTAATAGTATTGCTAAAGCTATAAGAATATTACCCACCATGTTCATGTATCTCCGATATAGACTGTTATATTCACTGACATATAAATGGAGTAACTAGGGGAAAAGTATTGAAAATGAGAAGATCCTCCATATATCCTGAAATGGACTGTAACAACTTCAGATGTTAAGAAAGATTGTTGACATCTCAATGAAAGAAAGACAAGGAAGATTACATGCGGTTTCCTGGGAAACCTTGCTAAGAGAACTGTTCTTAGACGAGAACCATCGTATCTTTAGAATATACCTATGTAAAGAGCAATATGTGTTTTGATAGTTGATGTTTTTTCATTGTAAGCTTTATGTGATTTTCCTGATGTACAAGGAGGAGGATTGTGGTTAATAAAAATGATTTTATCTAAAAAAAGGTCTTGGGGAGAATACTGACTGCTGCCACTGACTAAAGACATTTCAATTATAATTTGATATTATCTTGCAATTTTGCACTATGTTGTGTTTTTCACTTTACAGGATTTGATTGGCAAAAACTTTATCTATTTTTGAATAGAACATGGATTATTGCTACCTTTTTTAGGATCATATATTCCACTGAAATTCACCAAACCAGGAGCATCATACAGTTTTTTTTCTTTTTCTTTTTTCTTTCTTTTTTTTTTTTATATATATATATTTTTGAGTTTGCAAACCCCTTTCACCCACACTTATTTTTGGATATTTGGAAGTATTTTTTGACATTTATTTGACATTTGTTTGACATTTTATCTTGATTTGGCCACCTTACAGGGTTTTGGACCATCACTATTTGACACTTTTTTGCACCATTTAAGTAAGGATTTCTTTTTTGAAGATCTACACACAATTATCACCAATATTATTTGGACTGAGGGACAATCATTTGGACACTTCTTTATACGACAGGATATATTGTATTAGTCAGACCTGACTTATCTTACTCCTATGTTTTGTTTTATTTGTTTTAAATTGTTTTATATTGTTAAAGGGCCACTGTAAGTAAATATTTTCTATGCCTGTTACTAACTAACTACCCCAAATACACTTTTTATCAATAGCATTTCATTAACATATCTCTACCGTATATCAGAAATCTTGTCTGCAAATTTAATTGTTTTCCAAACCCACTCCGTGGGTATCCTTTGCTCTGTACCAATCCGTTTACAATACCTAGGTTTCAAAATGGCGCTTTAAACACAAAGTTATTGGTTTAAGTATTTTGAACACGCAGTGCTGAAAATAGTGGGCAGGATAACGTGACATCATCAGCGAATAAAAGATATAACTTTTAGAACGTTATGAAACTTCGTTTTGGAGAAAATATAGGTCAGTAGGTTTTAATTAATGTTTATTAACTTTAATATGTTAGTTGTTTAGCTTAAAAATTATAACAGAAAGTAATCCTTTAAGTTACACACAACATGGATCCATGATTGATTTTATGATTTGTGAACACTAGTATTTTAATTGTTATATTGCATAATAAATGTTTTAGTGTATACATGTACTGTAAATACAATCCTTTGCCCTTCCTGAGGCGCTCCTTAGATTTTTTACTCTTACACTAAAGATACGTGCACACTCGAAAGCTCCTATCAGTCTTCCTAGATTTACTCCAAAAAAAATTATACTAAAAGAACAAAGCAAATTGATTATTGAAAACAATTGGAAAGTTCTATCTGAATTACAAATGTTTCATTGTGACTTTACTGTCCCGGTAATCTAACAGTTCTCTAAAGGGTGGACAAATTTTACCTTGTTTTATTAAAATGATGGTAAATCCAAGTGTATAACAAATGCTAGGATTTACCATCACTAAAAATCAAGTGGAGTTTAAGTGATGAGATATGTTGGGGGGGGGAAGTGTGCTAAACTCACCCTTTCTGTGCCGTTGCACCTCGCTAAACTCAGGGGCTCTGCCGCCCACGGCACACTGCTCTCCTTCAGTGAGATAATGTTTGCACCGCTGAACCAATAGCTATGCTTGTTAACAACACTATAAGAGACCTAAGTCCCCAGAGGGCACTAAATGGGTATATGCAGTATTACCAAAGGGTTAAATATATAATAATACAATGCAATAAAATGTTCACAATGTAAATAAAAAATTAAAAAATTAATTAATTAAAAATTACAAATATGGCACGGTATCCCCTGATTGAGGATGTGTTGTGTAGATGGGATAAATTAATTAAGGTGAAACCATATATTTCTACCTCTATTTCACCTGTGACGCCCGTTCGTGAAAACCCAGATAACGGATTAGCTAATAAAGCCTACTCTCTGGGATCCTGCTATACACTAGTGGAGACCGCGGTCTCAGGTGCATTGTCGGGGGGCAAAGTCAAGCCACAACTGGAACTGGCTGAATGGGATTGTGACTTGTTCTCCTCTTGGTTCAGGGCAACGCAGTTCCATCATTATTACAGCACTTTGCGCGACAGAGAATTACTGAAAAGACAGAAAACGCCATTTGAAGTGCTTTGCACCTCGCCAACTCTACCACGTCATCTCATTTCAATTTTGTATAAATTGCTGTTGGGGGGGGGTGTTGATGCGCTCCCCTCTTACATAACAGCATGGCAACAAGAACTGGGCATTGGGCCTGACCCCAAAGCATGGTTATCCATATTTCGCAAAGCGAAACATGTGTCGGTTTCGATGAAACTGCAAGAAATGCATTTTAAATTTCTGAGCCGTTGGTACCTCACCCCACAGAGGTTAAAAAAAATATACCCACACACAGGTGGCGAGTGCTGGAGGGGCTGTGGGGAGGAGGGATCCATGCTGCATATCTGGTGGCAGTGTCCTCATATACAACCCTTTTGGAACGAGGTGTTTCGGGAATGTAGCAGGCTACTGGAGATCATTCTCCCGCCAGACCCTAAATATCTCATATTCCATGAACTACCTAAAATTGTCATGGACGCAAAACGCCATTTGTTTCTCCTAATGTTGAACTGTGCAAAAGGACTTATACCAAGACATTGGAAATCAATACACACACCTAGCCTTGAGGAGTGGAGGGCTGGGGTCTGGGATCTTTTGAGCCTGGAGAGGTTCCATTACCTAAAGACTGGGAGACTTGAGACTCATGAATATATGATTTTGATCTGGGAGGGTAGGGGTATATAGCTGCCAGGGAAAACTTTGGAGATTGGGTGGGCAGTTGAGGTAAAACCTATGAAAGATCTGGATTATTTAGTTTAAAATTAATATGACCATTGGGACTTATCCCTCCCCTCTCCCCCCCCTTTTTTTTTTTTTCTTTTTTCTCCTCCTCCCCCTCACTCAACCCTTTTTCTTCCCCCTCCTCTTACCTCTACACTATCTTATCCCTACATTCCCCTTTCTTCATCTTCCCGTCTGCTTCCTGTCTCTATTTTTCTCTTATCATCTTCTTCTTCACTGAAATTTTCAGAGACAGTATGGGGTTGGCACTGCCGGACTTACCCGCATCTAACACTAGAATAGCAGTCTTGTTGTTTTTTGGCTATTGGATGCTCGGGTCCGGTGCTGTCGACCGCAGGAACTTATGTTTATTTTTGGCATTTTGCAAAGTGGAATGATCAACAGTGAACACACCAAATGTAATATTATAATTCTTTATCAGTCTATTGCCAGAATATGTTTATGTTTATCTGACATGGCGATCTTGGTCGCTTTGGTTTTATGTATCATCTTGAATGTAAAAGATGTAATCTTATATGTGTTCATTCAATAAAGCTTACTTTCGAAAAAAAAAAAAAAATTACAAATATGGAAAGGGGAACCTCATTAAATGTGGCCAAATTCCACTCGATAGTCCATAATAGTCCTGGAAAGTTCCAATGGGATATTTAATGGTCGATGGTGTCCCCAAAAGATTGTTGTAGGGCTTCAATTTTGTCCGGCTGCACTCTCCAAAAACTGTCCCCAGCTGGGAATAGGGCTTCTGTAGAAAAGGATGAAAAGAGGCGCACAAATGTGTGTATCTGTATAAGCAGGATACAAATAAGCTGCTGGTATTATATGCACAGGGTACTCACAAAGTGTACGAGCACACCAATGTGCTTGTGGAAACGGTGCTTGGACAAAATTCCGACGGACAAAATGCCGAAGCACATTCGTCCGTCAGACATATGTCCGATATACACTGCTTCCCACTGCACGCCGAACAGCACAATCACGTAATTGCGTAATTGTCATCAGTAAAAAAGCGGAGAATTTAAATATATATTGTGGCTACTGAGGTAAAAAAATATATAAGATTTACTTAAATAAATCAAGATACATTTGGCCGAGGGCAGATACGATCCAAAATTTTCTGTTACAATCAGTGACTCGGGTGCCGCAACCGCCACTGGGAACCTATCCTTGGGTCCCTACCCTCACAATGTACTTTTAACACATAATATAATTATTATAATTATAATATTATATATTATAATTAATATGTTATATATAAATTGATTTAATTGTCTTTTGTTAGTCCACTATTAAAAATGTTATAAATATTATATATAAGTTGATTTAATTGTCTTTTGTCAGTCCACTATTAAAAATGTTATAAAACCGTGATTTTTAAGCTTCATTCCCACCCAGCAGCCGGATAAATGTCTTTCGGAATATTGTCCGTCGGACAAGCGTCAGTCGGATAACAGTCCGGCCACGGTGGAAACAGGCTGGTAATCAGAGCAAACCAGCTGGCTCTCTCCGGTATACAGCACTCCTAAAGGTCCGCAAACTTCTGGTAGTGGCTTGCTTGTTTGTGAGCGTAGACATTCAAGGCAATAGTATTTTGTATAAAACCAAAAACACTTTAATTGTATTTTTAACAAATGAGCCTTAGAACATCAAAGATCATTAACACAAGCAAGGATAAAATAGTGTTAATATTGCAACGTGTTTCTCGGCTCTCCTGGCCGTTTCATCAGGCATACTGAAAATATTTAAACCCGGCTTTTTTTTATTGCCGCCACTACCAGATGATTATGTCACACGCCTCTATTGTAGGTGTGTGTTATTGGGCCAATCACTCTCTTGTGTTACCTAGTGGTGTGTACACCCCCCCATCAATATGTGTGTTTCACGTCACAAACATGGATCGCTATCAGCATTACCAAACCTAACGTGATTGGTGGAGCGGTGTGTACAACCTAAGACCTGATAATTCACTGTCTCACCTCTGAATATGATACCGTGTTGTTACTAACACTTGTTAAATCAACTGTTAATCTGTTACAAAAATGATATGATCCATATAGTTGGATTTATGAGTGAACACCGAAAAGTATAAACAAGGCTATTAAGAATTCGGTATTGTGAATGATACAGGGAGTGCAGAATTATTAGGCAAGTTGTATTTTTGAGGATTCATTTTATTATTGAACAACAACCATGTTCTCAATGAACCCAAAAAACTCATTAATATCAAAGCTGAATAGTTTTGGAAGTAGTTTTTAGTTTGTTTTTAGTTATAGCTATTTTAGGGGGATATCTGTGTGTGCAGGTGACTATTACTGTGCATAATTATTAGGCAACTTAACAAAAAACAAATATATACCCATTTCAATTATTTATTTTTACCAGTGAAACCAATATAACATCTCAACATTCACATATATACATTTCTGACATTCAAAAACAAAACAAAAACAAATCAGTGACCAATATAGCCACCTTTCTTTGCAAGGACACTCAAAAGCCTGTCATCCATGGATTCTGTCAGTGTTTTGATCTGTTCACCATCAACATTGCGTGCAGCAGCAACCACAGCCTCCCAGACACTGTTCAGAGAGGTGTACGGTTTTCCCTCCTTGTAAATCTCACATTTGATGATGGACCACAGGTTCTCAATGGGGTTCAGATCAGGTGAACAAGGAGGCCATGCCATTAGATTTTCTTCTTTTATACCCTTTCTTGCCAGCCACGCTGTGGAGTACTTGGACGCATGTGATGGAGCATTGTCCTGCATGAAAATCATGTTTTTCTTGAAGGATGCAGACTTCTTCCTGTACCACTGCTTGAAGAAGGTGTCTTCCAGAAACTGGCAGTAGGACTGGGAGTTGAGCTTGACTCCATCCTCAACCCGAAAAGGCCCCACAAGCTCATCTTTGATGATACCAGCCCAAACCAGTACTCCACCTCCACCTTGCTGGCGTCTGAGTCGGACTGGAGCTCTCTGCCCTTTACCAATCCAGCCACGGGCCCATCCATCTGGCCCATCAAGACTCTCATTTCATCAGTCCATAAAACCTTAGAAAAATCAGTCTTGAGATATTTCTTGGCCCAGTCTTGACGTTTCAGCTTGTGTGTCTTGTTCAGTGGTGGTCGTCTTTCAGCCTTTCTTACCTTGGCCATGTCTCTGAGTATTGCACACCTTGTGCTTTTGGGCACTCCAGTGATGTTGCAGCTCTGAAATATGGCCAAACTGGTGGCAAGTGGCATCTTGGCAGCTGCACGCTTGACTTTTCTCAGTTCATGGGCAGTTATTTTGCGCCTTGGTTTTTCCTCACGCTTCTTGCGACCCTGTTGACTATTTTCAATGAAACGCTTGATTGTTCGATGATCACGCTTCAGAAGCTTTGCAATTTTAAGAGTGCTGCATCCCTCTGCAAGATATCTCACTATTTTTTACTTTTCTGTGCCTGTCAAGTCCTTCTTTTGACCCATTTTGCCAAAGGAAAGGAAGTTGCCTAATAATTATGCACACCTGATATAGGGTGTTGATGTCATTAGACCACACCCCTTCTCATTACAGAGATGCATATCACCTAATATGCTTAATTGGTAGTAGGCTTTCAAGCCTATACAGCTTGGAGTAAGACAACATGCATAAAGAGGATGATGTGGTCAAAATACTCATTTGCCTAATAATTCTGCACTCCCTGTATGTATTACATATGCAGCCTCAAGTTTTCAACCCGGGCTATAAACATATACAATATATATTGCTATGTGAATAGAATGGCGTGAATGTGGATGGTCTAACATCTTCTGCCTAAGCTATGTGATGAATTATAATCTAAATAGTAAGATGTATGAATTATGAAGATGTGAAAGTGTGTCAAATAATGACTAAACTTTAAATTAACTATATATAATATAATGCAATATTAAATGTGCTCCTAAAGCGATGTGCTTGATATTAATGAATATTAAAATAAATACATAATAAATTTAGTTCTAATAATATAATATTATTACTCGAAAGTGGAATCCTATATACAAATTATTATAAAAAATATATATAAATGCCCTAAACTTCTTAAGAGTAAGTATATGTGTTAATCTAAATCGTAACTCAATTTAGTGAAACTGATAAGTGCGATGTAAGCCTACGATTCTATATATAAACAAAGTGTTGACCATATCTCTAACACATTGATACCCCACAATAGAGGCGGTGGTACATATTACTAAATATACAACAAGCATGATAATAATAATGATAATCACTATTACATTCACATTCATGTGACCAATACTTATACTAAACTACTTCACATATTGGACAAATACCTATATGAAAAAGATTTTCAATCATTAAAACAATACCCTTACATTAATATAATAAAAAAAACCTTTACAAAAATATATACAGTATATCATTATTAACAATTCTGTTTTATACATTAAAACATCAGTGCTGGTTGGACTCAGTGGTATGATATAGCTGATGTCTTGATCATATTTGACTATAAATCACAGATAACCACTATCTAAACGCCTGACCTAAATAAACTTTGTGGAAATATGCTGTATTAAAAGGCTGCCAAATCTACCACTTCATTAAGCCCATTGGGAAACAAAGACCCAAATCTAAATATCCAAATATTTAGATTTGGTTCTTTGTTTCCCAATGGGCTTAATGAAGGTATTTTTTATTATATTAATGTAAGGGTATTGTTTTAATGATTGAAAATCTTTTTCATATAGGTATTTGTCCAATATGTGAAGTAGTTTAGTATAAGTATTGGTCACATGAATGTGAATGTAATAGTGATTATCATTATTATTATCATGCTTGTTGTATATTTAGTAATATGTACCACCGCCTCTATTGTGGGGTATCAATGTGTTAGAGATATGGTCAACACTTTGTTTATATATAGAATCATAGGCTTACATCGCACTTATCAGTTTCACTAAATGAGTTACGATTTAGATTAACACATATACTTACTCTTAAGAAGTTTAGGGCATTTATATATATTTTTTATAATAATTTGTATATAGGATTCCACTTTCGAGTAATAATATTATATTATTAGAACTAAGTTTATTATGTATTTATTTTAATATTCATTAATATCAAGCACATCGCTTTAGGAGCACATTTAATATTGCATTATATTATATATAGTTAATTTAAAGTTAAGTCATTATTTGACACACACTTTCACATCTTCATAATTCACACATCTTTCTATTTAGATTATAATTCATCGCATAGCTTAGGCTGAAGATGTCAGACCATTCACATTCACGCCATTCTATTCACATAGCAATATATATTGTATATGTTTATAGCCCGGGTTGAAAACTTGAGGCTGCATATGTAATACATATCATTCACAATACCGAATTCTTAATAGCCTTGTTTATACTTTTCGGTGTTCACTCATAAATTCAACTATATGGATCATATCATTTTTGTAACAGATTAACAGTATATTTAACAAGTGTTAGTAACAACACGGTATCATATTCAGAGGTGAGACAGTGAATTATCAGGTCTTAGGTTGTACACACCGCTCTACCAATCACGTTAGGTTTGGCAACGCTGATAGCGATCCATGTTTGTGACGTGAAACACACGTATTGATGGGGGGGTGTACACACCACTAGGTAACACAAGAGAGTGATTGGCCCAATAACACACACCTACAATAGAGGCGTGTGACATAATCGTCTGGTAGTGGCGTCAATAAAAAAGCCGGTTTTAAATATTTTCAGTATGCCTGATGAAACGGCCAGGAGAGCCGAGAAACGCATTGCAATATTAACACTATTTTATCCTTGCTTGTGTTAATGATCTTTGATGGTCTAAGGCTCATTTGTTAAAAATACAATTAAAGTGTTTTTGGTTTTATACAAAATACTATTGCCTTGAATTTCTACGCTCACAAACAAGCAAGCCACTACCAGAAGTTTGCGGACCTTTAGGAGTGCTGTATACCGGAGAGAGCCAGCTGGTTTGCTCTGATTACCAGCCTGTTTCCACAAGCACATTGGTATGCTTGTTAACAAAGTGTTCTGTATGCACACATGGCTATTGGTTTAGAAGTGCAAACGGCACCTCATTGGTAAAAGGGCTATGTGCTGTGGGCGGCTGGAGCAGCTGAGTTTAGTGCTGTGAAACAACACATTCAGAGTAAGTTTAGCACCCTTTTTTACATATCAAATCACTTGATTTCTTTCTAATGAAACGGTGAGTCCACGGATCATCTAATTACTATTGGGAATATCACTCCTGACCCAGCAGGAGGCTGGGCAGGAATGATATCCCTTCCCTCTAACCCCGTCATTCTCTATGCCTACGTTATAGCAAGGAAGTGGGAAAGTTTACGTGTCGGACGCAAGTCTACTAAGATGGGGAGCAGTCTGGGGCTCTCTCAAAGCTCAGGGGACATGGATTCGGTCGGAGTCTGTTTTACCCATAAACATTCTGGAGCTGAGAGCAATAGTCAATGCTCGCCTGGCCTCCGCTTTGGCTCGGTTTATCAGGTTCCAGTTGGACAACATAACTTCAGTGGCTTACATCAACCATCAGGGGGGAACTCGGAGTTCCTTGGTCATGGCAGAGGTAGCCAAGATAATTCAGTAGGCGGAGTCTCACAACTGCTGCTTGTCGGCGATCCATATCCCAGGAGTGGACAACTTTGAGGCGGATTTTCTGAGTAGACAGACCTTTCACCCGGGGGAGTGGGAACTCCATCCGGAAGTGTTTTCCAGCTTGATTCTCAACTGGGGACAGCCGGAGCTGGATCTCATGGCATCTCGGCAGAATGCCAAGCTTCCGAGGTATGGGTTGAGGTCAAGGGATCATCAGGCGGTACTGATAGACAATCTGGCGGTACCTTGGAATTTCAGTCTCGCATACCTATTTCCCCCATTCGCTCTCCTTCCTCGAGTTATTGCTCGAATCAAACGAGAGGGTGTTGGTGATCCTCATAGCACCAGCGTGGCCTCACAGGATCTGGTATGCAGACCTGGTGGAGATGTCATCTCTTCTACCTTGGAGACTTCCATTGAGGAAGGACCTTCTACTTCAAGGGCCCTTCGTCCAAATCTAGTTTCCCTGAGCTGACTGCTTGAAGATTGAACACTTAATTTTATCTAAACTTGGATTTTCAGAGTCTGTCATTGAGACCATGATTCAGGCTCGTAAGCCTATGACTAGAAAGTTTTACCATAAGATATGGTGTAAATATCTGCATTGGTGTAAATCCAAAGGCTACTCATGGAGTTCGGATTCCTAGAATTTTGTCTTTTCTCCAAGAGGGTTTGGAGAAGGGTTTATCGGCAAGCTCCCTAAAGGGTCAAATATCTGCCTTGTCTATTTTGTTACATAAACATCTGGCGGATGTACCAGACGTACAATCGTTCTGTCAGGCCTTGGTCAGAATCAGGCCTGTGTTTAAGCCGGTTACTCCTACCTGGAGTCATAATCTAGTACTTAAAGTTCTTCAACAGGCTCTGTTTGAGCCTATGCATTCCTTAGATATCCCTTTGTTATCTTGGAAGGTTTTGTTTCTTGTTGCTATTTCATCTGCTTGTATAGTTTCAGAGCTCTCGGCATTACAATATGAGTCTCCTTACTTTATTTTTCATTCGGATAAGGTAGTTTTGCGTACTAAGTTAGGGTTTCTCCCTAAAGTGGTTTCATATCGGAACATTAATCAGGAGATTGTTGTTCCTTCCTTGTGTCCTAACTCCCCTTCTCAGAAGGAACATCTGCTGCACAATCTGGATGTGTTGCATGCATTGAAATTCTATTTACAGGCGACTAAGGATTTTCGTCCATCTTCTGCTCTGTTTGTGGTTTTCTCTGGAAAACGTAAGGGGCAGAAAGTTACGGCTACTTCTCTCTCTTTGTGGCTGAAGAGTATAATTTGCTTGGCCTATGAAACTGCTGGACAGCAGCCTCCTGAGAGAGTTATGGCTCATTCTACGAGGGTTGTTTCCTCTTCCTGGGCATTCAAAAATGAAGCTTATGTGGAACAGATTTACAATGCTGCAACTTGGTCCTCTCCACACTTTTTCCACGGCTGAAGCTTCTTTTGGGAGAAAGGGTTCTTCAAGCAGTGCTGGCTTCCATTTAGGTTCCCTGTCTTGTCCCTCACTTATCTGTGTACTCTAGCTTGGGTATTGATTCCCCTTAGTAATTAAGATGATCCGTGGACTCACCGTGTCATTAGAAAGAAAACAAAATTTATGCTTACCTGATAAATGTATTTCTTTCTTGACACGGTGAGTCCACGACCCGCCCTGTTTTCTTAAGGACAGGGTTTTTTGGTTATAAACTTCAGACACCTCTGCACCTTGTTGCTTCCTTTCTCTCCTTTTCTTCGGTCGAATGATTGGGGTTGGAGGGAAGGGAGGTGATATTTAACAGCTTTGCTGTGGTGCTCTTTGCTGCCTCCTGCTGGGCAGGAGTGATATTCCGAATAGTAATTAGATGATCTGTGGACTCACCGTGTCAAGAAAGAAATACATTTATCAGGTAAGCATACATTTTGTTTTTGTTAAATGCTTGGATTTATTACTTAAATAGGTATGTTTTCTTTCCAATGGCATGGAGAGTCCACAAATCTATTCAATTACTAGTGGGAATTCAACTCCTGGCCAGCAGGAGGAGGCAAAGAACATCCTAACAAGGCTTAAAGTATCCCTACCCATAATCCCCAGTCATTCTTTGCCTTCGTTATCTAGAAGTGTGAAGATAGTGCTCTGAAGAATATTCAAGAACTTTATCCTTTAATGGGTAGTTTCCCTGCAAGTAAGGATTGGGGTAATGTTGTGTTCATATGTTAGCTGTTGGAGGTCGCAGGGTAGTCTTTGTTTTCCTCCAACAATTTATGCCAAACCCCATCTGGAAAACCAGGGTTGGTCACTCTGTTTTTCTTCTCCTGGTCCCTGTCAGAAATCTTCTGGATCTGTCAGACCTGGATTTCTGTGTCTGCCCCACAGCTGAGACTCCAAGGTTAGTGCTTTTTTCCTTCATAACGACAGAAGGCTCAGGCACATTGGTGGTTAATACCTCTTTAATGTCCTTATAAATGGAGTCTGGGGATTAACTTTATTAAATCTTGATGTTTGGGATTTATTTGGGCAGTATGCTCAGGGCACTATGGATAAGAAACAATCCTGCACTTTACCTTAGCATTTTATTGTTTCTGGGACTGAGGCTGTCATAGAGGCAAGGATTTGGATGAGGATGTGTTGTTTTTCTTTTTATTGTATATAAGCCCTCACGGCAGTAATTTTTAGTCTGTATTTTACCATTAGGAGATATTTTTGATGATTTGATGAGGAGATTTTGATGAGCGCAGCATATTTCTTTCTAATGACATGGTGAGTCCACAGATCATCATCAATTACTGTTGGGAATATAACTCCTGGCCAGCAGGAGGAGGCAATGAGCATCACAGCAAAGCTGTTAAGTATCACTTCCCTTCCCACAAATCTTAGTCATTCTCTTTGCCTTTGTAACAAGGAAGAGGTGAAGTTTTTGGTGTCTGATTATTTCTCTTCAATAAAGATTTTATTATTTTGGAAATCAGAGTAGGTTTACACTGATCTTTCCCCTCAAGATTGGGTCTAGCCGTACTCCACGTCAGTCTCTTCAGTAAGGCAGTGGTGGCTTTTAAGCAGTTAGGAAAATGCAGCAAAGCACACTTTACAAGTTCCTAACAGGTTGCTGCCCTGGTATAGAAAGCCTGAGTAAGATTACTCTTTCTTTTTTCCACAGGTCTCTGTGAGGAGTGGCATCCTCCCATACTTTGTGAGGTTGTCTGAATGCCGGATGACTGGAATGCAGGTAAGTGCTCTTTTTTTTGTCTTCTGGGGCTAGAAGGCGGGCACTGAAAGGGTTAAGGACTCTGGTAACTGCAGTTGTATGGGACACAAAATTCCTTAGTTAGGAATAATCTGGCAGTAAGCAGGTACTTCTTAGTATGTGAGTTTGGAGACTAAGGGGTTAACTCCTTCAGGAAAGGAAGAGGTTAACTCTTTTGGTGCTCAGTGTTATTTTATGAAATTTTCTCTGAGCTATGTCCTCAGTAGGATTATAGTAAGACGCACTCTTATTTTTTTTTTCAGCGCCATTCATTTTGGGAGAGTATGTAGTGTCATTTCCTCCGTTTTCTTTGAGATCGGAGCAGTGAAAATAATTTATTTCTATATATGACGTAAACCTCCCTAATTCAATATTTTCCATTGTTGTTTGAAGTTCAGCAAAAGAATATTTTCTAGTAAGACATATGATGGAGAGTGGCGCATATACGTTGATAACACCTTCAGGGTTGACAAGCTGTTTGTCCGCACTCTGTCCTCTCTACACCCCTCGGTATCTAAGATTTACAGGGTTTTTTTCATTGCTCTGGTTTCAAGACCAGATACCTAGTTCGGCAGGAGTGAGAATATCAGAGCGCTTCATCCCATTCCGCTTTTATGGCTCCACTCCTCCTTCCTCTTAGAAGCGGAGCGGCGCCATTTTAGGCTCTTGTTAGCATTTTCCTATAACTCTGCCTTGTTTTCAATTGTGAACGGAGCGGAGTTCTCATTATACATATCCTTCACAGCGGAGTGGTTGTATAGAGAGATCCGCAGGGATAGAGAGGGCTCCTCTTACAATGTTTGGGAATACTGCACTCTTAGTGGAAACGTTATTTATAAGAGGTTTTCATATTTTCTTTCATGTAATTGGCAAGAGTCCATGAGCTAGTGACATATGGGATATACAATCCTACCAGGAGGGGCAAAGTTTCCCAAACCTCAAAATGCCTATAAATACACCCCTCACCACACCCACAATTCAGTTTTACAAACTTTGCCTCCTATGGAGGTGGTGAAGTAAGTTTGTGCTAAGATTTCTACGTTGATATGCGCTTCTCAGCATTGTTGAAGCCCGATTCCTCTCAGAGTACAGCGAATGTCAGAGGGACGTGAAGGGAGTATCACTTATTGAATACGATGATTTCCCTAACGGGGGTCTATTTCATAGGTTCTCTGTTATCGGTCGTAGAGATTCATCTCCTACCTCCCTTTTCAGATCGACGATATACTCTCAATTTACCTTTACCTCTACTGATAACTGTTTTAGTACTGGTTTGGCTATGTGGATGGGTGTCTTTTGGTAAGTATGTTTTTTATTACTTAAGACACCTCAGCTATGGTTTGGCACTTTATGTATTTATATAAAGTTCTAAATATATGTATTGTACTTATATTTGCCATGAGTCAGGTTCATGTATTTCCTTCAGCAGACTGTCAGTTTCATATTTGGGAATATAAACATTTTAAGAAATGTATTTCTTACCTGGGGTTTAGTCTTTTTTCAAATTGACTACTTCTTGCAATTGCGGGTATCAGGCCCGCGGGTGCGTCAAATGCTAAACTTTATTGCGTCATTCTTGGCGCGAAAATATTTTTGGCGCAAAAAAATACGTTTATGACGCAACTTTGTCATTTCCGGCGTCATACGTGACGCTGAGACCTTTCACACAGCGGCATCATTAGTGACGCGAGTGTGTCATTTCTGGTTATTTTTGGCGCCAAAAAAGTTTACGTTACGTTGTGCGTCATACATGGCGCCAATTTTTTTTCATTATTTCAATACCCCATTGATGTTTGCCTCTTGCTTTTTTCACTATCAGAGGCCTATGCTTTTGCATTTTTTCCCATTCCTGAAACTGTCATATAAGGAAATAGATAATTTTGCTTTATATGTTGTTTTTTCTCTTACATAGAGCAAGATGTCCCAATCTGATCCTGTCTCAGAAGTTTCTGCTGGAACATTGCTGCCTGACATCAGGTCTACCAAAGCTAAGTGCATTTGTTGTAAAAGTGTAGAAATTATTCCACCAAATGTCATTTGTAATAGTTGTCATGATAAACTTTTACATGCAGATAGTGTTTCCATCAGTAATAGTACATTGCCAGTTGCAGTTCCTTCAACTTCTAATGTACATGATATACCTGTAAATTTTAAAGAATTTGTTTCTGATTCTATTCTGAAGGCTTTGTCTGCATTTCCACCTTCTAATAAACGTTAAAGGTCTTTTAAAACTTCTCATTTAGCTGATGAAATTTCAAATGACCAGCAACATAATAATTTATCCTCTTCTGATGAGGATCTATCTGATTCAGAAGATCCTTCCTCAGACATTGACACTGACAAATCTACTTATTTATTTAAAATAGAGTATATGCGTTCTTTATTAAAAGAAGTGTTAATTACTTTGGATATTGAGGTAACCAGTCCTATTGACGTTCAGTCTAATAAACATTTAAATGCTGTTTTTAAACCTCCTGTGGTTTCCCCAGGGGTTTTTCCTATTCCTGAGGCTATTTCTGATATGATTTCTAGGGAATGGAATAAGCCAGGTACTTCTTTTATTCCTTCTTCAAGGTTTAAAAAATTGTATCCTTTACCAGCAAAATCTATAGAGTTTTGGGAAAAAATCCCCAAAGTTGATGGGGCTATTTCTACTCTTGCTAAACGTACCACTATTCCTATGGAAGATAGTACTTCCTTTAAGGATCCTTTAGATAGGAAGCTTGAATCTTATCTAAGGAAGGCCTATTTATATTCAGGTCATCTTCTCAGACCTGCTATTTCTTTGGCTGATGTTGCGGCTGTCTCAACTTTTTGGTTGGAGAATTTAGCGCAACGACAATTGGATCCTGACATATCTAGCATTACTCGCTTACTGCAACATGCTAATCATTTTATTTGTGATGCCATTTTTTATATTATCAAAATTGATGTTAGATCCATGTCTTTAGCTGTTTTAGCTAGAAGAGCTTTGTGGCTTAAATCTTGGAATGCTGATATGACATCTAAATCTAGATTACTATCTCTTTCTTTCCAAGGTAATAATTTATTTGGTTCTCAGTTGGATTCTATTATTTCAACTATCACTGGAGGAAAAGGAGTTTTTCTGCCTCAGGATAAAAAACCTAAGGGTAAATCTAAGGCTTCTAACCGTTTTCGTTCCTTTCCTCAGAATAAGGAACAAAAACTCAATCCTCCTCCCAAGGAATCTGCTTCCAATTGGAAGCCTTCCTCAAATTGGAATAAATCCAAGCCATTTAGGAAACCAAAGTCTGCCCCTAAGTCCGCATGAAGGTGTGGCCCTCATTCCAGCTCAGCTGGTAGGGGGCAGATTAAAGTTTTTCAATGATTTTTGGATAAAATATGTCCAAAATCATTGGATTCAGAGCATTGTCTCTCAAGGGTATTGAATAGGATTCAAAGTAAGACCTCCTGTGAGAAGATTTTTTCTCTCACGTATCCCTGTAAATCCAGTAAAAGCTCAGGCTTTTCTGAAGTGTGTTTCAGACCTGGAGTCTTCAGGGGGTAATCATGCCAGTTCCTCCTCAGGAACAAGGTTTGGGGTTTTATTCAAACCTATTCATTGTACCAAAGAAAGAAAATTTATTCAGACCAGTTCTGGATCTGAAAATTTTGAATCGTTATGTAAGAGTACCATCTTTCAAGATGGTGACTATAAAGACTATTCTGCCTTTTGTTCAGCAAGGACATTATATGTCCACAATAGACTTGCAGGATGCATACCTTCATATTCCGATTCATCCAGAACACTATCAGTTTCTGAGATTCTCTTTTCTAGACAAGCATTACCAATTTGTTGCTCTTCCATTTGGCCTAGCAACAGCTCCAAGGATCTTTTCAAAGGTTCTGGGTGCCCTATTATCTGTAATCAGAGAACAGGGTATTGCAGTGTTTCCTTATTTGGACGATATCTTGGTACTAGCTCAGTCTTTACATACTGCAGAATCTCACACGAATCAACTAGTGTTGTTTCTTCGGAAACATAGTTGGAGGATCAATTTACCAAAAAGTTTCTTGATTCCTCAGACAAGGGTCACCTTTTTAGGCTTCCAGATAGATTCAGTGTCCATGACTCTGTCTCTAACAGACAAGAGACGTTTAAAATTGGTCGCAGCATGCCGGCACCTTCAGTCTCAGTCATTCCCTTCAGTGGCTATGTGCATGGAAGTTTAAGGTCTCATGACTGCAGCATTGGATGCGATCCCCTTTGCTCGTTTTCACATGAGACCTCTACAGCTTTGCATGCTGAATCAATGGTGCAGGGATTATACAAAGATATCACAATTAATATCCTTGAATCCCAATGTACGACACTCTCTGACATGGTGGATAGATCACCATCGTTTGGTTCAAGGGGCTTCTTTTGTTCGGCCAACGTGGACTGTGATCTCAACAGATGCGAGTCTTTCAGGTTGGGGAGCTGTTTGGGGATCTCTGACAGCACAAGGGGTTTGGAAATCTCAAGAGGCGAGATTACCAATAAATATTTTAGAACTCCGTGCAATTCTCAGGGCTCTTCAGTTTTGGCCTCTGCTAAAGAGAGAACCGTTCATCTGTTTTCAGACAGACAATATCACAACTGTGGCTTATGTCAATCATCAGGGTGGGACTCACAGTCCCCAAGCTATGAAAGAAGTATCTTGGATACTTGCTTGGGCGGAATCCAGCTCCTGTCTAATCTCTGCAGTGCATATCCCAGGTGTAGACAATTGGGAGGCGGATTATCTCAGCCGCCAGACTTTACATCCAGGAGAGTGGTCTCTCCATCCAGATGTGTTTTCTCAGATTGTTCAGATGTGGGGTCTTCCAGAGATAGATTTCATGGCCTCTCATCTAAACAAGAAACTTCCCAGATACCTGTCCAGGTCCAGGGATGTTCAGGCGGAAGCAGTGGATGCACTGACACTTCCTTGGTGTTATCTTCCTGCTTACATCTTCCCGCCTCTAGTTCTCCTTCCAAGAGTGATCTCCAAAATCATCATGGAACAGTCTTTTGTGTTGCTGGTGGCTCCAGCATGGCCACACAGGTTTTTGTATGCGGATCTGGTTCGGATGTCCAGTTGCCCGCCTTGGCCACTTCCATTATGGCCGGACCTACTATCTCAAGGTCCGTTTTTCCATCAGGATCTCAAATCATTAAATTTGAAGGTATGGAAATTGAACGCTTAGTTCTAAGTCAGAGGTTTCTCTGACTCAGTGATTAATACTATGTTACAAGCTCGTAAATCTGTCTCTAGAAAGATTTATTATAGAGTTTGGAAGACTTACATTTCATGGTGTTCTCATAAATTCTCCTGGCATTCTTTTAGAATTCCTAGAATTTTACAGTTCCTTCAGGGTGGTTTGGATAAGGGTTTGTCTGCAAGTTCCTTGAAAGGTCAAATCTCCGCTTTTTCTGTTTTATTTCACAGAAAGATTGCTATCCCCTGATATTCACTGTTTTGTACAGGCTTTAGTTCGTATTAAGCCTGTCATTAAATCAATTTCTTCTCCTTGGAGTCTTAATTTGGTTCTGAAGACTTTACAGGCTCCTCCATTTGAGCCTATGAATTCTTTGGACATTAAACTACTTTCTTGGAAAGTGTTGTTCCTTTTGGCTATCTCTTCTGCTAGAAGAGTTTCTGAGCTATCTGCTCTTTCTTGTTAGTCTCCTTTTCTGATTTTTCATCAGGATAAGGCAGTTTTGCAGACTTCTTTTCAATTTTTACCTAAGGTTGTGAATTCTAACAACATTAGTAGAGAAATTGTTGTCCCTTCCTTATGTCCTAATCCTAAGAATTCTTTGGAGAGATCCTTACATTCTTTGGATGTGGTAAGAGCTTTGAAATATTATGTGGAAGCTACTAAAGATTTCAGGAAGACTCCCAGTCTATTTGTTATATTTTCTGGTCCTAGGAAAGGTCAGAAGGCTTCTGCTATTTCCTTGGCTTCTTGGTTGAAACTTTTGATTCATCAAGCTTATTTGGAGTCGGGTCAGGCCCCGCCTCAGAGAATTACAGCTCATTCTACTAGATCAGTCTCCACTTCGTGGGCTTTTAAGAATGAAGCTTCAGTTGATCACATTTGCAAAGTGGCGACTTGGTCCTCTTTGCATACATTTACTAAATTCTACCGTTTTGATGTATTTGCTTCTTCGGAAGCAGTTTTTGGTAGAAAAGTTCTTCAGGCAGCTGTTTCAGTTTGATTCTTCTGCTTTTGTTTTAAGTTTTTTTCTTTCAAAAATGAAATAAACTTATTTTCTCTTGTAAAGGTGTATCCAGTCCACGGGTTTATCCATTACTTGTGGGATATTCTCCTTCCCAACAGGAAGCTGCAAGAGGACACCCACAGCAGAGCTGTCTATATAGCTCCTCCCCTAACTGCCACCCCCAGTCATTCTCTTGCAGCTCTTGACAAGAAAGGAAGTATCAAGAGAGATGTGGTGACAGTGTAGTTTTTTACCTTCAATCAAAAGTTTGTTATTTTTAAACGGTACCGGCGTTGTACTGTTTTACTCTCAGGCAGAAATTGGAAGAAGAATTCTGCCTGGAGGTTTAATGATCTTAGCGGTTTGTAACTAAGGTCCATTGCTGTTCTCACACATAACTGAAGAGTATGGAAAGAAAACTTCAGTTGGGGGGACGGTCTGCAGATTACCTGCTTTGAGGTATGTTCAGTATATTTTTTTCTAGAGAGCTGATAAGGTCTAGAAAATGCTGACAGTGCCTGGTATATTTAAGGTAAGCCTGATACAGTGATTTAACAGCGACTGGAATCATGCTTGCAAAAAAGGGTAATATTCATGTTAATACTCATATTACTTAGTGTAAAAACGTTTGCATGGTTTATAGAAAAAACGTTTTTTTCTCTGAGGGTGATAAATCTTTATTTGGGGCCTAGTTTTCCACATGGCTAGCTAGATTGCTCCTAGGAGTACTTTTTTAAGGCCCTCTGACTTTGAGTGCATGGTGGGAGGGGCCTATTTTCACGCACTTTATGCGCAGTTGATATTCAGACTGAGACATCCAGCTTCCCTTCTGGCATCTAGGACCACTGTTGAGGGTTTTTTTCCTGCAAAGATCGTGTTTAAGGGCAGGTAGGAGCCACAGCAGAGCTGTGGCAGTGTGTTTGACTGTTTTTTAACGGTTTAATCCGGTTTGGGGCCTAAGGGGTTAATCATCCATTTGCAAGTGGGTGCAATGCTGCTTTAGTCTCTTATACACACTGTAAGAATTTCGGAGAGTTTACTACTTTTTAACACTGTTTTGCAGTTTATGTGGTAGTTTTTCTCTCTTAAAGGCACAGTACCGTTTTTGTTTAATTGCTTTTTCACATTTATTAAAGTGTTTTCCAAGCTTGCTGGTCTCATTACTAGTCTGTTAAACATGTCTGACATAGAGGAAACTCCTTGTTCATTATGTTTAGAAGCCATTGTGGAACCCCCTCTTAGAATGTGTACCAAATGCACTGACCTTTCTATAAGTTATAAAGACCATATTATGGGTTTTAAAGATTTATCACCAGAGGTTTCTCAGACTGACAAAAGGGAGGTTAAACCACCTAGCTCTCCCAATGTGTCAGAACCTATATCTCCCGCGCAAGTGACGCCAAGTACATCTGGCGCGTCCAATGCGTTTACCTTACAAGACATGGCGGCAGTTATGAATCATACCCTCACAGAGGTATTGTCCAAACTGCCAGGATTACAAGGAAAGCAAAACAGCTCTGGGGCTAGAACAAATACAGAGCTTTCTGACGCTTTCGTAGCTATGTCTGATATACCCTCACAATGTACAGAAGCCGAAGCAGGAGAGCTTCTATCTGTGGGTGACATTTCTGATTCAGGGAAGGCGTTACTTCAGTCTGACTCTGAAATGACAGCATTTAAATTTAAGCTTGAACACCTCCGCTTGTTGCTCAGGGAGGTTTTAGCAACTCTGGATGACTGTGACACCATTGTAGTCCCAGAGAAATTGTGTAAAATGGACAAATACTTTGCAGTGCCTGTTTACACTGATATTTTTCCAATCCCTAAGAGGTTTTCAGAAATTATTACGAAGGAATGGGATAGACCAGGTGTACCGTTCTCTCCCCCTCCTTCTTTTAAAAAGATGTTTCCCATAGATGCCGATACACGGGACTCGTGGCAGACGGTCCCTAAGGTGGAGGGAGCAGTCTCTACCCTAGCTAAGCGTACAACTATCCCAGTCGAGGACAGTTGTGCTTTCCTAGATCCAATGGATAAAAAATTAGAGGGTTTCCTTAAGAAAATTTTTATACAACAAGGTTTTATTCTCCAGCCTCTTGCATGCATTGCCCCAGTCACTGCTGCAGCGGCTTTCTGGTTCGAGTCTCTTGAAGAGGCTCTACAGGTGGAGACCCCGTTGGATGATATCCTAGACAGGCTTAAAGCTCTTAAGTTAGCCAATTCATTTATTTCTGACGCCATTTTTCATTTAACAAAGCTAACGGCTAAGAATTCAGGTTTTGCCATTCAGGCACGTAGGGCGCTATGGCTTAAATCCTGGTCAGCTGACGTTACTTCAAAGTCTAAGCTTCTTAACATCCCCTTCAAAGGGCAGACCCTATTCGGGCCTGGACTGAAGGAGATAATGTCTGATATTACTGGAGGAAAAGACCATGCCCTTCCTCAGGATAGGTTCAACAAATTAAGGACCAAACAGACTAATTTTCGTTCCTTTCGAAACTTCAAGAGTGGCGCAGCTTCAACTTCCTCTACTGCAAAACAAGAAGGAAATTTTGCCCAGTCCAAGCCAGTCTGGAGACCTAACCAGGCTTGGAACAAGGGAAAGCAGGCCAAAAAACCTGCTTCTGCCTCTAAGACAGCATGAAGGAGTAGCCCCCGATCCGGGACCGGATCTAGTTGGGGGCAGACTCTCTCTCTTCGCCGAGTCTTGGGCAAGAGACGTCCAGGATCCCTGGGCTCTGGAGATTGTTTCCCAGGGATATCTTCTGGATTTCAAAGCCTCATCTCTAAAAGGGAGATTTCATCTCTAACAATTATCTGCAAACCAGATAAAGAGAGAGGCATTCTTACGTTGTGTTCAAGACCTTCTGGTTATGGGAGTGATCCACCCAGTTCCAAGGGAGGAACAGGGGCAAGGATTCTATTCAAATCTGTTTATAGTTCCCAAAAAAGAGGGAACTTTCAGACCAATCTTGGATCTCAAGATCCTAAACAAATTTCTCAGGGTCCCATCCTTCAAGATGGAGACTATTCGTACCATCCTACCTATGATCCAGGAGGGTCAATATATGACTACCGATACACAGAGATCATCATCGGTTTCTCAGGTTTGCCTTCCTAGACAGGCATTACCAGTTTGTGGCTCTTCCCTTCGGGTTAGCCACGGCACCAAGAATCTTTACAAAGGTTCTAGGGTCCCTACTGTCAGTTCTAAGGCCACGAGGCATAGCGGTGGCTCCTTACCTAGACGACATTCTGATACAGGTGTCGAATTTTCAAATCACCTAGTCCCATATGGACATTGCTCTGGAATTCCTGAGGTCTCATGGGTGGAAGGCGAACGAAGGAAAGAGTTCTCTCTCCCCTCTAACAAGAGTTTCCTTCCTAGGAATTCTGATAGATTCAGTAGAAATGAAGATTTTTCTGACAGAGGTCAGGTTGTCAAAGCTTCTAACTTCCTGCCATGCTCTTTATTCCACTTCTCAGCCGTCGGTGGCTCAGTGTATGGAAGTAATCGGCTTAATGGTAGCGGCAATGGACATAGTTCCGTTTGCCCGCCTACATCTCAGACCACTGCAACTTTGTATGCTCAATCAGTGGAATGGGGATTACACAGATTTGTCCCCTCTGCTAAATCTGGATCAAGAGACCAGGGATTTTCTTCTCTGGTGGCTATCTCAGGTCCATCTGTCCAGGGGAATGAGCTTCTGCAGGCCAGAATGGACTATAGTGACGTCAGATGCCAGCCTTCTGGGCTGGGGTGCAGTCTGGAACTCCCTGAAGGCTCAGGGTTCGTGGACTCAGGAGGAAGCCCTCCTTCCGATAAACATTCTGGAACTAAGAGCGATATTCAATGCTCTTCAGGCTTGGCCTCAGCTAGCTGCGGTCAGGTTCATCAGATTTCACTCAGTCAACATCACGACTGTAGCCTATATCAACCATCATGTGGGTACAAGGAGCCCCCTGGCGATGTTGGCGGTTTCAAAGATAATTCTATGGGCAGAGGTTCACTCTTGCCATCTCTCAGCTATCCATATCCCAGGAGTAGAGAACTGGGAGGCGGATTTCTTAAGTCGGCAGACTTTTCATCCGGGGGGAGTGGGAGCTCCATCCGGAGGTATTTGCCCAGTTTATTCAACTATGGGGCAAACCAGAACTGGATCTCATGGCGTCTCGTCAGAACGCTAAGCTTCCTTGTTACGGGTCCAGGTCCAGGGATCCCAAGGCAGCGCTGATAGATGCTCTAGCAGCGCCCTGGTCCTTCAGCCTGGCTTATGTGTTTCCACCGTTTCCTCTGCTCCCTCGTCTGATTGCCAAGATCAAGCAGGAGAAAGCTTCGGTGATTTTGATAGCTCCTGCGTGGCCACGCAGGACTTGGTATGCAGATCTGGTGGACATGTCATCCTTTCCACCATGGACTCTGCCACTGAGACAGGACCTTCTACTTCAAGGTCCTTTCAAACATCCAAATCTAATTTCTCTGCGTCTGACTGCTTGGAGATTGAACGCTTGATTCTATCAAAGCGTGGTTTTTCCGAGTCGGTCATTGATACCTTAATTCAGGCTCGAAAGCCTGTCACCAGGAAAATCTTTCATAAGATATGGTGTAAATATCTTCATTGGTGTGAATCCAAGGGTTACTCATGGAGTAAAGTCAGGATTCCTAGAATCTTATCCTTTCTCCAAGAGGGATTGGAGAAAGGATTGTCTGCTAGTTCCTTAAAGGGACAGATTTCTGCTCTGTCTATTCTTTTGTACAAACATCTGGCTGAGGTTCCAGACGTTCAGGCGTTTTGTCAGGCTTTAGTTAGAATAAAGCCTGTGTTTAAACCTGTTGCTCCACCATGGAGTTTAAATTTAGTTCTTAAAATTCTTCAAAGGGTTCCGTTTGAACCTTTGCATTCCATAGATATTAAACTTTTATCTTGGAGAGTTCTGTTTCTAGTAGCTATCTCCTTGGCTCGAAGAGTTTCGGAGTTATCTGCTTTACAGTGTGATTCCCCTTATCTGATTTTCCATGCAGATAAGGTAGTTTTGCGTACCAAACCTGGGTTTCTTCCTAAGGTAGTATCTAATAAGAACATCAATCAGGAGATTGTTGTTCCTTCATTATGTCCTAATCCTTCCTCAAAGAAGGAACGTCTTTTACACAATCTTGATGTGGTTCGTGCTTTAAAGATTTATTTACAAGCTACGAAGGATTTTCGTCAAACATCTGCTTTGTTTGTTGTCTACTCTGGACAGAGGAGAGGCCAAAAAGCTTCAGCAACTTCTCTTTCCTTTTGGCTGAGAAGCATAATCCGCTTAGCTTATGAGACTGCTGGCCAGCAGCCTCCTGAAAGAATTACAGCTCATTCCACTAGTGCGGTGGCTTCCACATGGGCTTTTAAAAATGAGGCCTCTGTTGAACAGATTTGTAAGGCGGCGACTTGGTCTTCGCTTCACACTTTTTCTAAATTCTACAAATTCGATACTTTTGCTTCTTCGGAGGCTATTTTTGGAAGAAAGGTCTTACAGGCAGTGGTGCCTTCCGTTTAAGTGCCTGCCTTGTCCCTCCCTTCATCCGTGTCCTAAAGTTTTGGTATTGGTATCCCCCAAGTAATGGATGAACCCATGGACTGGATACACCTTTACAAGAGAAAACAAAATTTATGCTTACCTGATAAATTTTTTTCTCTTGTGGTGTATCCAGTCCACGGCCCGCCCTGTCATTTTAAGGCAGGTGTTTTTTAATTTTTAAACTACAGTCACCACTGCACCCTATAGTTTCTCCTTTTTTCTTGCTTGTCTTCGGTCGAATGACTGGGGGTGGCAGTTAGGGGCGGAGCTATATAGACAGCTCTGCTGTGGGTGTCCTCTTGCAGCTTCCTGTTGGGAAGGAGAATATCCCACAAGTAATGGATGAACCCGTGGACTGGATACACCACAAGAGAAATAAATTTATCAGGTAAGCATAAATTTGTTTTTTTGGGTTGTGGATCAATTTTTTCAGCGGAATATGGCTGTTTTTATTTTTATTCCCTCCCTCTCTAGTGACTCTTGAGTGGAAGACTCCACATCTTGGGTATTGATATCCCATATGTCACTAGCTCATGGACTCTTGCCAATTACATGAAAGAAAACATAATTTATGTAAGAACTTACCTGATAAATTCATTTCTTTCATATTGGCAAGAGTCCATGAGGCCCACCCTTTTTATGGTGGTTATGATTTTTTGTATAAAGCACAATTATTTCCAAATTTCCTTTGTTGATGCTTTCTACTCCTTTCTCTATCACCCCACTGCTTGGCTATTCGTTAAACTGAATTGTGGGTGTGGTGAGGGGTGTATTTATAGGCATTTTGAGGTTTGGGAAACTTTGCCCCTCCTGGTAGGATTGTATATCCCATATGTCACTAGCTCATGGACTCTTGCCAATATGAAAGAAATGAATTTATCAGGTAAGTTCTTACATAAATTATGTTTTTAATGTACATAAAAAAAAATAGGTACATGTGTGTATTTTTATTAAGATCTTAAATTTATATTTTTTGTTTTTGGGACTGGAGTTTGTTCTTAGGCTCTTGAGAACCTAATAGTATTGCCCCTCATGTTTAGAATGTTTCACAATAAAATCATTTTTTCTTTGGAGCTTCATGACTCATGTCCCTCAGGATTAATTGTCTTTGCAATTCAGAATTGCTTGCATAGCATAGGAGCGAAGTAAGCTGTTTTTAGTAACTGGAAGTTGCTGGGGAATTCCTATTCTGGTAGGGCCAATATCTACTATTGAATGTATAGCAAGTACCCAATACATACAGTGTGTTTAACTGTTTAGTGCCCTATGAGCCCCTTGTCTCCCAAGATGATGCTGTTCAGGCAATGCCACAGCTTTCTCATTACACATCCCAAGCCTTTATGGCATCACATGCAGTACCATGTGGTTCCTTTCACTCTCCTAGAGGTGTGTATTTGCTTGCAGATTTTGCAGCTCAGATATCCCTGCGGTATCTGCAGCTTTATCTGTTTTTCCTTTTTACAGAGGATACGCAAGAGGACATTTAATGATAGTAAGGTTTCTGCTCCTTTCTCTGTTACATAGGTTGCTTTTTCTCCTAAGTCTGCTGAAGATGATTCGCTGTTAACCTTCTGAGTGTGAAATCTCAGATTCGGATAGTATAATCCCTTCATCAATGCCGATGTGGTCTACTTCAGACGTATGCGTGCACACCTCGTGTACTGTTATAGGAGGTTTTCGCTACATGGAAGACATTGATAACCCAATGTCGTTGTCAACCCTTGGAATTTTAATCTTTCTCATTCTAGAATGTTTCTCCTATTAGGAAGTGTTCTAGTCATGTTTTGGATATTTCCACAGGAATAGGAGGTCTTCTCCCTGTCCTTAAAGGATTTTCCTGTCACTAACTCCAATCATATGCTCAGTGTCTAAGTAGAAGGGAACTTTTCTACTATGAATTAGAGATCTTCAATTCATATGGAGGGTAGCTTGATCATCTGAGAAGCTTAACTGGGGCCTAATGGTACAGCCTATGCTTTATATTTCTGCATTGACAGGTTCAGTATTTTGGGTTTTCTCCAAATTCTTGCTTTGGGCTTTTCCTTTCTAGGATAAAACATTGTTTGCACTTGGTCTGGCTGAACTTATCTTTATTATGGGGTCAGTTATGTCTCTTGGAAACCAATGTAACCTAGGATTTCCTACCAGGGGCAGATTTCTCCTAGAGTATCTGCAATCCAGGTATGATGAGAGGCATTCCTGGAACTGGGTTCAAGACCTTATTCTCTGGAAGTGGTAGTTCCAGTCTGGGAATGGGATTTAGTTATTACCGCAATTTTCTCAGGTTTTGACCTTCTATGGTTCTGGAGGACCTGTTCATAAAGAACATAGACCTAAGGATGTGTTTTTTCGTTCCCATGATCTAGTAAGACTTTTAGATCTTGGAGTATGGCAAGGGTGTTTTCCTGAACAATATATGGTTCAAGTGTCATCCTTCCTTTGAGCAAACTCTCTCTTTTAAGACCTCTTGTCCAATCATTTTATCCATGAATGGGAAATGAATCTGGAGTACAGCTCCCTTGTTCCATTTACAAGGGTGATTTTTTTGAGAGGAGATTTCTATCAGAGGTCAGATAATCTAGGATTCATTCCTTCTCCTCTATTTGCAGTCTTCTGTCCGGTCAACAGCAAGATCTAGCGGTCCGGTAGATAGCTTATCCACCTTGCAACAGAGGGCTGGGACTTCGTATGTACCTGCAGTTTATTTTCCTTAATTTTTCAGTGATTCAATGTATGGAGGGAATTGGTCTGATGTTGTCATGGACATCATTCCTTTGGCTATTTTCCATAAAAGGGTGAACTTTCAGATCTATCTCAGAGGATAGGTTTACATCAGTTGACAAGTGACTTTCTCCTGTAGTGGTTCTCAGGAGTATCGGTCTCAGGAGGCATGCTTCTAGAGACTTTCCTAGATGATCTGACCGAGTTCATCATCCAGCTAGGACTGAGAAATAGTCTGTCTTGTTTAAGGCGTAGGGATATTGACTCGGGAGTCTCTGATCTCCTCTTTAACGTCTTGAAGTTGAGAGAGATTTACAATGCTCTGATAGCTTGGCCTCAGTTGTCCTTAAAGTGAAAGTAAATCCTAGCATTTTACAAACGCTAGGATTTACTATTGAAACAAATAATTTTATTTCATGTAGAAAGCTCCTTTATTTGATTAAATCGATCGCCGCTCTTAGCTCCTACAGAAAAGCACGGCTAAAAAAATGTTTGGCTAAGAGGTGACGTTTTCACCTCTTAGCCAATAGCAGTGCGGTAAATCCGGCTCCCATGGGCGCCAAGCCGGATTTACCGCACGGCTATTGGCCAAGAGGTGAAAACGTCACCTCTTAGCCAAAACATTTTTTAGCCGTGGGCTGCTGTAGCAGCTAAAAACGGCAACCGATTGAATCAAATAAAGGAGATTTCTACATGAAGTATCTTATACTTCATGAATGAAAGTGTCCTTTATCTGTTTCAATAGTAAATCCTAGCGTTTGTAAAACGCTAGGATTTACTTTCACTTTAAAGGGACAGTCTAGGCCAAAATAAACTTTCATGATTCGGATAGAGCATGTAATTTTAAACAATTTTCCAATTTACTTTTATCACCAATTTTGCTTTGTTCTCTTGGTATTCTTAGTTGAAAGCTTAACCTAGGAGGTTCATATGCTAATTTCTTAGACCTTGAAGCCCACCTCTTTCAGATTGCATTTTAACAGTTTTTCACCACTAGAGGGTGTTAGTTCACATATTTCATATAGATAACACTGTGCTCGTGCACGTGAAGATATCTGGGAGCAGGCACTGATTGGCTAGACTGCAAGTCTGTCAAAAGAACTGAAAAAAGGGGCAGTTTGCAGAGGCTTAGATACAAGATAATCACAGAGGTTAAAAGTTTATTATTATAACTGTGTTGGTTATGCAAAACTGGGAAATGGGTAATAAAGGGATTATCTATCTTTTAAAACAATAAAAATTCTGGTGTAGACTGTTCCTTTAAGCTTGGTTCCAGTTGGACAATATCACCTCAATGGTTTACATCAACCACCAGGGAGGAACTCTGAGTTCCTTTGCCATGCTGGAGGGGACTTGAATTGTTCAGATGGGCATAAGCTTACAATTGTTGTCTATCTGCCATCCACATTCCAGGAGTGGACATCTGGGAAGCGGATTTCCTGAGCAGCCAGACTTTTCATCCTGGGAAATGGGATCCCCTTCCGGAGGTGTTTTTCATCTTGACACTCAAATGGGGGGTGCAGAGTGGGATCTGTTGATGGCTCAGCAACTTTTCGAGCTGTCGAGGTATGGTTCGAAGTTGAGGGATCCACAGGCTGCTCTGATATATGCTCTGGCGGTTCCTTGAGATTTAAGGCTGGAACACAGTTTTTTTGTTTTGTTTTTTTCTCAGTCATTGCTTGTACCAAACAGGAGAGAGCGTTGGTAATTTTAAATAATTCCTGCGTGGTCTCTCAGGATCTGGTATGCAGATCTTGTGGAGATGGCGTCTCTTCACATTGGAGACTGCCTCTGTGGAAGGACCTTCTGATTCAGGGTCCCTTCTTTCATCCACATTTAGTTTCTCTGAAGTTGACTGTTTGAAGATTGAACGCTTAGTTCTGTCTAAGCGTGGTCTTTGTGAGTTGGTCATTGAGACCATGATTCAGCAGGCCTGTTACGGGGAAGAATGTTTATAAGATAGGGCGTAAATATCTTTATCGAAGTGTAGCCAAGGGCTTCTCTTGGAGTCAGGTTCCTAGGATTTTGGCTTTCTCCAGGAGGGTCTGGAGAAGGGTTTGTCAGCAAGTACTCTGAAGGATCACATTTCTGCCTTGTATAGTTTGTTGAATAAGTGTCTGGTGGATGTGCCGGACGTGCAATCCTTTTGTCAGGCCTTGGTCAGAATCAGGCCTCTGTTTAAACCTGAGCCTATGCATTCCTTAGATATTAAGATGTTATCTTAGAAGTTTGGTTTCTTATTGCCATTTCTTATGCTCGGAGAGTCTCTGAACTGTTGGTATTGCAGTGTGATTATTCTTGTCTTATTTTTCATTCTGATAATGTGGTTCTGCGTACTAAGTTAGGTTTCCTTCCTAAAGTTGTTTCGGATAGGAATATTAATCAGGAAATCGTTGTTCCTTCTTTGTGTCCTTTCCTCCTTATCATAAGGAGGGTTGTTGCACAACCTAGAGGTGCTGCGTGCGCTAAACTTCTTCTTGCAGACGACTAAGAACTTTTGCCAGTCTTCTGCTTTGTTGGTCTGTTTCTGGGAAACGAAAGGGTTCGAAAGCTACTGCTACTTCTTTCGCTCTGGCTGAAGAGTATAATTTGTTTGGCCTATGAAACTGCTGGACAGCAGCCTCCTGAGGGAATCACTGCTTATTCCATGAGGGGTTTTTCTTCCTGGGCTTTTGAAAATGTAGCATCTCTGGAACAATTTTGCAAGGCTGCAATTTGGTCCTCCTTTCATACTTTTTCTAAAATTTATAATATTGATAGTTCTGTTTCGGCTGAGGTTTCTTTTGGGAGAAGGGTTCTTCAAGCAGTGGTGCCTTCTGTTTAGGTTACCTGTCTTGTCCCTCCCTTATCATCTGTGTCCTCTAGCTTGGGTATTGATTCCCATCAGAAATTGATGATGATCCGTGGACTCACCATGTCATTAGAAAGAAAATGAAATGTATGCTTACCTGATAAATTTGTTTCTTTCTTGACACGGTGAGTCCACGGCCCGCCCTGTTTTTTTTTATATAAACCTCAGGCACCTCTGCACCTTGTGTTATTTCCTGTCTCTTCTTTTCTTTGGTCGAATGACTGGGGTTTGTGGGAAGGTAAGTGATACTTAACAGCTTTGCTGTGGTGCTCTTTGCCTCCTCCTGCTGGCCAGGAGTGATATTCCCAACAGTAATTGATGATGATCTGTGGACTCACTGTGGGAAGAAAGAAATTTATCAGGTAAGCATAAATTTCGTTTTTTGTGCGCTTTTATTTAGTGTCGCATTTGTCTTTGAAGTGGTCACATGACGACTGTGCCTCTCCGCCTTCTGCCTGTAGCGGTTTTGTGGATAGGTGATTTCGGTAGTGCTTAGCATGGAGAACTCTTTATGAAGGCTGACAAACAACGAAGCTCCCTTACAGAGGTGGTGAGTCCACTCCAGCAACAGCTGGGGTTTATAGAGGTTCTGGGTTGGTTTTTAGTCTAGATTCAGACTTAACGGAGTGAGACCTGTAAGCACACGCATATGGTTTACATACTGTGCCATTGCTGGCTTTTATTCTTTGTTAAAAAAACAAGTAAAAGATTATATACCCTTGTGTTTTCTCAACACTGCTGCTCCCTAAATGACAGATGTTCCTCCAGACAAATGTCCGATTTGATCAAGAAAAAAGGGGGCAGGTGAGGGAGAGCGCTAAAAGAATAGCTGGTTGAGAACAGAGACTTTAAATATATTACATAGCTTAATGGACTACAGTGTTTGTATAAACAATCTATTTGTAAATACACATCAAATGTGAATGTGAAAAAAGCAGTTGAAGATAAAATGCAATGACAATAAAAAGTGTTTAACTTTTACTGAAACAATATGTATAAAAACTTTAAAATAGTTCAATGATTGTTACAGGGTATTACTGCACAAGAAAATGTATCCTTTCTTTTTTAAGACACGATGAGTCCACGAATCATCTTAATTATTAATGGGATATTCACCTCCTGGTCAGCAGGAGGAGGCAATGAGCACCACAGCAAAGCTGTTAAATAGCTCCTCCCCTCCCTCCCACCCCAGTCATTCTCTTTGCTTATGTTAGTGATAGTAAGAGGTAAAGTGAGGTGTTAGATTAGATTCTTCAATCAAGAGTTTATTATTTTTAAAGTAGTGCCAGAGTGTGCTGCTTTGTTCTAGGGTAGTACCCATAGTCCATATCAGTCTCTACAGTAGAGCTTTGGTGGCTTTAGAGCAATGGGAACTGGTGGGACATAATTCTCACTGCGCCTCCCATATATTGATGCTGCCCTTTCCCTGAAAACCTGAAGCATTTTACTCAGGACTTTCGTTTATTCACAGGTCCATGGGAGAAACCTGAGAACTGCCTTGCTGCCTGGCAGAAGATGAGGTAAGTGCTGACTTTTTTTCTGGGAGTAGGAAAGAACTCAAAAAAAGTTTGGGGCACTTTATTATTTTTATTTAGACCTCATGGAGCTTTGGGCTCTTGTTTAAGGGTTTCTCAGATTCTCTTTATGTTTTAAAAAAAGAGAGAAGGGGACCCTGTAAGGCAGCCAGGACGCAGGCACTGGGGTTGATTGCAACATGACTCATCTCCCGACGGTTTCATACCTAATAATAGCCGACCGGGAGATTACATGCTGAGGCAGAGCATTGTGTGTTTTCTCTGTTATGTGTCACAATCGAACTAACAGCTGGTTAAACTGAAGCTGTTCAGGAGTTCATATTTTTTTAAATTTATGATGAGCTGTTTAGCAAGCTCAGTGTGAGGGGGGATTCTGTTTAGCTGTCGTTGCTCCCGGTGGCTGTACTTAGATAATGGAGATCGGGAGATGGCTGTGGAATGCCCACGAAGGGCGGAGCTTATCAATGGCACCAACTTAGTTGCGCACCTCCTTCTTCCTAGCGCTTCATGTTATCAGAAGGAGGTAAGGGTCATCTTATTCCACAGGATAACAGAAACAAACATAAAGGACGACAGAGCAATTTTCGTTCCTTTCGAAAACTGGAGGGAGATTCTTCCTCTACTGCCCCAATCAGGAACAAACTAACCATGCATGGAGATCCATTCAATCCCGAAAAAAGGGAAAACAATCCAAAGGCCTGCTGTTGAATCAAAGACAGCATGAAGGGCATGCCCACGATCCGGGACCGGATCTTGTAGGGGGCAGACTTCCTTCTCTGCTCAGGCTTGGGTTCGATATGTTCAGGATCCCTGGGCAATAGAAATCGTGTCCCAGGGATACAGGTTAGAGTTCAAATCTGTTAATATTCAAACACAAAGAGGCGCCCAAATGTATGTATCTGTAGTAAAATTTCAACTTGCACAGCTGTAATCTTTACACAGGGTACTCACACTTTTGAAGAGCACACCAATGTGCTTGTTGAAACAGGCTGGTTATTAGAGCTAACCAGCTGGCTCTCTCCGGTTCCCACTCTCCCCACTTCAGCGGTATGGTAGTGACAAGCTCACTCCATAAGGATATAAGGGCAATGATATTTGATAAAACAAAGTCCTTTATTATAAAACACTGCAAACATGAACCATATACAGCGATCCTTATAGGCAAGCAAATAGCAATATATTCAATTGGTTTTGCTACACGTTTCTCGGCTCTCCTGGCCGTTTCATCCACATCTAATGCTGATTTTTTTTAGGGGTATGCAATCTGGCCCCTTTATGGAGAAGGAATATAGGCCCCCCAAACGCACAACATCAACAACAACATCAGCACCAACAACAAAAAAAGAAAAGACCATTCCCAAACGGGGAAGACAAGGGAGAGGGCACACCTCAAAAAAGGAGCAATTACAAAAACTAGCAAAAGGGATATTTAATTTATCCTCTCATGTGTTATCAGACGAAATTGGGAGAGGTCTGTCATATTGTCCCCCGAATTCACATACATTTTTTTATTTTTTTTTATTTGTTTGTAGACCTCAACAAGTATACAAGAAAATTATCTTTACAAAGTGAAAACACTTAAGAGGAAAAATATTGTAGGCACACCCATTCTGACTAATTCTATGGACAGTCAGGTACAAACACAAACATTATATGTTGAACCTGATATGATAACAGAGGAACTTTTTGAAGGTTTCATACATACATCCCTGGCGTTACCTTCTAATTTTAATCCCCCCCAAAGATGATGTCACATATATTGATTTATTTCAGCAACTAGTTATGGAGGACTTAGACAAATTACCACGATTCCCCAGTAGATGTAAGAAATTTTGGCCCAATGAAGATAGAGCCCTCAAATCCTTGGCCAATAATTCATCTTTGGTCATTAGGCAGGCAGACAAGGGGGGAGGTATAGTCCTTCAGGACTATGAACAATGAGTATTATAGGAGGCTAGATGCTGATCCAACACAGGTTTTTTTGCAGAAACTTTTACAGGTTTTGGATTGGGGTAGTAGTGAGGGTATTTTGAACAACAAAGAGAAGAGATATTTCACTCCTATACATCCATCAGTCCCTTACTACTACCATCTTCCAAAGATACATAAGCATCCGTTGAAACCTCCAGGTAGGCCTATTATTGCAGGCATTAATAGCCTCACGGATAAACTGTCTGAATACATTGACAGTTTTCTGCAAAAATACGTCCACAATCTCCCCTCTTTCATTCGTGATACTACAGATCTATTACATAAATTAAAGGAGGTTAAATATGAAAAAGATGTTATTTGGGTGACTGCTGATGTCAGTGCCCTATATTCGAACATATACCATGAATTAGGGCTATCTACCGTTAAATATTACTTGGAGGAGGATATTTATATGCCTATTGCTCAAAAAGAATATTTATTGAGGTTGATTGATTAATTTTAAAACACAATTATTTTAAATTTTTAGATGATTTTTACTTATAAATCAAAGGTACGGCCATGGGCACCAGGTTTGCCCCCAGTTTTGCTAATTTATTTATGGGTTATTTTGAAGATAAATATATACTCAATTCAAACTGGAGGGGCAACCTGGTGTTCTATGGCCGCTACATAGTTGATTTGATATTTATTTTTTAAAGGTTCAGTTGAAAAGGCCAATCATTTTTTTTATTTTTTTAATATAGTTTTTATTAAGGTTCAACAAGCAGTACAGAAAATAAAAGAACATCCATCAATGTGAAACACTAATACATAAATTCAAACTCCAACATTAGCCACATTGAATGGTAATCACATCATATAGTACAACATAACACGCCTTCCGATTGAAAATGAGGGCCACTTTTGGACCCCTCGCAATCCTGCAACTAATGGAAGGTCAATGGGAAATAGATAAATCTAAAAGGTAGAACACAGTTTTATTTTTTTTGCTTATATAAGGACATGGCCTAATAGGCCATTTATAGATAATATAGAGAACACAGTATTAACAGCTATACCTAACGAGCCGGCTTATGGGGGCCAAATAATGGCTGATTAAACCTTATAAAATAGTCACTGAATATAAACCTGTACTACAAAAGTACAAAAAATTCTGGGTAAAGGTTTTACTTAAAAAGAGACTTAAAATATAGTCGGCATGCACAATACATTTATATCAAAGCACAGCTGTTATATAAAGATATGCTAAGAACACCTGCCTGAAATGTACACAAAAAAGGATGCAATGAGTGGCAGGGTCCTTTTGCTACTAGGTGAAGTACACACAGTGAATGATAGGGACAATTTTGCGCCCTTGATTATAACTTTAAAAAAAAAAAAACAACGTATACATAAGGTAAAAAACTATTATATAACTAGCGTCCTTTCTATAAAAGGAGATCTCTTAATTTTATTTTAGGAGGGGATTATAGCAGTGAATCTAGGACTCCATCATATCAATCCTTATAACTCTGTTATATTCGAGGCGCTATATAGTATTATCAATTGTGCCAAAAACATACATAAAGGGGAGGACATTCCATACTTTTGAATATACATATGGCACTTCCTGATGGGTAATAATAGCAAAGTCAGACACATCCGGCCTCAGACTTAACTATCATCAGTTCTAGCCTCCCTGTCAAACAAGATAAATAGCATATAGTGTACAATAAAGGGAGCGTAGGTGCCAGGTAATGTCTGTGGACCTATATAGTTGGTATGAGTTTACCATACATAGAGATGCCAAGCCAATTACAGCTAACCAACTTGGAGTAAAACATTCTTGTCCCCTAAATAACTTACTAATGAAGACTGCTGTTACTATATACAATCAATTATTAGATCATTCAGATAAATATGTACAATACTGAAATGTATCTATGACTTAGATCATTAGACTGTTTCAAATACATAGCACCAAACTGAGCAATTAACTGCGACAAAATCTCGTCCTTGTCTTAGTCAGGCACATATCTTATAGTTTGAACATATAATAGCTTGACACTACCATACCGCTGAAGTGGGGAGAGTGAGAACCGGAGAGAGCCAGCTGGTTTGCTCTAATAACCAGCCTGTTTCAACAAGAACATTGGTGTGCTCTTCAAAAGTGTGAGTACCCTGTGTAAAGATTACAGCTGTGCAAGTTGAAATTTTACTACAGATACACACATTTGGGCGCCTCTTTGTGTTTGAATATTCACAGATTTGTTATCCTGAGGTGGAAGAAGGGAGAGTGCTGCCTGAGAATTTGTTTGCTACTAACCTCGATGTGGAGACGTAGAGCTTCATCGTCCATATTTTGAGTTTATATGCCTAGACTGGATATTAATTGAAATTACCGGACTATATTATTGATCAATTTTAATGAGGCTCCACTATCTATATATATTTTATTGTTTATATATTTTTCATATTTGCTATTTTATTATGGGACCAGTTCGATATGGTTCAATATAATAATTTTTTGTATATATCTGTATTTTGTTAAGACAAGCGCCCTCTAGTGATCTAATTCACAATTTCAGGTTAGAGTTCAACGTTTTTCCTACTGGAGGCAGGTTTCTGCTTTAAAGCTTTTCTGCAGAACAGACAAAGAGAGACGCGTTCTTATTCTGCGTAGGAGACCTTTCCAACCCGGGAGTGATTGTTCCTGTTCCGGTACAGGAACAGGGTCCGGAATTTTATTTCAATCTGTTTGTGGTTCCCAAAGAGAGAGGGAACCTTCAGGCTGATTTTAGATCTTAAAAGTCTAATCTAGTCTTGATCCAAGAGGGTCAATTTATTACAACATTGGATTTATCGGACGAGTACCTGCATGTTCCCATTCTCAGGAATCTTCACAAGTTTCTAAGGTTTTCCTTTCTGGATGAACGCTTCCAGTTTGTGGCTTTTTCCTTCGGATCGCTGTGGGCGGTACTTCGATTACGGGGCACTGGAGGGGCGCCCTATCTGGATGACATTTTAGTCCAGGCGCCATCATTGCAACAAGCATGATCCCATACGGACATGGTGTTATCCTTCCTTGCAGTCTCACGGGTGGAAGGTTAATCTGGGAAAGAGAAATTCAAGGGTGACTTTCTTAGGGATTATACTAGATCCCTTATTAATGAAGATTTTTCTGACAGAAGTCAGGAAATCAAGGATTATCGATACTTGTCTAGTCCTTCAGTCCACTTCTCAGCCATCAGTGGTTCAGTGCATGGAGGTAATCGGGCTGATGGTGGCGGCAATGGACATCATCACGTTTGCTCGGTTTCACCTCAGACCTCTGCAGTTATGCATGCTCAGGCAATGAAACAGAGATTATGCGGACTGGACTCCTCAAATATTACTAGGAGCAGGAGTCAAGGGATTCTCTTCAATAATAGTTGTCTCTGGATCTTCTTTCCCAGGGACCCTGCTTTCGCGGTCCATCTTGGGTATTGTGACAACAGACGCCAGCCTTCTAGGGTGGGGAGCAGTCTGGGGTTCCCTAAGAGCTCAGGGAGTTTGGACTCAGTCAGAGTCCGTTCTTCCTATAAGCTTCCTGGATCTGAGAACGATCTTCAATGCTCTTCTGACCTGGTCCCAGTTAGCCTTGGTCCAGTTTGCCAGGTCCCAGCCGGACAACATAACTTCAGTAGCTTACATCTATCATCTGGGAGGAACGAGGAGTTCCTTTGCAATGACAGAGTTAATCAAGATAATTCAGTGGGCGGAGGCCCATTCTTGCTACCTGTCGGCGTTCCACATCCCAGGAGTGGACAACTGGCAGGCGGACTTCCTGTGAAGGCAGACTTTCCTGCCGGGGGAGTGGGAACTCCATACGGAAGTGTTCTCCAGCCTGATTCTCGAGTGGGGTCAGCCGGTATAAGATCTCATGGCTTTTTGACGGATTACCAAGCTACAGAGATTCGGGTTTAGGACCAGGGACCCCAGGCAAGGTTTTTCTGACTTGGTCATAGAGACCAGGATTCAAGCTTGTAAGCCTGTATTTAGAAGGATTTGCCATAAGTTATGGCGTAAATATCTTTATTGGTGTGACTCCAAGGGCTACTCATGGAGTAGAGTAAGAATCCTAGCATTTTGTCTTTTCTCCAAGAAGGTTTGGCGAAAGGTTGATCAATAAGTTCCCTAATGGGTCAAATCTCGGCTTTATCTATTTTATTTCTCTAACGTCTGGCGGATGTTTCAGATGTAAAATCATTTTGTCAGGCCTTGGTCAGAATCAGGCTTGTGTATAGATCGGTTACTCCTCCATGGAGTCTGAATTTAGTTCTAAAACATGTATTTAGTAGACCGAGCGCTAGTATTCTACAGCCTTAAGCTCACTGGCAAAAGTCCCCTAGCGGACTTGGGAAGTGACTAAAAGTGTGTGATAGAGTGAGCGCTAAGAAGCTAAAAAGGCATGTATAGAGTATAGGTGTGTTAAAAATAAAACATATTGGGGCGGAGCCTAGCTGAGCTCAGGGATGGAAGTGTAATCCGTGAGCTCTGAGCTGAAAATATTAAAAAAGTCAGCAAAACAGCCTAATTTACAGCCTAAGCTGCCTGAAAGAACACAAGAGACACTTGGATGCCGAGGCGTTAGACAAAAGTTCAGTTGTATATGATAGACTGAGCAGAAACGCTTCTAAAAGATACCGGGCGTTCGCGCCGAAAACAGACTAACCCGCCTAGCAGCAATGGCGCCGGAGCTAACGCTGAACACTATGCTGTGACATGTCGACAGAACAAGAGAGTGGTCGCCCGAACAACATACAGTGAGTACTAAAGTGCCCTAGCTCCAAGCGACCCGACTAACAAGGCCAATTTAACTATCTTAAGCCACTCAGGTAGGCCACGTGCAAACGCCACACAAACAAACCGGGGAACAAGTAAACGGCCCAAGGCATTGCCGATAGAGGCAGGGGGCAAGATTATGGAGAGAAGACTAGGGGTCGGTAGCTCTACTCCAACCCTCATGGACATAAAATAATCTGAGATATGTAGAAAGAAAAGCAATCTTTTTGTTTTCTGTCACGTCCATTTAGCCTATAAGGAGTATAAACGGATAGCCCATAAAGGCACATAACAAACTCACATGGGGCAGCTCATGTTAAATTGGGAATAATATGGTAAGCTATCTATTGTAAGAAAGTAAATCAAGCTAAAGCAGACTCTAAACAAAGAAACAAAGAGAAAGAAGTGCACTCCAAAGTACACCTAAAAATAAGGGGTGAGCAAATGACAGGAACACAGACCTGACAAACTATACAGACACAGTGGGGGAGAGAAGAGGAAAACAAAGAACTTTAAAAAAAGGAATGCATTATCAGGGCATGAAGCTGACCAATAATCTAACTTTCATTGCACCACTAAAAGCATTTTTTTTTTCTCTCTTTTACTGCATGACCGGCTCCACATATATCAGTGAGAGATTATCACCAAGGAAAAGTTCACCCATAACTCACTCTTTTGCAATTCTCTACCTCAGGTCTGGTAACAGACAATTAATATGTCACACAAAAAACTGGTCAAGGGGGATAAAACAAATAAAACGTCAAATATGAGCACTTTTTTCAAGTCTTCAAGACTTAACAAGATAACTGAACCAGACAACATGGACTCAGAAAGAGATTCAGATACAGAAATAGAGTCATCTTCCCTTAAGGATACTACACCGCTTACAAAAGCAGACTTTAAAGATTTAGTTTCAAAGCTAGACATAGCTGCAAATTTTGAGAAACTTTGGGGGAAGATTGACACCATGCATACGGCTGTCACATCTAGCTTTAATGAGATACGAGCTGATATAACAGATTTAGGAGACAGAATGGAAGCTCTGGAGGAACACAGAGACACAATGACAACCGAAATAGAAGCCTCATCTCAGACCCTACAGACACAACAACAAACAATTAATGAGCTACAAGACAAGGTCGATGACCTAGAAAATAGGTCACGTCGCAATAACATTAGACTGAAAGGGGTCCCCGAAACAATAACTACCCCTGAACTCAACACATATCTACAACACCTGTTCAGAAATATCACAGGGGAATCTGAAGAATCAGTATTTGCAATTGAAAGAGCCCATAGGGCACTACGAGCAAGACCTAAGGAAGATGCTCCCCCTAGAGATGTCATCATAAAACTGTCATTTTTCCAAGAAAAAGAAAAAATCCTCAAAGCATCTAGAGACAAACCAACTTACAAATATAAAGGTAGTGTTATTCAATTCTTCCAAGACCTAAGCCTCCGTACACTACAGAGAAGAAGCACCTTACGCCCCCTGACCTCTATACTACGTAAAAATCAAATCAAATATAGATGGGGATTCCCTTTCGCTCTGCACATTCTCAAGGACAACAAAACCATCACAGTCCACGAAATTGAAGACATCTCCCCCACATGTAAGCTCCTGGGTATGGAAACCCCAAATATACCAACTGAGGAACAGCCTCACCTCCCACCAAGCACTTCTGGACGTCCAGGATGGACGAAAATAAACCGGAAAAGAGTCAAGAACTGATACAGGAAGACTCCTCAAAAGGGTACACTTTGAAATACTGACATTGATATAGGGAGGACCAGAGTTCATCCCTTCAACCGCCAAATGGGGGTTTATAATCTTAATCTTATTCCCTTCCTGGAAGGAAATCCTAAGGGTCCAATATGAAGATATATCCTTTGCAAAGATACAGGGCCCGAAATATATCTCCTCTGGTTAAGCGGAGATGCTTTTCAGACAGTTATCTCCCGTCTAGATTCCATGTTTGTTTGTTTAAATTACATTCTGTTTTAATGTTGCTGACAATTTAGATGATAACATAAACTTCGCCTTTACTCAGCTCTAATCACCTATTCTGAGGTGATACTAGTGTTAACTAATGAATAGATTGAAAATCTATTATTGTTCATGTTGTTATTTTTGTATGTTCTTTAAAAGTTTTATTTTATCTTCACTTTTTATGTTTTTTAAGGTTGCTGAGTCTACTCTACCTCCCAGGTCAGACTACCATAGTAAGGTCCTTCTGATGGAACCACGCGACTCTCTGGAGTTGTATGTATCAACATCTTATGTATCTAGGTTGACAAAAGCCACACACTACATAACAGCATTCCCATGATTCCAAAAATACATCTTATTTCTTTCATGTAATTAACAAGAGTCCATGAGCTAGTGACGTATGGGATATACATTCCTACCAGGAGGGGCAAAGTTTCCCAAACCTTAAAATGCCTATAAATACACCCCTCACCACACCCACAAATCAGTTTTACAAACTTTGCCTCCAAGGGAGGTGGTGAAGTAAGTTTGTGCTAGATTCTACGTTGATATGCGCTCCGCAGCAAGTTGGAGCCCGGTTTTCCTCTCAGCGTGCAGTGAATGTCAGAGGGATGTGAAGAGAGTATTGCCTATTGAATGCAGTGATCTCCTTCTACGGGGTCTATTTCATAAGGTTCTCTGTTATCGGTCGTAGAGATTCATCTCTTACCTCCCTTTTCAGATCGACGATATACTCTTATATTTACCATTACCTCTACTGATTCTCGTTTCAGTACTGGTTTGGCTTTCTACAAACATGTAGATGAGTGTCCTGGGGTAAGTAAGTCTTATTTTCTGTGACACTCTAAGCTATGGTTGGGCACTTTATTTATAAAGTTCTAAATATATGTATTCAAACATTTATTTGCCTTGACTCAGAATGTTCAACTTTCCTTATTTTCAGACAGTCAGTTTCATATTTGGGATTATGCATTGAATTATCATATTTTTCTTACCTCAAAAATTTGACTTTTTTCCCTGTGGGCTGTTAGGCTCGCGGGGGCTGAAAATGCTTCATTTTATTGCGTCATTCTTGGCGCGGACTTTTTTGGCGCAAAAATTCTTTTCCGTTTCCGGCGTCATACGTGTCGCCGGAAGTTGCGTCATTTTTTGACGTTATTTTGCGCCAAAAATGTCGGCGTTCCGGATGTGGCGTCATTTTTGGCGCCAAAAGCATTTAGGCGCCAAATAATGTGGGCGTCTTATTTGGCGCTAAAAAATATGGGCGTCGCTTTTGTCTCCACATTATTTCAGTCTCATTTTTCATTTGCTTCTGGTTGCTAGAAGCTTGATATTTGGCATTTTTTCCCATTCCTGAAACTGTCTTATAAGGAATTTGATCTATTTTGCTTTATATGTTGTTTTTTCTCTTACATATTGCAAGATGTCTCACGTTGCATCTGAGCCAGAAGATACTACAGGAAAACCACTGCCTGCTGGATCTACCAAAGCTAAGTGTATCTGCTGTAAACTTTTGGTAGCTATTCCTCCAGCTGTTGTTTGTATTAATTGTCATGACAAACTTGTTAAAGCAGATAATATTTCCTTTAGTGATGTACCATTGCCTGTTGCAGTTCCCTCAACATCTAAGGTGCAGAATGTTCCTGATAACATAAGAGATTTTGTTTCTGAATCCATAAAGAAGGCTTTGTCTGTTATTTCTCCTTCTAGTAAACGTAAAAAGTCTTTTAAATCTTCTCTCTCTACAGATGAATTTTTAAATGAACACCATCATTCTGATTCTTTGGACTCTTCTGGTTCAGAGGATTCTATCTCAGAGATTGATGCTGATAAATCTTCATATTTATTTAAGATGGAATTTATTCGCTCTTTACTTAAAGAAGTACTAATTGCTTTAGAAATAGAGGATTCTAGTCCTCTTGATACTAATTCTATACGTTTGGATAAGGTTTTTAAAGCTCCTGCGGTTATTCCAGAAGTCTTTCCTGTTCCTAATGCTATTTCTGCAGTAATTTCCAAGGAATGGGATAAATTGGGTAATTCATTTACTCCTTCTAAACGTTTTAAGCAATTATATCCTGTTCCGCCTGACAGGTTAGAATTTTGGGACAAAATCCCTAAAGTTGATGGGGCTATTTCTACCCTTGCTAAACGTACTACCATTCCTACGTCAGATGGTACCTCGTTTAAGGATCCTTTAGATAGAAAAATTGAATCTTTTCTAAGAAAAGCTTATCTATGTTCAGGTAATCTTCTTAGACCTGCTATATCATTGGCTGATGTTGCTGCAGCTTCAACTTTTTGGTTGGAAACTCTAGCGCAACAAGTAACAAATCGTGATTCTCATGATATTATTATTCTTCTCCAGCATGCTAATAATTTTATCTGTGATGCCATTTTTGATATTATTAGAGTTGATGTTAGGTTTATGTCTCTGGCTATCTTAGCCAGAAGAGCTTTATGGCTTAAGACCTGGAATGCTGATATGGCTTCTAAATCAACTCTACTTTCCATTTCTTTCCAGGGAAACAAATTATTTGGTTCTCAGTTGGATTCTATTATTTCAACTGTTACTGGTGGGAAAGGAACTTTTTTACCACAGGATAAAAATCTAAAGGTAAAAACAGGGCTAACAATCGTTTTCGTTCCTTTCGTTTCAACAAAGAACAAAAGCCTGATCCTTCGTCCTCAGGAGCAGTTTCAGTTTGGAAACCATCTCCAGTCTGGAATAAATCCAAGCCTGCTAGAAAGGCAAAGCCTGCTTCTAAGTTCACATGAAGGTACGGCCCTCATTCCAGTTCAGCTGGTAGGGGGCAGGTTACGTTTTTTCAAAGAAATTTGGATCAATTCTGTTAACAATCTTTGGATTCAGAACATTGTTTCAGAAGGGTACAGAATTGGTTTCAAGATGAGACCTCCTGCAAAGAGATTTTTTCTTTCCCGTGTCCCAGTAAATCCAGTGAAAGCTCAAGCATTTCTGAATTGTGTTTCAGATCTAGAGTTGGCTGGAGTAATTATGCCAGTTCCAGTTCCGGAACAGGGGATGGGGTTTTATTCAAATCTCTTCATTGTACCAAAGAAGGAGAATTCCTTCAGACCAGTTCTGGATCTAAAATTATTGAATCGTTATGTAAGGATACCAACGTTCAAGATGGTAACTGTAAGGACTATATTGCCTTTTGTTCAGCAAGGGAATTATATGTCCACAATAGATTTACAGGATGCATATCTGCATATTCCGATTCATCCAGATCATTATCAGTTCCTGAGATTCTCTTTTCTAGACAAGCATTACCAATTTGTGGCTCTACCGTTTGGCCTTGCTACAGCTCCAAGAATTTTCACAAAGATTCTCGGTGCCCTTCTGTCTGTAATCAGAGAACAGGGTATTGTGGTATTTCCTTATTTGGACGATATCTTGGTACTTGCTCAGTCTTTACATTTAGCAGAGTCTCATACGAATCGACTTGTGTTGTTTCTTCAAGATCATGGTTGGAGGATCAATTTACCAAAAAGTTCTTTGATTCCTCAAACAAGAGTAACCTTTCTGGGTTTCCAGATAGATTCAGTGTCCATGACTCTGTCTTTAACAGACAAGAGACGTCTAAAATTGATTACAGCTTGTCGAAACCTTCAGTCTCAATCATTCCCTTCGGTAGCCTTATGCATGGAAATTCTAGGTCTTATGACTGCTGCATCGGATGCGATCCCCTTTGCTCGTTTTCACATGCGACCTCTTCAGCTCTGTATGCTGAACCAATGGTGCAGGGATTACACGAAGATATATCAATTAATATCTTTAAAACCGATTGTTCGATACTCTCTAACGTGGTGGACAGATCACCTTCGTTTAATTCAGGGGGCTTCTTTTGTTCTTCCGACCTGGACTGTAATTTCAACAGATGCAAGTCTCACAGGTTGGGGAGCTGTGTGGGGATCTCTGACGGCACAAGGAGTTTGGGAATCTCAGGAGGTGAGATTACCGATCAATATCTTGGAACTCCGTGCAATTTTCAGAGCTCTTCAGTTTTGGCCTCTTCTGAAGAGAGAATCGTTCATTTGTTTTCAGACAGACAATGTCACAACTGTGGCATACATCAATCATCAAGGAGGGACTCACAGTCCTCTGGCTATGAAAGAAGTATCTCGAATTTTGGTTTGGGCGGAATCCAGCTCCTGTCTAATCTCTGCGGTTCATATCCCAGGTGTAGACAATTGGGAAGCGGATTATCTCAGTCGCCAAACGTTGCATCCGGGCGAATGGTCTCTTCACCCAGAGGTATTTCTTCAGATTGTTCAAATGTGGGGGCTCCCAGAGATAGATCTGATGGCCTCTCATCTAAACAAGAAACTTCCCAGGTATCTGTCCAGATCCCGGGATCCTCAGGCGGAGGCAGTGGATGCATTATCACTTCCTTGGAAGTATCATCCTGCCTATATCTTTCCGCCTCTAGTTCTTCTTCCAAGAGTAATCTCCAAGATTCTGAGGGAATGCTCGTTTGTTCTGCTAATAGCTCCGGCATGGCCTCACAGGTTTTGGTATGCGGATCTTGTCCGGATGGCATCTTGCCAACCATGGACTCTTCCGTTAAGACCAGACCTTCTGTCGCAAGGTCCTTTTTTCCATCCGGATCTGAAATCCTTAAATTTAAAGGTATGGAGATTGAACGCTTGATTCTTGGTCAAAGAGGTTTCTCTGACTCCGTGATTAATACTATGTTACAGGCTCGTAAATCTGTATCTCGAGAGATATATTATAGAGTCTGGAAGACTTATATTTCTTGGTGTCTTTCTCATCATTTTTCTTGGCATTCTTTTAGAATACCGAGAATTTTACAGTTTCTTCAGGATGGTTTAGATAAGGGTTTGTCCGCAAGTTCTTTGAAAGGACAAATCCCCGCCCTTTCTGTTCTTTTTCACAGAAAGATTGCTATTCTTCCTGATATTCATTGTTTTGTACAAGCTTTGGTTCGTATAAAACCTGTCATTAAGTCTATTTCTCCTCCTTGGAGTTTGAATTTGGTTCTGGGAGCTCTTCAAGCTCCTCCGTTTGAACCTATGCATTCATTGGACATTAAATTACTTTCTTGGAAAGTTTTGTTCCTTTTGGCCATCTCTTCTGCTAGAAGAGTTTCTGAATTATCTGCTCTTTCTTGTGAGTCTCCTTTTCTGATTTTTCATCAGGATAAGGCGGTGTTGCGAACTTCTTTTGAATTTTTACCTAAAGTTGTGAATTCCAACAACATTAGTAGAGAAATTGTGGTTCCTTCATTATGTCCTAATCCTAAGAATTCTAAGGAGAAATCGTTGCATTCTTTGGATGTTGTCAGAGCTTTGAAATATTATGTTGAAGCTACGAAATCTTTCCGTAAGACTTCTAGTCTATTTGTTATCTTTTCCGGTTCTAGGAAAGGCCAGAAAGCTTCTGCCATTTCTTTGGCATCTTGGTTGAAATCTTTAATTCATCTTGCCTATGTTGAGTCGGGTAAAATTCCGCCTCAGAGAATTACAGCTCATTCTACTAGGTCAGTATCTACTTCCTGGGCGTTTAGGAATGAAGCTTCGGTTGACCAGATCTGCAAAGCAGCAACTTGTCCTCTTTGCATACTTTTACTAAATTCTACCATTTTGATGTATTTTCTTCTTCTGAAGCAGTTTTTGGTAGAAAAGTTCTTCAGGCAGCGGTTTCAGTTTGAATCTTCTGCTTATGTTTTTTGTTAAACTTTATTTTGGGTGTGGATTATTTTCAGCAGGAATTGGCTGTCTTTATTTTATCCCTCCCTCTCTAGTGACTCTTGTGTGGAAAGATCCACATCTTGGGTAGTCATTATCCCATACGTCACTAGCTCATGGACTCTTGTTAATTACATGAAAGAAAACATAATTTATGTAAGAACTTACCTGATAAATTCATTTCTTTCATATTAACAAGAGTCCATGAGGCCCACCCTTTTTTGTGGTGGTTATGATTTTTTTGTATAAAGCACAATTATTCCAATTCCTTATTTTATATGCTTCGCACTTTTTTTCTTATCACCCCACTTCTTGGCTATTCGTTAAACTGATTTGTGGGTGTGGTGAGGGGTGTATTTATAGGCATTTTAAGGTTTGGGAAACTTTGCCCCTCCTGGTAGGAATGTATATCCCATACGTCACTAGCTCATGGACTCTTGTTAATATGAAAGAAATGAATTTATCAGGTAAGTTCTTACATAAATTATGTTTTCTCATAATGTGAGGGGGCTAAACACTAACATTAAAAGACGCACAGCAATGGCCCAATACCAACGAATGGGAGCCAATATTCTATTTCTCCAGGAGACTCATTTTACTAGGGACATAATCCCCAAATACTGGGCAAGAGACTTCACACAACACTATCATGCAACCACCACTTCTAAGAAAAGGGGAGTCTCGATCTTGATCCATAATAGTCTGGCTTTCAAACATGAATCTACGATAGCAGATAAAGAGGGTCGATATCTTATAATTAAAGGCCAATTTGGGGAAACTGAGGTCATCCTATGTAATATATACGCTCCCAATGATAATCAACACTCCTTCTTCATCCATATATCTCACCTACTTACTGAGTGGTCCCAACACAAAATCATTCTAGCAGGGGACTTCAACATAACCATGACCAAATTTATAGGAAATAAAACTAAACTCACTGCTAAACAATCTAGACACAATAGATTAGTGAACACTATTCTAGAGAATCTAGCCCCACATGACTCGTGGTACACACTATACGGCAAGACCCAAGACACCACTTTCTATTCAGCAGCCCACAAACAATACACGAGAATAGATTATATCTATACTAGTCAAATCTTACAACCACTTTTACAGTCATCGTCGATTCAGATTTGTGTGTGGTCAGACCACTCAATACTCTCCTTACACATGGAGGGATTTGTAGATACACATAGACACAGGACATGGACATATGACCCATCATTCTTAAAAAACCCTAAACACAAAGACAAATATGTCAAATTATTATCCGAATACTGGGATTTAAACAAAAAATCTACGACTAACCCTATATCCCCCTGGGCAGCACACAAAGTGTACATGAGAGGTTTACTTATCCAGGATAAATCCAAAAGCAACAAACAACACAAAGCTAAGCTTGAACAACTACATAAAGAAATTGCAGATTTAGAAACACAACACAAAAGAACACAAAACAAGGCAATCCTCTCTACTATCACAACCAAAAGGGAAAATGTGGCTAGTATACTGAATAACCAATCAATCAGAGCAATTGAGAGACTAAACACACACTATTACATCCATGCAAATAAACCCGACAGATACTTAGCAAACAAACTTAAAGAGAGATGTAGAGCATCTATCATTCCCTCCATTACACTAACAAACGGCACCTCAGTATCCCAACCACAGCATATAGCGGACACATTTGCAGATTTCTACGGAAATCTATATGATGGTAAAAAAGTATCACACTCAGACTCCTTAAAAAGCCAAACAGAGAAGTTTCTGAAAGAAGCAGACATTCCTACTCACTAAAGACGACAACAATACATTAAATGCCCCAATCACGAGGGAAGAAGTCGGAAAAGTCATAAAGGAACTCAAAACAGGGAAGGCAGCGGGACCCGATGGGTTTGCAGGGGAATACTATAAAGCTTTCAAAGAAACTCTTATCCCCCACATTACAGACCTTTGTAATTTTATCATGGAGGGGCACACAATCCCAACTGACATGTTACAAGCTAAAATAGTAGTGATTCCTAAACCCGGTAAAAACCATACATTTTGTGCAAACTTTAGACCAATATCGCTTATCAATCAGGACCTAAAAATACTGACAAAGATTCTGGCCAATAGATTAAAACACATTCTTCCAAAACTGATACATCCAGACCAAGTGGGTTTTGTAAAAGACAGGGAAGCACCAGACAATGTACGACGATTGCTGAACATTATAGACTACGTAGGTGACGGTCGGGTGCCTTCTCTGCTCCTCTCGCTGGATGCGGAGAAGGCATTCGACAGAATAGACTGGGGATACATGTTTGCAGTGTTACAACAAATGGGATTTGAAGGGACCTTCATTAAAACCTTACATGCAATCTATTCTAACCCCTCAGCCCAGGTATCTATTTCAGGATATAAATCTAAGAGCATTCCCATACTAAATGGTACAAGGCAGGGATGCCCATTGTCACCCCTGCTCTTCGCGATTTGCATAGAACCCCTAGCGGCTAAAATTAGACTGGACCCAGACATCATAGGGATAAAGATCAAAGACCGGGAATATAAACTGACACTTTTCGCGGATGATATCCTCTTGACACTAACAAAACCCCTCACATCCTTACCCAATTTATACAAATTATTGGACCATTTTTCCCAAATATCAGGGTATAAAATCAATCTAGATAAATGTGAAGCACTACCCCTAGGACTCCCACATCAAACTAAAAAAATCATAGATATTAACTTTGAGATAAGATGGGCCACCCACTCGCTCAAATACTTAGGAGTACACCTCACACCTCAAATTCACCAATTATATAAATACAATTATGAGACTCTATTTAAGGAGATAAAGAAAAACTTTAACAAATGGAAATCACACACCTTATCATGGCTAGGCAGACTAGCTACAGTTAAAATATAAATTCTTCCCCAGATACTATACTTATTCAGAACTCTACCCTTGAAAGTCCCAATACAGGATTTAGAGAAATTGCAAAGAGACTTAGTAATCTTCATTAGAGGTAATAAAGGAGCCCGTATAGCAACTGCTCTGATAACTAAACATAGAAGCCTAGGTGGAATCGGAGCACCTAACATAGTAGAATACTACAGAGCAGCGAGATTAGCACAAACCACACTATTGGGAAGTAATGTTGAAGGGGTCATTTGGACCAACCTAGAGGCAGAGATCAGAGACACCCATTATTCGGACGACTTACTCTGGCAAAAACAAACTAGGAGAAGTCTCATAGACAAACCAGGATTGAGAATCACACAACACACTATGGAAACATGGACCTTTTTAACCAAAAGACAGAATCTATTACCTAAACAAACATTAGCACACCCAATTAGATATCTACTTACCAAAGAGACACAACATATAGTAGACAAATGGGCCAATAAAGGTCTCTATAGAGTGGCGGATTGGCTAAGTGGAGGTAAACCTAAGACCTTTATCCAGATCCAAACCCAACTAGATCCAATAAAACTACATTGGTTCCAATATCTTCAAGTAAACTCCGCAATCCACAATTATATTAAAGATAGACAAGCTAAAATAACCACACCCCTAGAAAGCCTACTTCAATCTACACATAGACAGAAAGGAGCCATCTCTAAGCTCTATCTACAGATACAAGCATCTCACAACTTATCAAAATCTAACTTGATTCTCAACTGGGAAAGAGATTTAGATATAAATGAAGATAAGCAATGGTGGGATGATACGTTTAATTCAGCTTGTAAAGGACTTCTAAGTGCTGACCTGAGAGAAAACACTATCAAGACAATGTTCAGGTGGTACCTCACCCCAGTAAAAACAGCTCATATGACACCCAATCATAATAGGTCCTGTTATAGAGGATGCGGGGAGGTAGGCTCATACTACCACATGTGGTGGGAATGTGGAGGGGTGAGAGACATTTGGACTAAAACATCCAATCTACTAAGCTCAATTTTAGAGGAGGATATTCAGTTAACACCATCACAAGCACTCCTACACATTCCTTTCCCCCAGTTCAATAAACAGATAAACACATTTATTAGAATCATTTGTACGGTAACAAGATCTTGTATAGCAAAACACTGGAAGACCTCAGCACCCCCTTGGGATGAGATTCTCAATAAGATCTCTTTAACACATCGAATGTATGAATCCGCCTCACATATATTAGATACACAAACACAATACGAAAAGACCTGGTTTTACTGGACACTGAACAGACATAAAATAAGATAGAACAAGACAGACTTCTCCCACACAGAGGACGGAGGAATAAACAACAAGACCTGGGAGAGAGAGAGTCAATAAGGAGTCACTCGGTAACTTAACTTAATTTTATTTCTACTTATTTTTAGTTATTATTATTTTTCATTTCTATTTTTAATTTAATGTTTAATTGTGTTACTGTTTTTTTCTCTAAGCTGTTATTAAGAACTATAGAACCCTCAAAGAATACAGCTTAAGTTCAGTTAATAGTTGAATTTAATTGTTGAAAAATTATACTGTTAATCTTTACCTGAGGTATAAGAATGGGACTACTCACAGGTTAATATATTTCGGAACATTTTTATTAGAAAAGAGGATATAGATAATATTACACCTAAAGAACCTCTAAGAAGCAATAAACAAAGAACTCTTGAGTGAAAATAAGACAAGACATTGGACACTTTTATGAGGAGAACCTGATTTCTAATCTATGTACTGTAATATCACAGGTTTACCTCACCTCTTGTATATGATCAGCTAGTTATAGAATGAATGTTTCATAATAAGTAATGACCTGTATATGATCTGTGAAATCCTGTGATAATAAAAATGATTTAAACATAAAAATAAAACATATTTATTACAATTAAATAATAGAAATACAATAGAAATACAATTAAAACCTTCCTAAAATCTCCATGGATCCATGAGATAAAAAATGTATAAAAAGTAAAGTATGTTACATATATCCAGTAATAAGAAATTCCCTTCTGGTGCTGGGATAGATACAATTGTCTTGATAAAGGCCTAGGAGGGCCGAAACGCGTTGACATACTGGTGAGCACATTTCTGATTAGCTTATACTGCATCTAGACGTTATTGCACTATTGTATTTTATTTCACCCACAGGTCTAGGAGGAAGATTTTGGACCTAGTTGCCACATTATTCTATTTCATTTTTTTTCTTTTTTGTTTCCCGTTTACCACCTTTAAACACGGTTATTGGAGTTATTTTTGGAAGTTTTTTGGAAGTTTTTTGATCAGATTGGATTTAATCATCTAAGATTCACCACACATATTGACTCACTAATTGTGGAACACTGTGTATTTCTAAGAGACATTTGTTTATTACTAATTTCCACTAAGCCACACCGGATCCATCCGGTCATCACATTTTTTACATTTTTTACATTTTTTATATTTTTATATTTTGTACATTTTCAACGTTTATTTTGGACACTACACTTAAGATTTGCGGTTTTAAGAACTGTTTTATCTGTGCTCAAATTGTACCCTTGTCTATTATGATCCTATACTGTTGTTGGAGCTAACAATTATATCTATCCCAGCACCAGAAGGGAATTTCTTATTACTGGATATATGTAACATACTGCATTTTTTATACATTTTTTATCTCATGGATCCATGGAGATTTTAGGAAGGTTTTAATTGTATTTCTATTGTATTTCTATTATTTAATTGTAATAAATATGTTTTATTTTTAACACACCTATACTCTATACATGCCTTTTTAGCTTCTTAGCGCTCACTCTATCACACACTTTTAGTCTGAATTTAGTTCTTAAGGTTCTTCAAGGGGCTCCGTTTGAGCCTATGCATTCCTTAGATATTAAGTTGTTATCTTGAAAGGTTATTTTTTTCTCCTCGTAGAGTGTCAGCGCTCTCGGCTTTGTAGCATTAGTCTCCTTACCTTATTTTTCATTCAGATAAGGTAGTTTTACATTCTAATGCCTAGATTTAGAGTTCTGCGTTAGCCGTCAAAACCAGCGTTAGGGGGTCCTAACGCTGGTTTTGGCTGCCCGCTGGTATTTAGAGTCAGTCAGGAAAGGGTCTAACGCTCACTTTCCAGCCGCAACTTTTCCATACCGCAGATCCCCTTACGTCAATTGCGTATCCTATCTTTTCAATGGGATCTTTCTAACGCCGGTATTTAGAGTCTTGGCTGAAGTGAGCGTTAGAATTCTAACGACAAGACTCCAGCCGCAGCAAAAAGCGAGGAGTTAAGAGCTTTCTGGGCTAACGCCGGTTCATAAAGCTCTTAACTACTGTGCTCTAAAGTACACTAACACCCATAAACTACCAATGTACCCCTAAACCGAGGCCCCCCACATCGCCGCCACTCTATTACATTTTTTTAACCCCTAATCTGCCGACCGCACACCGCCGCAACCTACATTATCCCTATGTACCCTTAATCTGCTGCCCCTAACATCGCCGACCCCTATATTATATTTATTAACCCCTAATCTGCCCCCCCAACGTCGCCGCTACCTACCTACAATTATTAACCCCTAATCTGCCGACCGGACCTCACCGCTACTATAATAAATGTATTAACCCCTAATCCGCCTCACTCCCGCCTCAAAAACCCTATAATAAATAGTATTAACCCCTAATCTGCTCTCCCTAACATCGCGACACCTAACTTCAAGTATTAACCCCTAATCTGCCGACCAGACCTCGCCGCTACTCTAATAAATGTATTAACCCCTAAAGCTAAGTCTAACCCTAACCCTAACACCCCCCTAAGTTAAATATAATTTAAATCTAACGAAATAAAATAAATCTTATTAAATAAATTATTCCTATTTAAAGCTAAATACTTACCTGTAAAATAAACCCTAATATAGCTACAATATAAATAATAATTATATTGTAGCTATTTTAGGATTAATATTTATTTTACAGGCAACTTTGTATTTATTTTAACCAGGTACAATAGCTATTAAATAGTTATTAACTATTTAATAGTTACCTAGTTAAAATAATTACAAAATAAATCCTAACCTAAGTTACAATTAAACCTAACACTACACTATCAATAAATTAATTAAATAAACTATCTACAATTATCTACAATTAAATCAACTAAACTAAATTACAAAAAAAAACACTAAATTACAAAAAATAAAAGATTACAAGAATTTTAAACTAATTACACCTACTCTAAGCCCCCTAAAAAAATAACAAAGCCCCCCAAAATAAAAATATGCCCTACCCTATTCTAAAATAAAAATTTAACAGCTCTTTTACCTTACCAGCCCTTAAAAGGGCCTTTTGCGGGGCATGCCCCAAAGAAAACAGCTCTTTTGCATTTAAATAAACATACAATACCCCCCAACATTACAACCCACCACCCACATACCCCTAATCTAACCCAAACCCCCCTTAAAAAACCTAACACTAAGCCCCTGAAGATCTTCCTACCTTGTCTTCACCACGCCGGGTATCACCGATCCGTCCAGAAGAGGGTCCAAAGTCTTCCTCCTATCCGGCAAGAAGAGGTCCAGAAGAGGCTCCGAAGTCTTCATCCTATCCGGCAAGAAGAGGAGAACCGAACCGGCAAACATCTTCATCTAAGCGGCATCTTCTATCTTCTTCCATCCGGCGCGGAGCGGGACCATCTTGAAGCAGCCAACGCAGATCCATCCTCTTCTTCCGACGTCCTAAGTCCGAATGAAGGTTCCTTTAAATGACGTCATCCAAGATGGCGTCCCTCGAATTCCGATTGGCTGATAGGATTCTATCAGCCAATCGGAATTAAGGTAGGAAAAATCTGATTGGCTGATTGAATCAGCCAATCAGATTCAAGTTCAATCGGATTGGCTGATCCAATCAGCCAATCAGATTGAGCTTGCATTCTATTGGCTGATCAGAACAGCCAATAGAATGTGAGCTCAATCTGATTGGCTGATTGGATCAGCCAATCTGATTGAACTTGAATCTGATTGGCTGATTCAATCAGCCAATCAGATTTTTCCTATCTTAATTCCGATTGGCTGATAGAATCCTATCAGCCAATCGGAATTCGAGGGACGCCATCTTGGATGACGCCATTTAAAGGAACCTTCATTCGGACTTAGGACGTCGGAAGAAGAGGATGGATTTGCGTCGGCTGTTTCAAGATGGTCCCGCTCCGCGGCGGATGGAAGAAGATAGAAGATGCCGCTTGGATGAAGATGTTTGCCGGTCCGGATCTCCTCTTCTTGCCGGATAGGAGGAAGACTTCGGAGCCTCTTCTGGACCTCTTCTTGCCGGATAGGAGGAAGACTTCGGACCCTCTTCTGGACGGATCGGTGATACCCGGCGTGGTGAAGACAAGGTAGGAAGATCTTCAGGGGCTTAGTGTTAGGTTTTTTAAGGGGGGTCTGGGTTAGATTAGGGGTATGTGGGTGGTGGGTTGTAATGTTGGGGGGGGGGGTATTGTATGTTTATTTAAATGCAAAAGAGCTGTTTTCTTTGGGGCATGCCCCGCAAAAGGCCCTTTTAAGGGCTGGTAAGGTAAAAGAGCTGTTAATTTTTTATTTTAGAATAGGGTAGCGCATTTTTTTTATTTTGGGGGGCTTTGTTATTTTTTTAGGGGGCTTAGAGTAGGTGTAATTAGTTTAAAATTCTTGTAATCTTTTTTTATTTTTTGTAATTTAGTGTTTGTTTGTTTTCTGTAATTTAGTGTTTTGTTTTTTTGTAATTTAGTTTAGTTGATTTAATTGTAGATAATTGTAGATAGTTTATTTAATTAATTTATTGATAGTGTAGTGTTAGGTTTAATTGTAACTTAGGTTAGGATTTATTTTACAGGTAATTTTGTAATTATTTAACTAGGTAACTATTAAATAGTTAATAACTATTTAATAGCTATTGTACCTGGTTAAAATAAATACAAAGTTGCCTGTAAAATAAATATTAATCCTAAAATAGCTACAATATAATTATTATTTATATTGTAGCTATATTAGGGTTTATTTACAGGTAAGTATTTAGCTTTAAATAGGAATAATTTATTTAATAAGATTTATTTTATTTTGTTAGATTTAAATTATATTTAACTTAGGGTGGTGTTAGGGTTAGGGTTAGACTTAGCTGTAGGGGTTAATACATTTACAGGGAGTGCAGAATTATTAGGCAAATGAGTATTTTGACCACATCATCCTCTTTATGCTTGTTGTCTTACTCCAAGCTGTATAGGCTCGAAAGCCTACTACCAATTAAGCATATTAGGTGATGTGCATCTCTGTAATGAGAAGGGGTGTGGTCTAATGACATCAACACCCTATATCAGGTGTGCATAATTATTAGGCAACTTCCTTTCCTTTGGCAAAATGGGTCAAAAGAAGGACTTGACAGGCTCAGAAAAGTCAAAAATAGTGAGATATCTTGCAGAGGGATGCAGCACTCTTAAAATTGCAAAGCTTCTGAAGCGTGATCATCGAACAATCAAGCGTTTCATTCAAAATAGTCAACAGGGTCGCAAGAAGCATGTGGAAAAACCAAGGCGCAAAATAACTGCCCATGAACTGAGAAAAGTCAAGCGTGCAGCTGCCAAGATGCCACTTGCCACCAGTTTGGCCATATTTCAGAGCTGCAACATCACTGGAGTGCCCAAAAGCACAAGGTGTGCAATACTCAGAGACATGGCCAAGGTAAGAAAGGCTGAAAGACGACCACCACTGAACAAGACACACAAGCTGAAACGTCAAGACTGGGCCAAGAAATATCTCAAGACTGATTTTTCTAAGGTTTTATGGACTGATGAAATGAGAGTGAGTCTTGATGGCCAGATGGATGGGCCTGTGGCTGGATTGGTAAAGGGCAGAGAGCTCCAGTCCGACTCAGACGCCAGCAAGGTGGAGGTGGAGTACTGGTTTGGGCTGGTATCATCAAAGATGAGCTTGTGGGGCCTTTTCGGGTTGAGGATGGAGTCAAGCTCAACTCCCAGTCCTACTGCCAGTTTCTGGAAGACACCTTCTTCAAGCAGTGGTACAGGAAGAAGTCTGCATCCTTCAAGAAAAACATGATTTTCATGCAGGACAATGCTCCATCACACGCGTCCAAGTACTCCACAGCGTGGCTGGCAAGAAAGGGTATAAAAGAAGAAAATCTAATGACATGGCCCCCTTGTTCACCTGATCTGAACCCCATTGAGAACCTGTGGTCCATCATCAAATGTGAGATTTACAAGGAGGGAAAACAGTACACCTCTCTGAACAGTGTCTGGGAGGCTGTGGTTGCTGCTGCACGCAATGTTGATGGTGAACAGATCAAAACACTGACAGAATCCATGGATGGCAGGCTTTTGAGTGTCCTTGCAAAGAAAGGTGGCTATATTGGTCACTGATTTGTTTTTGAATGTCAGAAATGTATATTTGTGAATGTTGAGATGTTATATTGGTTTCACTGGTAAAAATAAATAATTGAAATGGGTATATATTTGTTTTTTTTTAAGTTGCCTAATAATTATGCACAGTAATAGTCACCTGCACACACAGATATCCCCCTAAAATAGCTAAAACTAAAAACAAACTAAAAACTACTTCCAAAAATATTCAGCTTTGATATTAATGAGTTTTTTGGGTTCATTGAGAACATGGTTGTTGTTCAATAATAAAATTAATCCTCAAAAATACAACTTGCCTAATAATTCTGCACTCCCTGTATTAGAGTAGCGGTGAGGTCCGGTCGGCAGATTAGGGGTTAATAATTGTAGGTAGGTGGCGGCGACGTTGGGGGCGGCAGATTAGGGGTTAATAAATATAATATAGGGGTCGGCGGTGTTAGGGGCAGCAGATTAGGGGTACATAGGGATAACATAGGTTGCGGCGGTGTACAGAGCAGCAGATTAGGGGTTAAAAATAATATGCAGGGGTCAGCGATAGCGGGGGCAGCAGATTAGGGGTTAATAAGTCTAAGGCTAGGGGTGTTTAGACTCGGGGTACATGTTAGGTGCAGACTTAGGAAGTGTTTCCCCATAGGAAACAATGGGGCTGCGTTAGGAGCTGAACGCTGCTTTTTTGCAGGTGTTAGGTTTTTTTTCAGCTCAAACTGCCCCATTGTTTCCTATGGGGGAATCGTGCACGAGCACGTTTTTGAAGCTGGCCACGTCCGTAAGCACCGCTGGTATTGAGAGTTGCAGTGGCGGTAAATATGTCTATATGCTCCCTTTTTGGAGCCTAACGCAGCCCTTCTGAGAATTCTCAATACCAGCGTTGTTTAAAAGGTGCGGGGGGGGGGGAAAGCATGCGCAGCTAACGCACCCCTTTGGCCGCAGAACTCTAAATCTAGGCGTTAATTAGGATTTCTTCCTAAGGTTGTTTTTGGATCAGAACATTAATCAGGAAATTGTTGTTCCTTCCTTGTGTCTTAATTCCTTCTTCTCCGAAGGAATGACTTCTGCACATTTTGGACGTGGTCCGTGCTTTAAAGGTTTGGTCTACAGACGACTAAGGACTTTCGTCAGTTTTCTTCTTTGTTTGAGTTTCTCAGGAAAACATAAGGGACAGAATGCTACGGCTACTTTTCTTTCTCTTTGGCCCAAGAGTATCATATGCTTTGCATATGGGACTGCTGGACAGCAGTCTCCAGAGAGAGTTACGGCTCATTCCATGAGGGCTGTTGCTTCCTCATGGGCTTTCCAGAATTAAAGGACCAGTCAACACTGTAGATTTGCATAATCAACAAATGCATGATAAGAATACAATGCAATAGAACTTAGTCTGAACTTCAAATGAGTAGTAGATTTTTGTTAAATAAATTGCAAAGTTATGTCTATTTCCACTCCCCCTGTATCATGTGACAGCCATCAGCCAATCACAAATGTATATACGTATATGCTGGGAATTCTTGCACATGCTCAGTAGGAGTTGGTGACTCAAAAAGTGTAAATATAAAAAGACTGCACATTTTGTTAATGGAAGTAAATTGGAAAGTTGTTTAAAATTGCTGCTCTATCTGAATTATGAAGTTTAATTTTGACCTGAGTGTCCCTTTAAGCTTCTGTTGAACAGATTTGCAAGGCTGCTATTTGGTTCTCTTTTTATACTTTTTCAAAGTTCTATAAATTTGACACTTTTGCTTCGGCTGCGGCCATTTTTGGGAGAAAGGTTCTTCAAGCAGTGGTGCCTTCCGTTTAGGTTCCCTGTCTTGTCCCTCCCGTATCATCTGTGTACTCTAGCTTGGGTATTGAATCCCATTAGTAATTAAGATGATCCGTGGACTCATCGTGTCTTAAAAAAGAAAATGTATGCTTACCTGATAAATTTATTTCTTTTTTGACACGATGAGTACACGGCCCGCCCTGTTCTTTTAGACAGATTGTGGGTTATTGTAAACTTCAGACACCACTGCACCTTGGCTTTTCCTTTCTCTTCCTAACTTCGGTCGAATGACTGGAGTGGGAGGGAGGGGAGGAGCTATTTAACAGCTCTGCTGTGGTGCTCTTTGCCTCCTCCTGCTGACCAGGAGGTGAATATCCCATTAGTAATTAAAATGATCCGTGGACTCGGGGGCGTGTCCGAACAGCATCCTGGATAGGACGCATTTTCTGCTAGCTCTGGTGGAATCTTTGATAATCCGCCGATTATCATTACTTAACAGCTAATGTAAGATCACCAACTACAACCTCTCCACAATACAGGTGATTGTGGCCCTTTATATGATCATTGGCTGTTTTTGTGACACTAAGGGCTCAGATCGGAGCACAAGGGCCTAGGACGGCGGCCTGCTAAGGCATTCACCTCCCCCCCGGGAAGAGCCGGGTTACCGGTGCTGTCTGAATAATCAGACTTACCGGATCTCTTCAAACCATATCGCATAAATACCAAAACACAGAGCAAGGAACATATAGCAAAAAACAAACAAACCTCAAAGCAGTTATATTCTATCAGATCTTCTCAGAATGGCAACCGCATGGGAGATACGTTTGGAGCAGGAGCTGGACCGGCGCTTTGCTAAACTAGAGAGCCTGCTTCTCAAAATATACCAAAGGACACTTCCACTAGACTGCACAGAGTACACCCTACCCTCGAATGTGCACACCAATACTGAAGACCCAGCACAGATCCTTGTAATGCATCCAAATGAAGATGGCGACCGGAGGGATATATTAGTGGAGGAAAATCTCTCACCTGATGAAACATTCCCTATGCAGCTGAGGGAGCGGGAGCCAGCTAAAACCTTATGGAATGATAAGTGCACCTTCTACAGTAAAGAGGCAGACCTGGCTGACACTACCCTGCAGATAGCGTTGAAGGGCCTCGGCTTGGTTAAAGGAACAGCTCATGCGTTTCGGCTGCCGGCTGGGACCGGCCCCGCTGTCCCTGATACCGGTGAGTCAGCTACATGCACCACTAACAAGCAGTTAATGTCTGAGGCCGGAATCAACATTACAGTTTCAGTGCGGAAACCCTCCGTTGCCAGAGCATCACCAAAAGCAAACGCTAGCAAGCAGCATTATGCACTGGATAACGCATCCCAGCATGACACCCGCAGCATCTCTTCACATGGGACTAATACTGCACAGATCACATTCAAAAACAATTCAATCTCCTTTTGGCACTTACAGGGAGAGAACTGCCTCACTAATCTCTTGCTTAGAGCAACTAGTGCCTACAGTGAGTCGCTGCTTCACTTGCAAATAGACCCAGGGGGCTGGACAATCTGTAAATGTAAAATCGATCTTTGTTTTCCCCTGATTATTAGACCTTCTGTTAAAGTTCTTTTTTTTTATGTTATGTTATTTTGAGTTCTGTTCTTATAAGCAGATAATGTTTTCAATATGTTCATCTGATACTTCATTGCTGGCTCTATACGGGCTAATTTTTATAATATGTCTGGCAAACAGGTATTTGATGCAAGGTATCTGCCCACATTTCAGTTACTAACATAATATTAGGGAGTGTAGATCTGATATTTATATGCTTGGTGGTGCTGTGGCTACTAACACCGTGCTCCAGTTATACACAAGCTCTTCATTCCTAATGCACACTACATTATAAGTACCTGTTTTGCAGTCACTGACCATGTTACAGTCTGCAGCATCATCTGCCCTATTTCATATTAGCCCATAGTTACAGCATGATCTGCTGGACAATTATTGCCACATATGTAATAGCCTGCATTGCAGCTACAGACAACACATTATGGCGGGTTGCATCTCTTTAAAGCTACATGAGATAACAAGCTTTGCAGACATGCACCTGCTCATTACCCATCTCTTGGTGGTATAGGGTAGATCATCAAATAATCCTTGCCTACTAACAATTAACTCAGTACTTAGAGGTTCAGATTGTGTCTAACCTTGTTTGTTTTACAATATTTTGTTATAATTTTACACAACCCTATAAAATCCCAACTTCTAATGGATATAGACTAATCAAAGGCCCAAGAGTGGTCTAGAAAATTGTTTTATGGGAAAAAAAAAAATGAGGATTGACTTCACAGCTCAATGTATTTTTGCATGAATCAACATCTGCTTTCTTGTCACTTGCATTATTATTCATGTATGTATACTTCCTCAATAAAAAAAAATAAAAAAATAAAAAAATATCCAATTCATGGTAGAAAAAAAAAAAAAAAAATGATCCGTGGACTCACCGTGTCAAAAAAGAAATACATTTATCAGGTAAGCATACATTTTCTTTTTTATTCAACTAGATATTTCTTCACTTGGGATGTATCCTTTTTATGGAACTAGATATTTAATTATTTGCAATATAATATATAATGTGCTCATATGTTACTTTATAGGTAGCTGAAAAGTTTTAATGATACCAAAAGAAAGAAATAATAAAAAAATGCTGTAAAGTGTTGAAAGCCTGTGTAAAATTTCTCGCTGCAGTGGTAATAGCTCTGAGATTTGTGTACACTTAGTCGTGCCGACCGAGCGGCAACTGTCGTTGAGATGTATTGAGAGTTATGCCTGACAAGTGGCGTTTTCGTTAGCAAGGAAAAGTCAAACTTTAAAATATCTTGTGTCTTTCCAATCACACGGCGGTGAAATGCCTATTGGAGTGGTGAGCCAACCAATCAGCATATAGGCTGTAGAGATGATGAGAGCCGGCTGTGCTGCTTAAGCTCAGGGTCTGTGTCAGTTTTTTTCCAGGTCACATGGGGTAGTGATAGATAATTGGATAAAGGCAGTAAGCCTTTATGGATCCATGTTGGACAGCACCTTCTTAGCAGGCACTAGGGCTGAGGAGAGATAAGGACTTTTTTCACTATGATCTTAAATATCTAGGTCTGTGTAAGAAAAGAGGAAACGGCTCAGTATGAGGTGAATATTTATGTTTTTTGAAGAGGGGCTAAGTTGCTGGCTAGCAAGGGACAGACCCATTTTGGCTCCAGACAGTCTGTTTATTTTACTATCGGCTTAAATTTTTCAAAGGTATCCGTTTCAATAATAATGGCGACCGGGACTTTGCCTTGATAATGCCCACGATGGGTGGAGCTTCGAGTGGCGCCAATTTGGCTTGCGCACTCTGCTTATACACTACTTTTTCAATGTCTACTTCCTGCCAGTATAAGGATAAGGGCAGTGTTTTGTGAGCTGCGTGAGAACCGGTCAGCACTACAATGCTGAGTCCGGTCTTTTGGACTACAGAGACATATCTGGTGTTAGAGGGACTGTTAAACAACTCAGCAAGAGTTAAGCTGAGGTGTAGGGACTTTCTTATACATTTGAGTACCGTTAAGAGGAAAAGATCTCAGACTGTCCTTTCCTCTACACGCTAAAATAAAATGTGACGTTTTAACATTTAAAGACACAGTAACATCTTTTATGTTTTAAATGTTTAATAAAAAATTTCAACTGTTTATTTGATCATTCATTTTGGAACAAGAGTTCCAGCTAGATGCCCTTTGTTAAGTTAATACTCTGATGCCAATGTGAATACACAATCTTTTCTGATCATCTATGTGAAGAACGTTAGGTTGTTCAGATAGACCTTTTCTGAGAAGGTTTAAATTTCTCCTCAAGTGTCCCAATGTTATAGCCCTTACAGGCAGTGCCCTGTGCTTCATCTCAATCTCCTTCTGGAGTTACCTTGTCATTTTTTCCCCATGCTGCTGGGCTGGCGCAAGAGGAAATGTGTTACATCAGTGAATATGTTTTCTGAATGTCTCTTCCCTGAGGCCTGAAAAGGAAGATTCTTAGGTAGTATCTGAGGAAAAGATCTCAGACCATGTAATTAATTTATCTGAAGTAATTTCATTCAAGTTTAACCTGGAATACCTCCATTTATTAATTAAGGAGACTTGGAAAACAGTTCCCAATGTGGAAGAAGTCATTTCCACCTTAGCGAAGAGATCTACTATTCCCATAGAGGATAGTTGTGGCTTCAAAGACCCTATGGGAAGAAGTTGGAGGGTTTACTCAAAAAGATGTATGTGCAACAGGTCTTACAATGACAGCCAGCTGTGTACATTGCTACCGTCACTAGTGCGCCGGCATATTGTTTAGAGGCGTTGTCTGATGCCATCAGGACGGAAAATTCTTTGGATGAAATCCAGGATAGGCTAAAAGCTTTTAAACTAGCTAATTCCTTTTATTATGGATGCCTCCCTTCAAGTTATCAAACTGGGAGCCAAGATTTCGGGTTTCTCCTTTCTAGCTCGCAGAGCCTTATGGTTAAAGCCTTGGTCTGCGGATGTGTCCTCTATGTCTAAACTGCTAGCTATTCCTTACAAGGGGAAAACCTTGTTTGGACCTAGCCTGTTGGAGATTATCTCTGATATCTCGGGAGGTAAGGGTCATCTTTTCCCGCAGGATAAGAGAAACAAACAAAAAGGACGACAGAGCAATTTTTGTTCCTTTTTGAAATTTCAAGGGAAATTCTTCCTCTACTGCCTCCAATCAGGAACAGACTAAGCCTGCATGGAAACCCAATCAATCTCGGAATAAGGAAAAACAATCCATGAAGCCTGCTGTTGAATCAAGGACAGCATGATGGGCATGCCCCGATCCGGGACCGGATCTTGTAGGGGGCAGACTTTCCTTCTTCACTCAGGCTTGGGTTCAAGATGTTCTGGATCCCTGGACAATAGAAAATGTTTCCCTGCGTAAGAGACCTTTCCAACCTGGGAGTGATTGTTGCTGTTCCGGTACAGGAACAGGGTCTGGGATTTTATTCCAGTTTGTTCGTGGTTCCCAAAACGGAGGGAACCTTAAGACCAATTTTAGACCTCATGAGTATAAACAAATTTCTCAGGATACCGTCCTTCAAGATGGAAACTATTTGTTTCATTTTTCCCTTGATCCAAGAGGGTCATTTTATGACAACAGTGGATTTAAAGAACGCGTACCTACATATTCCCATCCACTGGGATCATCAAAAGTTCATAAGGTTTGCCTTTCTGGTCAAACACTTCCAGTTTGTGGTTCTTCCTTTCGGTCTTGCAGCAGCTCCCAGGAATTTTCACAAAGGTTCTGGGATCTCTGTTGGCAGTGCTTTGATCACGTGGCATTGCAGTGGCGCCTTATCTGGATGACATCCTAGTCCAGGCGTCATCCTTTCAGCTAGCAAGATCCCACACGGACTTGGTGTTGTCCTTCCTACAATCTCACAGATGGAAGGTAAATTTAGAAAAGAGTTCTTTAGTTCCAAATACAAGGGTAACATTCTTAGGAACCTTAATAGACTCCCTGTCTATGAAGATTTTTCTGACAGAAGTCAGGAAATTAAAGATTATCGATACTTGTCTAGTCCTTCAGTCCACTCCTCGGCCATCAGTGGCTCAGTGCATGGAGTTAATCGGGCTGATGGTGGTGACAAGGACATCATCCCGTTTGCTCGCTTCCATCTCAGACCTCTACAGTTAAACATGCTGAAACAATGGAACTGAGATTATGCAAACTTGTCTCCTTGATTACTTCTGGAGCAGGAGACATGGGATTCTCTACAATGGTGGTTGTCTCTGGATCATCTCTCCCAGGGAACCTGCTTTCGCAGACCATCTTGGGTGATTGTGACAACAGATTCCAGCCTTCTAGGATGGGGAGCAGTCTGGGGCTCTCTAAAGGCTCAGGGAACATGGACTCGGTCAGAGTCTGTTCTACCCATAAACATTCTGAAACTGAAAGCAATCTACAATGCTCTTCTGGCCTGGTCCCAGTTAGTCTCAATACAGTTTATCAGGTTCCAGTCGGACAACATAACGTCAGTGGCTTATATCAATCATCAGGGAGGAACAAGGAGTTCCTTGGCGATGACAGAGGTATCCAAAATAATGCAGTGGACGGAGGCCCATTCTTACTGCCTGTCGGCGATCCCAGGGGTGGACAACTGGGAGGCGGATTTCCTGAGCAGACATTTCATCCGGGGGAGTGGGAACTCCATCCGGAAGTTTTCTCCAGCCTGATTCTCAAGTGGGGTCAGCCGGAATTAGATCTCATGCCATTGCGACAGAATGCCAAGCTCCCGAGATACGGGTCGAGATCCAGGGACCCCCAGGCGAAACTGATAGATGCTCTGGTGGCCCCTTGGACCTTCAATCTGTTTGCTCCGTTTGCTCTTCTTCCTCAAGTAATTGCTCGAATAAAAAACGAAAGGGCCTCAGTGATACTAATAGCACCGGCCTGGCCTCGCAGGATTTGGTATGCAGATCTGGTGGAGATGTGATCTCTACCCACCTTAGAGACTTCCGTTGAGGAAAGACCTTCTGATTCAGGGGGCCCTTCCTTCACCCAAATCTAGTTTCTCTGGAAGCTGACTGCTTGGAGACTGAACTCTTAATTTTATCAAAGCAGGGATTTTCTGACTTTGTCATAGAGACCATGATTCAGGCTTGTAAGTATTTTACTAGAAGGATTTACCATAAGATTTGGCGTAAATATCTCTATTGGTGTGAATCCAAGGGCTACTCATGGAGTAGAGTTAGGATTCCTAGAATTTTGTCCTTTCTCCAAGAGGGTTTGGAGAAAGGTTTATCGACGAGTTCCCTAAAGGGGCAAATCTCGGCCTTATCTATTTTGTTACACAAACGTCTGGCGGATGTTTTAGATGTACAATCATTCTGTTAGGCCTTGGTCAGGATCAGTCCTGTGTTCAAACCAGTTACTCCTCCATGGAGTCTTAATTTAGTTTTTAAAGTTCTTCAAGGGGCTCAGTTTGAGCCTATGCATTCCTTAGATATTAAGTTGTTATCTTGGAAAGTTTTATTTCTTCTGCTTGGAGAGTGTCAGAGCTCTCGGCATTACAGTATGAGTCTCCTTATCTTATTTTCCATTCAGATAAGGTAGTTTTATGTACTGAATTAGGATTTCTTCCTAAGGTTGTTTCTGATCGGAACATTAATCAGGAGATTGTTGTTCCTTCCTTGTGTCCTAATCCTTCTTCTCAGAAGGAAAGACTTCTGCAAAATTTGGACGTGGTCCGTGCTTTAAAGTTTTACCTGCAGGCGACTAAGGAATTTAGCCAGTCTTCTTATTTGTTTGCAAGGGACAGAAAGCTACGGCTACTTCTCTTTCTTTTTGGCTGAAGAGTATCATACGTTTTGCATATGAGACTGCTGGACAGCAGCCTCCCGAAAGAGTTACGGCTCATTCCACGAGGGCTGTTGCTTCCTCATGGGCGTTCTAAAATGAAGCTTCTGTGGAACAGGTTTGTAAAACTGCAACTTGGTCCTCTCCATACTTTTTTTTCAAAGTTCTACAAATTTGACACTTTTGTCTCGGCTGAGGCCGCTTTTGAGAGAAAGGTTCTTCAAGCAGTGGTTCCTTCCGTTTAGGTTCCCTGTCTTGTCCCTCCCGTATCATCTGTGTACTCTAGCTTGGGTATTGAATCCCATTAGTAATTAAGATGATCCGTGGACTCATCGTATCTTAAAAAAGAAAAGAAAATGTATGCTTACCTGATAACTTTATTTATTTTTTAACACGATGAGTCCACGGCCCGCCCTGTTCTTTTAGAAAGGTTGTGGGTTATTGTAAACTTCAGATACCTCTGCACCTTGGCTTTTCCTTTCTTTTCCTCACTCCGGTCGAATGACTGGAGTGGGAGGGAAGGGAGGAGCTATTTAACAGCTCTGATGTGGTGCTCTTTGCCTCCTCCTGCTGACCAGGAGGTGAATATCCCATTATTAATTAAGATGATCCGTGGACTCATCGTGTCAAAAAAGAAATACATTTATCAGGTAAGCATACATTTCTTTTTTTTTAGCTCACAGGCTAAAGAGAATTAACCCCTTGGCAGCTAATTCATGAGGTATTTGTGACAGGGACCTTGTGAAAATGTCGTCCTCTGCCATGGAGATTACCGCTGAGGAAGTACCTTCTACTTCTGGGTCCTTTTCTTCATCCAAATCTAGGTTCTCTGAAGCTGACTGCATGGAGATTGAACGCCCAGTCTTGTCTAGACAAGGTTTTTCTGAAAAGGTTGACACCTTAATTCAGGCTCGTAAGCAGGTAACTTGCAAATTATATCAGGTTTGGCGCACATACTTTTACTGGTGCGAATCTTGGGGTTTTCCTTGGCGCAAGGTAAAAGTTCCCCGTATTCTATCCTTTCTTCAGGAGGGTCTGGAGAAGGGCTTGTCAGTCAGTTCTCTTAAGGGTCAGATCTCTGCCCTTTTCGATTTTATTGCATAAACCTTTGTCCGTCTTACCGGACGTTCAGTCTTTTGTTCAGGCCTTGGTCAGAATCAGTTCTGTGTTTAAACCTGTTGCTCCTCCTTGGAGTCTTAATCTTGTTCTTAGGGTTCGGCAACAGGCTCCATTTGAGCCTATGCATTATGTTGATATTAAATTGTTGTCTTGGAAAGTAGACATGTGCGATTCGTTTCATAATACTAGTCTAATACACAGCATATCCCACCTAACACATACCGAATTTCCGAACCGAATCCAGCCGAATTTATTCGAATCCGAAACGAATCTGAAACAAATTTATTCAAATTTTTTCGAATTTGAATCGATCCAAACCAAAATTCGAAAAAATCTGAATCGATCCGAAAAGAAACAAATTTTTTGATCATGCACAAGTCTATTGGAAAGTTTTGGTTTTGTCAGCTATTTCTTCTGCTCGTGTGAGTGCAGTGTGATCCTTGTCTTATTTCTTTCATGTGATTGGCAAGAGTCGAGTCCATGAGCTAGTGACGTATGGGATATACAATCCTACCAGGAGGGGCAAAATTTCCCAAACCTCAAAATGCCTATAAATACACCCATCAACACACCCACAATTCAGTTTTTACAAACTTTGCCTCCTATGGAGGTGGTGAAGTAGGTTTGTGCTAATATTTCTACGTTGATATGCGCTTCTCAGCATTTTGAAGCCCGGTTCCTCTCAGAGTACAGTGAATGTCAGAGGGAGTATCACCTATTGAATGCAATGGTTTTCCTCACGAGAGATCTATTTCATAGGTTCTCTGTTATCGGTCGTAGAGATTTATCTCCTACCTCCCTTTTCAGATCGACGATATACTCTCATATTCCATTACCTCTACTGATAGCCGTTTCAGTACTGGTTTGGCTATCTGCTATATGTGGATGGGTGTCTTTTGGAGTATGTTTTGTTTTAAAAGTATGTTTTTATTACTTAAGGCACTCTCAGCTAGGGTTATGTATTTATATAAAGTTCTAAATATATGTATTGTACTTATATTTGCCATGATTCAGGTTTCAGTATATTTCCTTTTGCAGACTGTCAGTTTCATATCTGGGAAATGCTTTTTTTAGGAAAATGTATTTCTTACCTGGGGTATAGGCTTTTTTCAATTGACTGTCATTTTAAATTTGCGGGCAGAATTAGGCTTGCAAGGGCACGAAATGCCAAAGTATATTGCGTCATTTTTGGCGCAAGATTTTTTTTGGCGCAAAGTTACGTTCGATAACACAAATTCGTCATTTCCGGCGTCTTTGTCAACGCCAAGTCCTTTCACAAGGTTGCGTCTTCAGTGAAGCAAGTGTGTCATTTCCGGATGTTGTTAGCGACAAAAAAAAAAAAAATGTCTTTGTGCGTCATACTTGGCGCCAAATATTTTCATTATTTTAAACTCCATTCCTATATGCCTCTTGCCTTTTTTCTCTATCAGAGGGCTATGCTGTTTGCTTTATATGTTGTTTTTTCTCTTACATTTGCAAGATGTCTCAATCTGATCCTGTCTCAGAAATCACTGTTGGAATCCTGCTGACTGATAACAGTTCTACCAAAGCTAAGTACATTTGTTGTAATCTTGTGGAGATTATATCTCCAGCTGTGGTTTGTAATAAATTGTCATGATAAACTTTTACATGCAGAGAATGTGTCCATCAGTAATAGTACATTGCCTGTTGCTGTTCCTTTAACATCTAATGTACAAGATATACCTGTGAATTTATAAGAATGTATTGCTGATTCTATTCAGAAGGCTTTGTCTGTCATTCAGCCTTCTAATAAATGTAAAGGTCTTTTAAAACTTCTCATAAAGTCTACGTTGATATGCGCTTCTCAGCATTTTGAAGCCCGGTTCCTCTCAGAGTACAGTGAATGTCAGAGGGAGTATCACCTATTGAATGCAATGGTTTTCCTCACGAGAGATCTATTTCATAGGTTCTCTGTTATCGGTCGTAGAGATTTATCTCCTACCTCCCTTTTCAGATCGACGATATACTCTCATATTCCATTACCTCTACTGATAACCGTTTCAGTACTGGTTTGGCTATCTGCTATATGTGGATGGGTGTCTTTTGGAGTATGTTTTGTTTTAAAAGTATGTTTTCATTACTTAAGGCACTCTCAGCTATGGTTATGTATTTATATATAGTTCTAAATATATGTATTGTACTTATATTTGCCATGATTCAGGTTTCAGTATATTTCCTTTTGCAGACTGTCAGTTTCATATCTGGGAAATGCTTTTTTTAGGAAAATGTATTTCTTACCTGGGGTATAGGCTTTTTTCAATTGACTGTCATTTTAAATTCGCGGGCAGAATTAGGCTTGCAAGGGCACGAAATGCCAAAGTATATTGCGTCATTTTTGGCGCAAGATTTTTTTTGGCGCAAAGTTACGTTCGATAACACAAATTCGTCATTTCCGGCGTCTTTGTCAACGCCAAGTCCTTTCACAAGGTTGCGTCTTCAGTGAAGCAAGTGTGTCATTTCCGGATGTTGTTAGCGACAATAAAAAATAAAAATGTCTTTGTTTGTGCGTCATACTTGGCGCCAAATATTTTCATTATTTTAAACTCCATTCCTATATGCCTCTTGCCTTTTTTCTCTATCAGAGGGCTATGCTGTTTGCTTTATATGTTGTTTTTTCCATTACATTTGCAAGATGTCTCAATCTGATCCTGTCTCAGAAATCACTGTTGGAATCCTGCTGACTGATAACAGTTCTACCAAAGCTAAGTACATTTGTTGTAATCTTGTGGAGATTATATCTCCAACTGTGGTTTGTAATAAATTGTCATGATAAACTTTTACATGCAGAGAATGTGTCCATCAGTAATAGTACATTGCCTGTTGCTGTTCCTTTAACATCTAATGTACAAGATATACCTGTGAATTTATAAGAATGTATTGCTGATTCTATTCAGAAGGCTTTGTCTGCCATTCAGCCTTCTAATAAATGTAAAGGTCTTTTAAAACTTCTCATAAAGTTGATGAAATTTCAAATGGCCGACAACATACTGAATTATCCTCCTCTGATGAGAATCCATCTGATTCAGAAGATCCTTCCTCAGATATTGACACTGACAAATCTACTTATTTATTTAAATGGAGTACATTTGTTCTTTGTTAAAGAAGTGTTGATTATATTTGATATTGAGGAGACTAGTCCTCTTAATATTAAAACTAGTAAACGTTTAAATTCTGTTTATAAACCTCCTGTGTTTTTTCCAGAGGTTTTTCCAGTTCCTGATGCTATGGGGCCTATCTATCAAGCTCCAAATGGAGCTTGATGGCCGTGTTTCTGGCGAGTCTTCAGACATCGCCGGAAATCAACCCGATCGAGTACGATCGGGTTGATTGACACCCCCCTGCTGGCTGCGTTTTGCCGCGAGTCTGCAGGGGGCAGCGTTGCACCAGCAGCTCTTGTGAGACTTTGATAAATAGGGGCCAGACTTTGATAAATAGGGGCCTATTTCTGATATAATTTCTAAGGAATGGAATAGGCTTGGTACTTCTTTTATTCCTTCTTTAAAGGTTTTTTTTTTAAAAATGGTATCATTAGCCAGCAGTTACATTGGAGTTTTGGGAAATGATCCCCAAAGTTGATGGGGCTATCTCTACTCTTGCTTAGCGTACTACTATTCCTATGGAAGATAGTACTTCTTTTTTTAAGATCATTTAGATAGGAAACTTGAATCTTATCTAAAGAAAGCCTATTTATATTTGGGTCAGCTTCTCAGGCCTGCATTTTCTTTGGCTGATGTTGCAGCTGGATCAACTTTTTGGTTGGAAATTAGCGCAACAAGAATTGGATTATGATTTTTCTAGCATTGTTCGCTTACTTCAACATGCTAATCAGTTTATTTGTGATGCCATTTTTTTCATCAAAATTGATGTTAGATCTATATCTTTAGCTATTTTAGATAGAAATAGACTTGTGCATGGCCGAAAAATTCGTTTTGGTTCGGATCGATTCGGATGTTTTCGAATTTTGGTTCGTATCGATTTGAATTCGGAAAAATTTGAATGAATTCGTTTCAGATTCGAATAAATTCGGATGGATTCGGTTTGGAAATTCTGAATTTCGGTATGTGTTAGGTGGGATGTGCTGTGTATTACACTAGTATTATGTACTGTATATTAGGTGTAACCCATAGCAGAGTGATATAACCTAATATACTGTACAATACTAGTATAATCCATGGCCATCCAAATGTAACAAATAAATCCGAACTAATTCGGATTTATTCGGTAAATTCTGGACTACCGTAATTCGGAAATTCGAATTGATCCGAATCTCCGAATTAAACAAATTCGTCCGAATTTATATTTGTTCCGAATCAAAACACACATGTCTAGCTAGAAGAGCTTTGTGGCTTAAATCTTGGAATACTGACATGACTTCTAAGTCCAGATTGCTATCTCTTTCTTTCCAAGGTAATAAGTTTTTTGGTTTTCAGTTGAATTTGATTATCTCAACTGTTACTGGGGGAAGGGAGTTCTTTTGCCTTAGGAGACTTAAGGGTAAATCTAAAGCTTCTAACTGTTTTCGTTCCTTTCCACTAAATAAGGAACAAAAACCTATTCTTTCCCCCAAGGAATCTGTTTCCAATTGGACATTTTCTTCAAATTGTATTAAATCCAAGCCTTTTAAGGATCCAAAGCCAGCCCCTAAGTCTGCATGTAGGTGCGGTCCTCATTCCAGCTCATCTGGTAGGGGGCAGATTAAGATTTCTCAGGGGTATTGAATAGGATTCAGAGTAAGACCTCCTGTGAGAAGATATTTTCTCTCACACATTCCAGCAAATCCAGTAAAGGCACAGGCTTTCCTGAAGTGTGTTTCAGACCTGGAGTTTCAGGGGTAATCATGCCAGTTCCGTTTCAGGAACAGGGTTTGGGGTTTTATTCAAATCTATTCATTGTCCCAAAGAAAGAAAATTCATTCAGGCTAGTTCTGGATCTGAATTTTTTTTGAATCATTATGTAAGAGTACCAACTTTCAAAATGGTGATAAGGACTATTCTGCCTTTTGTTCAGTTAAGGGCATTATATGTCCATCATAGATTTACAGGGTGCATATCTTCATATTCTGATTCATCCAGTTCATTTTCAGTTTCTGAGATTCTCTTTTCTAGACAAGCTTTACCAATTTGTCTCTTTTCCTTTTGGCCTAGCGACAGCTCTAAGAATCTTTTTCTAAGGTTCTTGCTGCCTTACTCTCTGTAATTAGAGAGCGGGATATTGCGGTGTTTCCTTATTTGGACGATTTCTTGGTATTAGCTCAGTCTTTATATTTTACAGAATCTTACACGAATCAACTAGTGTTGTTTCTTCGAAAACATGGTTGGAGGATCAATTTACTAAAAGTTCTTTGATTCCTCAGACAAGGGTCACCTTTTTAGGTTTCCAGATAGATTCAGTGTCCATGATAGATAGATTCAGTGTCTCTAACAGACAAGAGACATTTTGAATTGGTTGCAGCCTGTCGGAACCTTCAGTCTCAGTCATTCCCTTCAGTAGCTTTGTGCATGGAAGTTTTAGGTCTCATGACTGCAGCATCGGTCGCCACCCCCTTTTGCTCATTTTCATATGAGACCTCTCCAGCTTTGTGTGCTGAGCCAATGGTGCAGGGTTTTTTCAAGGATATCACAATTTATATCCTTAAATCCCAATGTTCGACTATCTCTGACTTGGTGGTTAAATCACCATTGTATAGTTCTATGGACCTCTTTTATTCATCCAACCTGGACTGTGATCTCAACAGATGCAAGTCTTTCAGGTTGGGGAGTCGTTTGGGGATCTCTGACAGTGCAAGGGGTTTGAAAATCTCAAGAGGCGAGATTACCAATCAATATTTTTGAAACTACGTGCGATTTTCAAGGCTCTTCAGATTTGAACCGTTCATTTGTTTTCAGACAGACAATATCACAACTGTGGCATTTGTCAATCATCAGGATGGGACTCATAGTCCTTAAGCTATGAAAGAAGTATCCCAGATACTTGCTTGGGCGGATTCCAGCTCCTGTCTAATTCTGTGGTTCATATCCCAGGTATAGACAATTGGGAAGCGGATTATTTCAGACGTCAGACTTTACATCCGGGGGAGTAGTCTCTCCATCCAGATGTGTTTTCTCAGGTTGTTCAGATGTGGGGTCTTTCAGAAATAGATCTGATGGCTTCTCATCTAAACAAGAAACTTCCCATGTACCTGTCCAGGTCCAGGGATCCTCAGGCGGAAGCAGTGGATGCGTTGACACTTTTTTGGTGTTTTCAACCTGCTTATATTTTTCCCGCGTTTAGTTTTTCTTCAAAGAGTTATCTTCGAAATTATCATGGAGCAATCATTTGTGCTGCTGGTGGCTCCAGCATGGCTTCACAGGTTTTGGTATGCGGATCTTGTTCGGATATCCAGTTGCCAACCTTGGCCACTTCCATTAAGGTTGGACCTTCTGTTTCAAGGTCCGTTTTTTTCCATCAGGATTTCAAATCTGAAGGTATGGAAATTGAACGCTTAGTGCTTAGCCATAGAGGTTTCTCTGACTTTGTGATTAATACTGTGTTGCAGGTTCGTAAATCTGTTTCTAGAAAGATTTATTATCAAGTTTGGAAGACATACATTTCATGGTGTTTCTCTCATAAATTCTCTTGGCATTCTTTTAGAATTCCTAGAATTTTACAGTTCCTTCAGGATAGTTTGGATAAGGGTTTGTCTGCAAGTTCATTGAAGGGACAAATCTCTGCTCTTTCTGTTTTATTTCACAGGAAGATTGCTAAGCTTCCTGATATTCACTGTTTTGTTCAGGCTTTGGTTCATATCAAGCCTGTCATTAAATCAATCTCTCCTTCTTGGAGTTTTAATTTGGTTTTAAAGGCTTTACAGGCTCCTCCATCTGAGCCTATGCATTCTTTGGACATTAAAATACTTTCTTGGAAAGTGTTGTTTCTTTAGGCCATCTCTTCTGCTAGAAGAGTTTCTGAATTATTTGCTCTCTCTTGTGAATCTCCTTTCTGATTTTTGATCAGGATAAGGTAGTTTTGCGGACTTCATTTAAATTCTTATCTAAGGTTGTGAATTCCAACAACATTAATAGAGAAATTGTTGTCCTTTCCTTGTGTCCTAATCCTAAGAATTCTTTTGAGAGAAATATTATGTTGAAGCTACTAAAGGTTTCAGGAAGACTTCTAGTCTATTTCTTACCTTTTCTGGTTCCAGGAAAGGTCAGAAGGCTTCTGACGTTTCTTTGGCATCATGGTTAAAGCTTTTGGGGCATATTTATCAAGGTCTGGCGGACCTGATCCGACACTGCAGATCAGGTCCGCCAGAGAAAATGGATAGAGGGTCTATGTTGAAATACAAAAATAAGGACAAGACTCCAGAAAGGGACATTACCATACAGGTACCTTTCTCTGAATACAGCGAAAATAGGTTTCTAATTGAAAAAATAATAAAGAAGCACTGGCACTTTCTGAAAGAGGACAACATAATTGGGAAGGATCTAAAAGAATCCCCAACATTCATTTACAGAAAAACAAAAAACATTAAAACAATGATCGCTCCTAGAGTCCCCAAAGTAACTAAGAAAACCACAATGAAAGATCTACATGGGAAACAACTTAAAGGTTTCTTTCCTTGCCTCTCATGCAAGGCTTGCAAACATGGCAAGAAGAGTAACACATTCAAATCCAATATAACACAGGAGTCTTTTAATATGAAAGAAATGATTAGATGCCAGGATTCAGGCATCATATATCTAATTGAATGTGGATGCGGATTACAATATGTAGGGCAAACCTCTAGGAAACTGCGAGACAGAATCCGCGAGCATCTTTTACAGATAAAATGGGGAAAGGAAGATTTTCCGCTATACAAACATTTTAAAGAAAAACATAAAGGAAGTAACAAAACATTCAAATATATGGGCATTAGTAGACCCACCAAAAATTGGAGAGGAGGGGATTTTGAAAAACTTCTGAGAGTAGAATCAAAGTGGATCTTCCTTCTAGACTGCATCTTCCCCAAAGGTCTAAACAGCAATACGGAAATATTCCACCTACTATAAGAGACACAAAAAAACAATTCTCTCCCACTCCTAACTCTCCAAAAGACACCAGAAAACCAGAAAATATGGAAAGATGGGAAGAAAGTAGACTGTTTCAAACACAAGCCCCACTCTTAACCAATTATTTTTTTAAAATTAAAGAAATTTTAAAACAAAAGAAATTTTAAAATGGTTTTAAAAAAGTTTTAAAGGATTTTATGGGGTCCAAAACCTTTTTTAAAATGAAGGTTTCAAAAAGCTTTTACAATATATTTTATATATTTGAACATATAAGCTACCCCTAAACCTATTGGCAGACTCCTGAAATTGCATAGGACACCGAGATCCTCGTGATAGGGGTAAAGTTTTTCATGTGGTGTAATATAATTAATATTAACAGGTTATATACAGACAAATACTATGCAATATAATATCATACTCTTGTTTTTAAGTAATGTCTACCTCTGTTCACGTAATGTTAGGTAATTAATATATAACTCCTGCATAACGTTTTTATATTTCTATTTTTATATTTCTATTTTTATTTTTTTAATATATTTTACAAATGCTAAGCATTAACACAGTAATAACATATGGACACCCATTTATATGTACTCATTTGTATCTCATAATTTATATTTTATTTGTATTTTTATTCTATACCAGACATTCTGAGCTATCAATACTAATACCAATTTCTAATCATTTAGTTTTATATAATTATACTTATTTATATAGAGATTGTTTTTATATAGTAACATCAACTATAAGGAACATTGCCATTACATATATTAACATACATATTAGGCTACTTTGTAATTTGCCTAGTCAATGTCCTTTAACCCCAATATGTTAAAAGTGAGTTGGCAACTTCCACCGGCAAATACGCATGATATATATTTTTTTTGGATGTTACGCGCATCACGCGTGTCACTTCCGGTCCGCAAATATACGTAACTTCCGGTGGGCCCCAACATCCGGTATAAACATCCGGTGAGCGGACATTAAGGAGAATTGGATAATTCTTGCCTAAAACTTAATATACTCACTGGGACACATTAGAAATGGGGGACAATATAATAACCAATTTTAGAAATGTACTTTTAGCATAATTTTTACAGCGAATTTTTACCGCAAATTTTTGGCGCGAATTTTAGGCGCAATTTTTACAAACCATCCTATTGGCTATTAAAATACATTTAAGGTGTAGAACTTAGACAGCTGCTACCAGTCTTGAGAAAGGTCCCTGAGGACCGAAACACGTTGGCTATATACTGGTATTGCAGCTCAGAATATATCTGGTGAGTAGAATACTTTTGTTGCTATTTTAAAGTGATTTTATTGCACTATGTCTATTTTCTGTACACTTTTTTAGGTACAGGAGGATATCCCAATACATTTGATAAACCTTTTAAGAAGAGGAACATCAACCCAGCACTTTATACATTCACATTTGGATTAACTTGGAATTATATATATATTTTTTGGAGCTATTTGGACTCTATTTAACCAGTATTAGAATCCACTTGACTATTTTTTATACACATTTTTTATACACATTTCTAGGTGTACACCTTCACGATATCAATTCACTATCACATATATTATATACTTCTCATATGGGTTGCTGATCACAACTCATATATTTTTACATTTTTATATTTTTATATATTTTTCATTTTTTCATAATTTATATTTTCACATTTTTTTCTCCACAATTTTTGATTTTTACACCAACTTTGGACACTCTACTATATTTTTTGGACACTAACTTTGAACACTTATTTTGGACATTTTGGTATGGGACTTAATTATCTGTATGTTACATAGGACATTACTTCTTGGACATTGTATGGGACATTTCATTAGATTGTTTAACCTATTTTGAATTGTAAATTTATGTTAATAAAATGATTGTTTAATGCAATTTAAAATTGCATCAATTATCCCTATTTTTAACCATGTTTTTAACTATTTTTAACTTTTTTACATTTTTAAGTCTTTTACCTTTTTAAATACTTTTTTCACATGGTTTTATATATATTTGTTGTGTAATACAATATAATATATTGACCTTTATGTAATATACATTCCTAGTCGTGGACACCATCTTTAGCAACTCAACCCTCATCTGGGGGTAGTGTAGCGCTGTATGTTGGCATTTCTTTTCACTTTTAACTTTGGAGTCTGGTTGGGAGACTCCGCCTATATCAGATATAGCTTGTATGGTATTATTGTGGCGCTGATAGATATACATTTATTTGAACTATAAATCCTTCTTTTCCCTACCATTTTCTAACAGCAGCCTAATATATTACAGTCCATTAGACTCATCTACTAACAATACACAATTATCATTGGTCATAATATATTCACATCTACACACAAACTTATAAAATGGAAGATATTCCATCCACTACAAATAACATCACCACATCCACCATCAGTAGCCTTAGGACAGATATAAATTTTGATATAGTCCAGGCTTTAAATAAGGATGCAAACCATAAAGATGGAGAAGTGGTAGATATAGATGTGACCTTTAAAAACCTAGAGAAACTCCTAGTATCTGAAACGAAATATACTGCTGAGATCTCTTTTCTAAAGAAATGTTTGGAACTGAATATCATTCCAAAGGGTTTAATGATACAGAAGAACTGTTCATTTAATATTGAAAGTCAGGAGTTTGCCAACAGATGGGAGACAGCCATCAAAGAAATTTCACAAAAATTGATGCAGATAATTATAGACTATCGAGGATATCTTTTGGTAGCCCTAGATAAAAATATAAAGGAGGAAGAAAATAAGATGGAGCATATTAGAGACCTGAGCGTATTCAAAACAAAGCAGGAACAATTATGTTCTAAGATCAAAAAGATTAAAGATGATATCATCTCTAAAAAGACTAAGAAAATCCATAGAGACTTAAACCTAGCCACTCAGAACAAGGCTGATACGACTTTAGTGACTGAACCAAACACAGAGACTAATTTAACACACACAGAAGAAGAATGGACTGAAGTCGCCCCTAGGGGAAATAGAAATAGAGAAAGGATCAGAAACCCACATACTCAATGGGGACAAAATGACAACATTAATCATCAACCCATTCCCCATAATCAGAATAATAACACATTCTATGAAAGAAACCACCAAAACCCCAGAGACCAACACTACAGAGGTCTCTACCACTCTAGGAGCTACAATAATAGAAATTACAATCATAGGAATTATAGAGATTATCCTAGACCTAGAGAAATGGTAGATTGGGGTCAGACACAACAACCATATTTTAGACCACCCCAGTTTAGAAATTACCAACATTATCATAGGACCCCCTATCAGGGATATGATAATCGCTTCAGACAAGGAGACTACAGGGGGACATACCAACATGTACATACAAGAGGTGGGGAGTTTAGGGGTAGATCACCCACCAATTTCAACAACCCAACACATACTAGATTCCCATCCTATGAGAGAGGAGACACCTACCAGAATAGAGACAACTATGGTTACAAACACAAACAAATGTACCCAAAAGTACACTTTGGAGATAATCAGAGCTATCACCATAGGGAATCTCACAACAATAGATCTAGAAACACTTGGGTTGACACTCCCACACCAAACACTAATAGATTTGAGAATCTGAGAAATATGAAAATGTTAAACAGCCCTGCCCCTCCAGCCCTGAGGAATTTGAACACTCAATCATCAGGCACTACCATAAATCATGATAATCAACAACATTTTTTAGGGGAAGGCCCTCTAGCACTCTCAGACAGAAACAAACAGTCAAAGAGAAAAAACAGAACACAAGATGTAGAAGAGTTCACAACTCCAAGTCAAAAAAGAAAACCCATAGAAGCAGAAGAGCAGGGGTAAGGATAAAAAAGAAGTCTCAAATAACACCTCAGGCACATACCATATGCGAAAATGAACAAATAACTTTACCCTCTACTAGTTCTAACGATAATGTTTCAAGGGATCTAATGAATAGAGGGATATACAATTTGAGCAACACAAATCTAAGCCATAAGGACAATGAAGTATTGGCCTTAGGTCTATCATATGCTCCATCAAGGGGTCTGGATAAATTCCAGACCTATACACATGTTAAACAATTGGTAAGAAAACTTACCCTCAAAAGATTTTTTTGCAAATCTGCATTAGAAAAAATAAATTCACATGCCAATACAAACACAAATATAAGAGAGAATGGGCATCAGATACAAGATAAGCCTAACTATACAAATCTGAAACCAAAGTCCACTTTCTTCCCCATTTCACACAAAGGACCTCACATCGAAACATTTGAAAATGTAGTATGTGATGATATAAAGAGATTAAACAACAACAACATTAGGAAGTTCCACCAAAATATGACTAAGACACAAACAAATACCATCAAGAGTCTAGAAGACAATAAAGACATTGTAGTCAAATCGGCAGACAAGGGAGGGGGTATTGTAATCCTAAATAAAATAGATTACAACAAAGAATCAGACAGGATTTTGGGAGATTCTGAGACCTATGAGGTCCTAAACTCAGATCCTACAAAAAGATATAAAGAAGAACTGGACTCCATACTTCTGCCAGCAAAAAGGAGAGGTATCATCAACAATCAGGAATACAGGTATATATCTATGAAACATCCAAGGATACCTGTATTCTATTACCTTCCTAAAATACACAAAAGGTTGGATAACCCCCCCGGAAGGCCGATCATATCCGGTATTGGTTCCATCACCTGCAACCTATCAGAATACATAGATAAAAGACTTCAGAAACATGTACAACAACTACCTTCCTATCTTAAGGACTCTACAGAAGTCCTGAACCTACTCAATAGTCTGGAATGGGACGACCAATACATATTAGCGATGTATTGTGATGTCAATACTGTGATGTCACTGCTCTTTATACGAGTATCCCACATGATTTGGGTTTAGAAGCAGTGGAATACTTCATGAAAAAGGACAGTGAATTGAGTCAGGAACAAAGGGAGTTTGTTGTGGAAGGTATCTCCTATATCCTCAGCCATAATTATTTCAACGACATAGGAGTATTCTATAACCAGATATGCGGAACAGCTATGGGGACCAGGTTTGCGCCTAGCTATGCCAACTTATATATGGGAAAATGGGAGAACCTCTTTTGGGACTCCTGCCCAGCAGGCGCAGACCTGGTCCTATACAAAAGATACATAGATGACATCCTCATTATATGGAGAGGTTCTGTGGAAGACCTCCAACACACTATTAATGTGATGAATAATAACACCATGAACTTAAAATTCACGTACGAGATAAGTAAGAAAAATATCCACTTTCTGGACTTAGACATAACGATAAAAGAAGGAAGAGTGTCTACTTCTACGTACTTTAAGGATGTGGATTGTAGCAATTACATCCATCAGACCAGTTGCCACCACCATAGATGGAAATCAAACATCCCGAAAGGACAGTTAATGAGGATCAGAAAGAATTGCTCGGACAGAGGAAAATGGAAAGAACAGTCAAAAATCCTAAAAGAAAGATTCGTGGACAGAGGATACGATGCGGAAACCATAAACAGAATGATTGAAGAAGTGGAGAAAATGGATAGAGGGTCTATGTTGAAATACAAAAATAAGGACAAGACTCCAGAAAGGGACATTACCATACAGGTACCTTTCATCTCTGAATACAGCGAAAATAGGTTTCTAATCGAAAAAATAATAAAGAAGCACTGGCACTTTCTGAAAGAGGACAACATAATTGGGAAGGATCTAAAAGAATCCCCAACATTCATTTACAGAAAAACAAAAAACATTAAAACAATGATCGCTCCTAGTGTCCCCAAAGTAACTAAGAAAACCACAATGAAAGATCTACATGGGAAACAACTTAAAGGTTTCTTTCCTTGCCTCTCATGCAAGGCTTGCGAACATGGCAAGAAGAGTAAGACATTCAAATCCAATATAACACAGGCGTCTTTTACTATGAAATAAATGATTAGATGCCAGGATTCAGGCATCATATATCTAATTGAATGTGGATACGGATTACAATATGTAGGGCAAACCTCTAGGAAACTGCGAGACAGAATCCGCAAGCATCTTTTACAGATAAAATGGGGAAAGGAAGATTTTCCGCTATACAAACATTTTAAAGAAAAACATAAAAGAAGTAACAAAACATTCAAATATATGGGCATTAGTAGACCCACCAAAAATTGGAGAGGAGGGGATTTTGAAAAACAACTTCTGAGAGTAGAATCAAAGTGGATCTTCCTTCTAGACTGCATCTTCCCCAAAGGTCTAAACAGCAATACGGAAATATTCCACCTACTATAAGAGACACAAAAAAACAATTCTCTCCCACTCCTAACTCTCCAAAAGACACCAGAAAACCAGAAAATATGGAAAGATGGGAAGAAAGTAGACTGTTTCAGACACAAGCCCCACTCTTAACCAATTATTTTTTTAAAATTAAAGAAATTTTAAAACAAAAGAAATTTTAAAATGGTTTTAAAAAAGTTTTAAAGGATTTTATGGGGTCCAAAACCTTTTTTAAAATGAAGGTTTCAAAAAGCTTTTACAATATATTTTATATATTTAAACATATAAGCTACCCCTAAACCTATTGGCAGACTCCTGAAATTGCATAGGACACTGAGATCCTCGTGATAGGGGTAAAGTTTTTCATGTGGTGTAATATAATTAATATTAACAGGTTATATACAGACAAATACTATGCAATATAATATCATACTCTTGTTTTTAAGTAATGTCTACCTCTGTTCACGTAATGTTAGGTAATTAATATATAACTCCTGCACAACGTTTTTATATTTCTATTTTTATATTTCTATTTTTATTTTTTTAATATATTTTACAAATGCTAAGCATTAACACAGTAATAACATATGGACACCCATTTATATGTACTCATTTGTATCTCATAATTTATATTTTATTTGTATTTTTATTCTATACCAGACATTCTGAGCTATCAATACTAATACCAATTTCTAATCATTTAGTTTTATATAATTATACTTATTTATATAGAGATTGTTTTTATATAGTAACATCAACTATAAGGAACATTGCCATTACATATATTAACATACATATTAGGCTACTTTGTAATTTGCCTAGTCAATGTCCTTTAACCCCAATATGTTAAACGTGAGTTGGCAACTCCCACCGGCAAATACGCATGATATATATTTTTTTTGGATGTTACGCGCATCACGCGTGTCACTTCCGGTCCGCAAATATACGTAACTTCCAGTGGGCAACAACAACCGGTATAAACATCCAGTGAGCGGACATTAAGGAGAATTGGATAATTCTTGCCTAAAACTTAATATACTCACTGGGACACATTAGAAATGGGGGACAATATAATAACCAATTTTAGAAATGTACTTTTAGCGTAATTTTTACCGCAAATTTTTGGCGCAATTTTTACAAACCATCCTATTGGCTATTAAAATACATTTAAGGTGTAGAAGCCAGACAGCTGCTACCAGTCTTGAGAAAGGTCCCTGAGGACCGAAACGCGTTGGCTATATACTGGTATTGCAGCTCAGAATATATCCGGTGAGTAGAATACTTTTGTTGCTATTTTAAAGTGATTTTATTGCACTATGTCTATTTTCTGTACACTTTTTTAGGTACAGGAGGATATCCCAACACATTTGATAAACCTTTTAAGAAGAGGAACATCAACCCAGCACTTTATACATTCACATTTGGATTAACTTGGAATTATATATATTTTTTTGGAGCTATTTGGACTCTATTTAACCAGTATTAGAATCCACTTGACTATTTTTTATACACATTTTTTATACACATTTCTAGGTGTACACCTTCACGATATCAATTCACTATCACATATATTATATACTTCTCATATGGGTTGCTGATCACAACTCATATATTTTTACATTTTTATATATTTTTCATTTTTTCATAATTTATATTTTCACATTTTTTTCTCCACAATTTTTTTATTTTTACACCAACTTTGGACACTCTACTATATTTTTTGGACACTAACTTTGAACACTTATTTTGGACATTTTGGTATGGGACTTAATTATCTGTATGTTACATAGGACATTACTTCTTGGACATTGTATGGGACATTTCATTAGATTGTTTAACCTATTTTGAATTGTAAATTTATGTTAATAAAATGATTGTTTAATGCAATTTAAAATTGCATCAATTATCCCTATTTTTAACCATTTTTTTACTATTTTTTAACTTTTTTACATTTTTAAGTCTTTTACCTTTTTAAATACTTTTTTCACATGGTTTTATATATATTTGTTGTGTAATACAATATAATATATTGACCTTTATGTAATATACATTCCTAGTCGTGGACACCATCTTTAGCAACTCAACCCTCATCTGGGGGTAGTGTAGCGCTGTATCTTGGCATTTCTTTTCACTTTTAACTTTGGAGTCTGGTTGGGAGACTCCGCCTATATCAGATATAGCTTGTATGGTATTATTGTGGCGCTGATAGATATACATTTATTTGAGCCACATAACATACATTCTGTCATTGTGTACATCAGTCTAACACTACTTGAATACGCATGCATGACAATGCTGACAAGTGTTAAACACACACAGCAAATTGAAAAATAAGTGTCATGAAGCCCAAAAAAAAAAAAATTAGATGCATAGCGCATCTGGTATTTACCCCATAAATAGAAAATCTGCCGATCGACTCAAGGCTGTCTAGCTACTAAGTGCGGGGCAGATTACTGGATATCTTTCTGGCCCACGACTGTATATACAGCGGGGTTATGGGAAGGTTACTAAGCTCCTCTTGACAAGGCATGTTGTGGCCCTCCGGCGAGTCGGGGATCGGATACAGAGGCTGGATGCTTTTAAATGTGCATCACTGCGTGTTCATGTCGCCACCGGACATATGTGGAAAACTGTACCTTCTACTAAAAACTGACGTGGGGTAATTATAACGTTCCCACCAGGGAGCCTATACACCCCATAATACTCTATTCTTGTTTACCTTTGTCTCCAAAGAATCTCAGCTTGTTTTTCTAACTGCTGGCTGCTAACTCTGAACGTCCTATTACCCCATGTCTGCATACCTGATTTGAGTTGAGCCACGTCATCCCTGTTACATTAGACTTGTAGCCCTCTTCAAACACAGAGCCCGATGAGGCCAGTGGTACCGGAGGGCATGACTCCTTTAGCCCAGAGCAATCCGTGCAACAATGAGGCCACAAAAAAGCCGTCTCAGGGGATACTAAGAGCTGACACTGTCTCCCTCTTCCAAGGGAGTCCTTCAATATCTATGTTCACTGGGACATTTTATTCTTTTGTTTCCTTTACATTTACCACACAGTAGTTACGCTTAAATGCCTAAATTGTGTGCTTATCTTTAAGTTCTATTTGCTTATTAATTCCTAAGTACCTCATTAATTTCTGTATGCACTGTGATCGCTGTTTATGCATATACATTAGTATAGCATTACTAGCCACTTATTGCATGGAACTTCATATAGCTTGAGTCACAAGTTTGCATAAATATATGTTAAGTTTCATATAACCCCCCCAGACTAGGTGTTACATTTGAGGCTATTACCTTTCATCTAAATTACACCCTTTACTATGCTAGTTTTATAGTTTGTGAGGGTTTAAATGGAGTTAATACTGGGAATTTATGGACCTGAGAGTTCATATTGAGCCACAATAAGTTTAGCATGAGAATAACCCCTGTCTACTATTTTCACAAAACCCCTCTATTGTTTAAGCTAAGGTTAGATTGCATAAGAGTGGCCACTAAGTATTATCAGGGGGAATATTTGTATCTTAATAATTATTATAGAATTGGGGACTTACAGATTGATACCTGTATAAAAGCAAAATGAGGTATGTTTATTTTCCTGTATAGGAAATAATAGTTTTTATGCAGAGCAATATGTAGAAACCTCATATGCATTTGGAATCTGACCTTAAATTCCTGAAATGTCTTTAGGCTTTGAAATATGTCCTTGTACTTTGTGCTTTTGATATCTAATTCCTCTATCTTGTAACTTACCTATTTTTGTCTATAGATACTGTTCAGGCTGAGTAATGTTTGTGCTAGGTACTATTTGATCAAGGTACCATTTGAGCAAGGTATTGTTTCTGCTTGGTACTGTATATACTAGGTGCCGTGTCTGCTAGGTATTGTGTGTGCTAGGTGCCGTGTGCGCTAGGTGCCGTGTGCGCTAGGTGCCGTGTGCGCTAGGTACTGTAGGAGCTTGGTACTGTGTGGACTTGGTACTGTACACTACATGGTACGTACCAATGCATATGTAGTTTGTGATTCCTTATCTCCCCAGCAATACGTCTTATGTGGAAAATACCTAGCATGTACGCATACTAATTGTTCACGATATGATAATGCCATTGAGCATTGTTATTATTCCCTCTCTGGGCAATATAGTCAGGGAAGTACTATGGGTGCTAGGTATTTTAATTTTCTTGACATGGAGTGGGTTAAATGAAAGTATGTTGAGATGGGAGATATGACCAGTTCTACATTTACTTACTCCTACACTGTATGCTATATGGAAATTTATAACTGACTCTAGAAACTATCATGTGTGCTAGGTATCATGTGTGCTAGGTACAATGTGTGCTAGGTTCAACGTGTGCTGGGTACCGCGTGTGCTAGGCAAGGAGGGTGCTGGGTACGGCGTGTGCTAGGTGTAGCGTGAGCTAGGTACAGTGGGTACTAGGCACAATGTGTGCTAGGTACGGCGTGTGCTTGGTACAGCGTGTGCTAGGTTTAACATGTGCTAGGTACCGCGTGTGCTCGGCAAGGCGAGTGCTGGGTACGGCGTGTGCTAGGAATAGCGTGTGCTGGGTATCGTGTGTGCTGGGTATCGTGTGTGCTGGGTATCTTGTGTGTTAGGTTCAACGTGTGCTAGGTTCAACGTGTTCTAGGTACCGCGTGTGCTAGGCAAGGTGGGTGCTGGGTACGGCGTGTGCTAGGTATAGCATGAGCTGGGTACAATGGGTGCTAGGTATCATGTGTGCTAGGTACAATGTGTGCTAGGTTCAATGTGCGCTAGGTACCACGTGTGCTCGGCATGGCGGGTGTTGGGTACGGCGTGTGCTAGGTATAGCGTGAGTTAGGTACAGTGGGTGCTAGGTGTCATGTGTGCTAGGTACAATGTGTGCGGGGTATAATGTGTGCTAGGCACAGCGTCTGCTGGTTACAACGTGTGCTAGGTACAGTGTGTGCTAGGTTCAATGAATGCTAGGTACCGCGTGTGCTCGGCAAGGCGGGTGCTGGGTACGGCGTGTGCTAGGTATCATGTGTGCTAGGTACCGCGTGTGCTAAGCAAGCTGGGTGCTGGGTACGGCGTGTGCTAGGTATAGCGTGACCTAGGTACAGTGGGTGCTAGGTACGATATGTGCTAGGTACAATGTGTGCTAGGTACAGCGTGTGCTAGGTACAGCGTGTGCTAGGTTCAATGTGTGCTAGACACCGCGTGTGCTCGGCATAGCGGGTGCTGGGTACAGCGTGTGCTAGGTATCATGTGTGCTAGGTATCATGTGTGCTAGGTTCATCATGTGCTAGGTTCCGCGTGTGCTAAGCAAGGTGGGTGCTGGGTACGGCGTGTGCTAGGTATAGCGTGAGCTAGGTACAGTGGGTGCTAGGTACAGCGTGTGCTAGATTCAATGTGTGCTGGGCACCGCGTGTGCTCGGCATAGCAGTGTGCTGGGTACAGTCTGTGCTAGGTACAGTGGGTGCTAGGTATAGTGGGTGCCAGGTACAATGAGTGTTAGGTATAATGAGTGTTATGCACAATGTGTGCTAGGTATAATGTGGTTGCGGCGTGTGTCGAGTACAATGAGTGTTACGTACAGCGTGTTAGGTATAATGTGTGCTGGGTACGGTGTGTGTTAGGTGTAACGCGTACTAGGTGCAATGCGTACTAGGTGCAATGAGTGCTAGGTGTAACGAGTGCTAGATGCAATGAGTGCTGGGTTCAGTATGTGCTAGGCACAATGAGTGCTAGGTACAGTGGGTGCTAAGTACAATGTGTACTGGGTACAATGTGCATCTCACTTGTCTCTGGAATTTTTTGTCACCTGCATCACAAGTTGTTGACAGAACCTGCTCCTTAATCTATATGGACAAATCCATTAATAAATATTACTGCAACTTATACTGACTTGATCTCTGGAGCATTAAATTTAATTTATAAGTACCACCTCCCCCCCCCTCCCATATTCAGAGCCCACACCAGGGTTCAATCTTGGTGAATTATTTTCACCACAAATCTCTGCAATTTACTTATGGTGTATCAATGTTTTGACAGCTATTGCAACCGGACCTGCGTGTCCGATCCTTTTGTTTGTGTATGTTTGAACAGGGGTCCTGCGTGTCCCCAAGTGTTACCTTTCATTCTAAAATCGTATAAAAATTCATTTAAAAAAATAAATTAAAAAAAATCCATTTTCAAGCTACTAAGGTTTTTCGTCAATCTGCCCTTTTTGTGATGTTTGCTGGCAAATAAAAGGGCCAAAGGCTACATAAACTTTTCTCTGTTTGGTTGAGGAGTGTTATTTGGTTGGCTTATGAGACAGCTGGACAGCAGCTTCCTGAGAGGATTACGGCTCAATCAACTCGTGCTTTTTCTTCTTCTTGGGCCTTTAAAAACTAGACTTCCATGGAGCAAATTTGCAAGGCAGCCACTCGTTACTTTTTCAAAATTCTACAACTTTGATGTTTTTGCCTCAGCTGAGGCTTCCTTTGGAAGGAAAGTGCTTCAAGCAGTGGTGCCCTCAGTTTAGGTCCGCCTGCCGTTATTTCTCCCTCCCTTTCCATTCAGTGTCCTCTGGCTTGGGTATTGGTTCCCACTAGTAATTGAATAGATTTGTGAACTTTCCATGCCAGGAAAGAAAATAATTTATCAGGTAAGCATACATTTTGTTTATCGGCATAGGTTTGGGCCACTTATTTCTGCTGCCGGGTTGTTCAGACAGGCACTTAAGAATGCCTTAACCTTTGGATTGGCTCTGTGCAGATGCATATTTGTGGTTGCAGTCCCAGTGCCCAACAAGTCTAAACCTAAAATTCCCTATTTTGTTTACTTTCAAATTAAAAGTTAAAGATAAGGGGCTATGTTGGAGGGGGTTATATTCCTTGGCAGGGAGAGTCCACAAATTAATTTATTACTGTTGGGAATACAGCACCTGGTAACCAGGAGGAGGCAAAGACACCCCAGCCAAAGCATTAAGTATCCCTCCTACTTTTCCTATGTCAACTAGGAGGTTGGCGAATAAAGTTCTCTGAAGAAAAATGGATTTCAAGCCCTATAATGGGTAGTTTCCATGCAAGATAGGACTGGGGTTGTACTGTAGTCATGTAAGTCTCTTAGTAAGAGTATTGATGAATGCTAGCTCTGGATGTCGCAGGAAAACTTTCCTAGCCATCCTTCCTAGCACTCCTGGCAACCAGTTAAGCTTACACTGCTTTCCTTTCTACCTCTATCTGATAACCTCTTTAGAGGGTCTGGGGACAGAACTTTGATATCCTATAACAGGATATACGTTTTTAAGTAGCGGATCTTTTCAGTAATAGACTACTCTTATTATGGGACACATTTTGGCTGTCTTGGGCTCCGGAACTTTATTAAGGGCAAAAAAGGGTGTTTTGACACTGATTTGGCTTGTTTGAAGCTGCGATCATAGCTTTCAGTTAGCAACGTTTTTCACACGCATTCTCTCTCTGCAGGGGGCAGAATTCTCTGATCGCAGACCCGTGTAGTTTGCCGCACTGTTTTCCTCTCTCCACTGCTCCAACAATGATCGTAGGTGTCTGCAGCAGCTCTGATTTTACTCCGGATCAGGAGGTGCTGAGTGCCCTGGCCAGAACAGGGGTTATTTAGAGGTGCCGAAGCAGTTTTATATATCTAATAATCTGCATATTGATTACTGTTGGGTTTATTTTTCCTTAACTATGGAGGAATATATAGATTTTAATGTGGATGAATCTATTCCATCATTATGTCTTGCTGATAAATGTCTATATTAAGAAGAGCAAAAGGTTTGCCCCCTGCACAATTTTGTTCTACATGTTTGTCATCATTTTTAAAGCCTAAAAAAGACTAAGTCCCAGACTTCATTGGTAAAATTAACCCTTCAGGGCCTTCCACCTCTCTTGACTCTTGTCCAGGACATGCCACTCCTCAGCACAGTCTTCATCTGGGGGTATTTACCAGTGGACTTTGCAGCATAGTTACTATCATCTGTTACCGCTGCACTGAATGCATTACCTGTCTCGGGTAAAATAAAGAGAAAAGTAAATCACGTTTCCTCTGATCCCGGAATGAGTTCTCCTTTAGAGGCTGCATTGGTCAGTCTATCGCAGAAATCTGAAGATGATCGCTCCTCCCTTGCATCTGAGGGTGAGCTTTCTGCTTCTGACTCCACTGAGGAAAAAAAACCTGTGCCAGCTCGAATGGCGGACATTATTTCTAAGGAATGGGAGAAACCTGGGATTCCATTCTCCCCATCTACTAACTTTAAGAAGATGTTTGGAGTTTCATTCCCAGGCATCTGAGGGTGAGCTTTCTGCTTCTGACTCCACTGAGGAAAAAAAACCTGTGCCAGCTCGAATGGCGGACATTATTTCTAAGGAATGGGAGAAACCTGGGATTCCATTCTCCCCATCTACTAACTTTAAGAAGATGTTTGGAGTTTCATTCCCAAGGTGGATGTAGCTATTTCCACTCTGGCTAAGCGTACTTCTATTCCTCTTGAGGATTGTATCTCCTTCAGGGACCCCATGGACAGAAAGATGGAGGGGTACTTAAGGAGAATGTTTCACCAGATGGGACATTTTCAACCGGCTGCAGGCATAGCGGCGGTTGCTGGAGCCTCCACTTACTGGTGCGACTATCAGAGAAGGCTCTTAAGATAGCCTATTCTTTTATTTGTGATGCCAACATGCAGATTATCAGTCTTAATACCAAGTTGTAATGACTGTAATGTTTAACATAGGTCTATTTTATAAATAGTTTGTTGTGTAGCTGTAGCATTCAAACACTAATTGATATGAGACTTAACACTTGGTAATAAGAAATACAGCAATTTAGTGCAATGGAAATAAGCCAGGTAAAGAGTATAAATATATATATATATATATATATATATATATATATATATATATATATATATTAGCAAACAAAATAAGAACTTAGTAAATGAGGAACACTAAAGGTTGCAATTCCAATCAGAGCAGTGATCCAAAATAAGTAACAAGCAAGCAAGCATGGATTAGTAAGTTGCAGCTGTTAAAGACAAGTCTATATACAAGTAGTTAGCACAGTTAGTATACTTGCTTATCCGGTGGTATTTGGATGATGAATACTTGCTTCCCCTGAGATGATGTAGCTAGACTCCGGTAAGTAGAGCAGTTAGGTTCTGGCAGAAGGCAAGCAAACTTTAGATGAGCTGTGATAGTTTTACACAGCGTGTAGTAACTGATAATGGAAGAAAGCAGGCGGAGTGATACGTGTTGCAAGTAGATCCGGCAATCCAGGTAACTGAGGCTGCAATGATTACAGCAGCATGGAACAGAGACTGCAGCAGAGAGACACAGAAGCAGCACAGCTGATTATCAGGATTCAGTCAATCAAAGGAGAAAAAATAAGTAAATAAGTTGAGCTCAGGTGAATACTGGTAAATTCAGCAAAAAAGAGTTCCAATAACTCCAATACAAAAGTAAAAGTTATTAGAGGGTTAAATTCGACTTGAATATGAGACAGTAGACAGGGTACAATTCAGATACTCTGCTAAACAAAAGAATCAAGCAAAGAACCAAAAAGGAAATGAGGCTATATAGGGTAAATAGGCTGAGTTTACTAAAAGGAACATTACTTAAAGGGACATTACTTAAAGGGACATTACAGATCCCCCTGTTCAAGGCATCAGCTCCGAGGATGCAGAAGAAGGTTTAAGTGGATAACGCTTATGAAAATCAGCTATCCGCAATGGAGCATGGATATGAGAGTGTGGTACCCAGGAATCTTCCTCCTGACCATAACCCTTCCAACGTATAAGATATTCCAATTTCCTACGAAATATTCGGGAGTCAAGTATACAGTCAACCTCATATTCCTCATGATTTTCAAATTCAACAGGAGGAGGTGGTGACTTCTGACGGTTAAATTCAGAGGTACTTCTGTAAGGCTTCAGGAGCGAAACATGGAAAGAGGGATGTATGCCATATGACTGTGGTAGGTCTAAGACGAGGGTTGAAGGATTGAGGATATGTTTTACTGGAAAGGGTCCGATGAACTGACTTCCTAATTTCTTTGTTGGTATGTCGAGTTTCAAGGGCTTTGTAGATAGCCATACAAGGTCCCTTAACTTATAATCAGGACTAGGTCTATGTCTGGAATCATAATAATATTGTTGATCTGCCTTGGCTTTTTGCAGATGTTGTTTTAGGAGAAGTAAACTATCCTGTAGGTTCTTGATATAAGAAGAGGCTGATGGGGAGTCAGAAACATGTTTTGTAATTCGGATAGACTGCGGGTGATAACCATATGTAGCATAAAATGGTGTCATTTTAGTGGAACTGGAAACTGAATTGTTGTACGAGTACTCGGCCATTGGCAGATGTTCAAACCAATCATCCTGCAGATGTGATACATAACATCTGAGATATTGTTCCAGAATGCCGTTCACCCTTTCGGTAAGACCGTTTGTTTGAGGGTGGAATGAAGTTGATAGCCTAAGATGTATATATAGAGGGATTTACATAGATCCTTCCAAAAATGAGAAGTGAACTGTGATGCACGGGATAATGGAATGAGGCAGTCCATGGAGGTCGAACAATATGTTTAATAAAAGCATCAGCAGTTTCACTGGCAGTGGGTAAAGACTTCAGTGCTATGAAATGAGCTAATTTAGTTAAATGGTCAATAACCACCATGATTGTGTTGTGACCTTGTGAGAACAGAAGCTCAACTATGAAATCCATGGAAATAGTTGTCCATGGAATATCAGGTATGGGTAAGGGAGTAAGGAACCCGATGGGTTTCCTTTTTTCAGTTTTATATCTTGCACAGATGTCAAAGGTGCTGATATAATTCTGAATAGTTTCAGCCATCTTGGGCCACCAGAAATCTCTTTGTAGGAGTTCTTTAGTTTTATGAATTCCTTGATGACCGGATAATGGGGTATCATGATAATGGTTGAGGATTCTATGTCTGAGTGGTTGTGGAATGTATAAAGTATAAAGACCAGTTGGCTCTTTTACTAAATGTTTATGTTTAGGTATAACGTCAGTCTGTAAAGCTGTAATGATGTCCAGTTCTAAAGTACTCAAAGAACCAATTATTTTATGTGTGGGTATCAATTGTAAAAGTTGGTCATTAGGTGGTTTGTCGTTGTGTTGTCGTGAGAGCGCGTCAGCTTTAATATTCAGAACACCAGGTCTATAGGTAATTTGAAAATTGAATCTGTCTAGAAACAAAGACCAACGTACTTGGCGAGATGACAATGTTTTGTTCTGTTTTAAATACTGGAGATTTTTATGGTCTGTATATATCAAAAATGGTTTGTCAGTACCCTCTAAAATGTGTCTCCAAACTTCCAATGCACATTTAATAGCTAGCAATTCTTTATCGCCAACTGAATAATGTACCTCAGCTGGAAGTAATGTTCTGGAATAATAAGCAATGGGATGTGTCGGATGTCTTTCATCAATTCTCTGTGAAAGTACTGCACCTATTCCACAGTCAGAAGCATCAACCTCTACTATAAACTGACACGAGTGATCAGGTAAACTTAAAATAGGAGCTGAGGTGAAACAGACCTTCAAATAATTAAAAGCCTGATCTGCTTCAGGGGACCAGTGAAACTTCACATCCTTTTTTGTTAAATTTGTAAGAGGTTTAACTTTAATGGAAAAATTTTGGATAAATTTACGGTAAAAATTGGCAAAACCTAAAAAACGTTGCAAAGATCTTAAGCTAGTGGGTCTTGGCCAATTTTGAATAGCTGATAGTTTATCAGGGTCCATTTGTACCTTATCATGAGTAATTACATAACCCAAAAACTTTATTTTTTGAACATGAAACTGACATTTTTCGGCTTTTGCGAAAAGTCTATGGTCACGTAACCGTGTCAAAACCCATCTTAAATGCTTTATGTGTTCTTGTGTGTCTTTTGAATAAATTAAAATGTCATCAAGATAAATAATGACACATACATCAGTTAAGTCCTTAAAGGGACACTATACCCAAACATTTTCTTTCATGATTAAGGTAGAGAATACAATTTTAAACAACATTCCAATTTACTTCTATTACCTAATTTGCTTCATTTTTTAATGAAGAAATAGCAATGCACACGGTGAGCCAATCACAGGAGGCATCTATGTGCAGCTACCAATCAGCAGCTACTAAGCATATCTAGATATGATTTTCAGCAAAGAATATCAAGAGAATGAAGCAAAATAGATAATAGAAGTAAATTAGAAAGTTGTTTATAATTATATGCTCTTTCTAAATCATGAAAGAAAAAATTTGGGTTTCATGTCCCTTTAAATATCTCATTAACAAAGTGTTGAAAGGTGGCAGGGGCATTACAGAGCCCAAACGGCATCACCCTATATTCAAAAAGGCTGTATCTAGTTCTGAACGCGGTTTTCCACTCATCCCCGTCCTTGATCCTTATTAAATTGTAAGCGCCTTTCAAATCAAGTTTAGTAAAGATAGTAGCTCCGTTAAGGCGTTCAGGGAGTTCGGGGATGAGTAGGGGATAACGATTCTTTACTGTAACAGCATTGAGTGCTCTGTAATCTATGATGGGTCTTAACGAGGAATCTTTGTTAGTTACAAAAAATAAACCAGCAGCTGCTGGGGATATGGATGGAACTATAAAGCCTTTTCTAATATTATCATCCAAATACTCTCTTAAGTACTGTAACTCTTTCTGTGAGAGGGGATAAATCTTCCCATGCGGTACCTTGGCTCCTGGTACCAAATCTATGGGACAATCGAATGCCCTATGAGGTGGGAGTACCTCAGCTTCCTTTATATCGAATACCTCAAGTAGATCTTGGTAGTGATTTGGGATCTCTGAGTTTATAGTACCTAATATCTGATGTGGAAAACAAGTAGTGGTGCAATAATCTGACTCAAACTTAACAGTGGGAGTAACCAAATCTATACTTGGGTTATGTTTACTTATCCATGTGAAACCTAATATAACTGTGTGGAGAGTGGATGGAATTACATCAAAGCTAAGATATTCAGTATGCCCATGTGATGTGGTTATCATTAAAGGAACAGTATGTTGTGTTATTGGGCCAATGTGTATTAATGATCCATCAATAACTCTTCTAAAAACTGGATTTTGCTTTGTAACACACAGTATTTTATTATTTACAACAAATGAAGCATCTATAAAGCAGTCATATGCCCCAGAGTCTAGAATAGCGTCAGTCTTGACTTGTAGATGGTCCCACTGTAATGAGAGAGAAAGTGTTAAAGATTATCTGTGTAGTAGTGGAATATAAGTTTGTCAGTTTATAAACGAGAGAAGAGACAGATGCGCCACATGGCCCAATATTGTTTGATCCACAAAGATTAAACGATCAGGTTGTGTTAAATTAGACTCACAATCTTAGGAGCACTCCAGTTAGTGCAATGGGAGCAGTCTGGGATCTATAACAGTCACCCAGCAGACCGACCTCTTGGAGTAAAGATGGATAATCTGTGATAGAATACAAAAAGACACAAAGGTGCCTATATGGCCTAGTACAGTCTTATACCGAGGAGCAGTAGTATGTATGGTAAGAGATATACTCACAAAAGGTAATGCATCTCCATTGATGCTATTCAGACAGGAAGGGATCAATACAGTCACCCAACAGACTATGACAAGGCTTCCACAGGAGGCAATCAGCAGAGGTCCAGTGGACCAATATAGATCCAAAAAATACACAGTAGCAAGTGTTTAAGATAAAAAAGTATTAAACTTTACTAACAAAAATTAAAATCAAGCGACGCGTTTCTCAGCAGCTAGCTGTATCATCTTGTCAGTTTACCCTTCTTTTGTCGGTGTAGTATGGGGCAGGTGGCTACTGTATGCTCTTTACTTGCACAATATAGACAAAGGTTGGACAGGCGTCGTCTAGTCTTTTCTTCAGTAGTCAGCGGACCTTTAATTACACCAATTTCCATAGGAGTATGTGGAAAGTTTAATTTTTCTACTGGTGGTACTGACAATCTCTTGTTTGGTGTCTCAGATGAGAATCTTTCTAATCGTCTTTCTCTGAGTCAAGAGTTGTTGCTAATTTAATTAAACCATCTAAAGTATCTGGCATATCTAATCTGGATAACTCATCCTTTAAGGTTTCATTTAAACCTAATCTAAATTGATTTTTTAGTGCAATATCGTTCCATAATGAGTCTGTAGCCCACATTTGGAAGTCTGTTATGAAATCTTCCACTGGGCGCTTACCCTGTCTAAGCGCTCTTAACTTAGTCTCTGCCTGTATCTGGGTATTGCTGTCTTCATAAAGAGCACCCATGGCAGCAAATAATTGGTCTAATGAGTCTAAAATAGGATTGTTTGATTAAAAAAAACGATTTGCCCATGATCTTGGTTCTCCTGTGAGATAGGAAATTGTAGTGCATACCTTTATTTTATCTGAACAATAAGTTTTAGGCTTCATTGTGTATAGCAATAAACATGCATTCTTGAAATCTCTAAAGTCACACCTTTCCCTGAGAACAAGGCAGGATGGTTAATCTGTGGTTCAGGTGGTTCTGTGTGTTTTGATGCAGTTAAATCCTTAACTACATTTTTTAATGCAGTGTTTTCAGTCTGGAGATCAGTAAGAGCTCTGGCAAGATAATCCACTTTGTGGTTTAATGTATCAATCTCTGTTTGTACAGCCTGGGGATCCATTGCTACTGGTATATTTAGGCTTGATTATTATGTAATGACTGTAATGTTTAACATAGGTCTATTTTATAAATAGTTTGTTGTGCAGCTGTAGCATTCAAACACCAAATGATATGAGACTTAACACTTGGTATTAAGAAATACAGCAATTTAGTGCAATGGAAATAACCCAGGTAAAGAGTATAAATATATGTGTATATATATATATATATATATATATATATATATATATATATAATCTGTATATATATATATATATTAGCAAACAAAATAAGTACTTAGTAAATGAGGAACAGTAAAGGTTGCAATTCCAATCAGAGCAGTGATCCAAAATAAGTAACAAGCAAGCAAGCATGGATTAGTAAGTTGCAGCTGTTAAAGACAAGTCTATATACAAGTAATTAGCACTGTTAGTATACTTGCTTATCCAGTGGTATTTGGATGATGACTACTTGCTTACCCTGAGATGATGTAGCTAGACTCCGGTAAGTAGAGCAGTTAGGTTCTGGCAGAAGGCAAGCAAACTTTAGATGAGCTGTGATAGTTTTACACAGCGTGTAGTAACTGATAATGGAAGAAAGCAGGCGGAGTGATACGTGCTGCAAGTAGATCCGGCAATCCAGGTAACTGAGGCTGCAACGATTACAGCAGCATGGAACAGAGACTACAGCAGAGAGACACAGAAGCAGCACAGCTGATTATCAGGATGCAGTCAATCAAAGGTGAAAAAATAAGTAAATAAGTTGAGCTCAGGTGAATACTGGTAAATTCAGCAAAAGAGTTCCAATAACTCCAATACAAAAGTAAAAGTTATTAGAGGGTTAAATTCGACTTGAATATGAGACAGTAGACAGGGTACAATTCAGATACTCTGCTAAACAAAATAATCAAGCAAAGAACCAAAAAGGAAATGAGGCTATATAGGGTAAATAGGCAGAGTTTACTAAAAGGAACATTACTTAAAGGGACATTACTTAAAGGGACATTACACAAGTCTTCTGGTTTTCGCTGTCCTATCACGGAGAGTCTGTTTGGCGGATATGGTATTTAAATCCAGACTTCTTTCCTTAGCTTTAAAGGGAAAGACATTTGGTCCAGGCCTGGATTCTATTATTTCCACGGTGACCGGTGCGATGGGTGCTCTCAGGATAAAATTGGTAGATTCAAGGGTCGCCATTACAGTAATTTTAGTGCAAACAAGGGACAGCGGTCCCTGGTCTCCTCCAAATCGGAACAGCCCAATAGTACCTGGAAGCCTAGTCAATCTTGGAACAAGAACAAGACAAGACAATAAGCTGGCATGAAGGGGCGGCCTCAGATCTGGGACCCGGGTCATGTAGGGGTCCAGATTATCCTTTTTTCAGGGCGCTTGGTTTCACTATGTTCAGGATCCCTGGGTCTTGGATGTGGTCTCAAAGGGGTACAAAATAGATTTCAGATCTCTCCCTCCAAGAGTCAGATTCCTCCTGTCAAGGCTCTCTACAAATACAGAAAAGAGGGGGTAGCCTTTTTGAACTGCATAAAGGACCTATCATCTTTGGGAGTGATTGTTCCAGTGCCCCCTTCCGAATGGGGCCTAGGATTTTATTCAAACCTATTCGTTGGTTTCCAAGAAAGAGGGAACTTTTCATCCAATCCTAGGTGCCGATTTATCAAGCTCTGTATGCAGCTGTTTCGCGGAAACAGGAGTTAAGAAGCAGCGGTCTTAAGACCACTGCTTCTTAACTCGTCCACCACCTCTGAGGCGGCGGACAGCAATCTGTCCGATCGCTTAAGATCAGGTTGATTGTCACCCCCTGCTAGCGGCCGATTGGCCATGAATGTGCAGGGGGCGGCATTGCACAAGCATTTCTAGTGAAATGCTTGTGCAATGATATAGCACTACAGCGGATCATGTCCATCCACACATTGATAATTTGGCCCCCTAGACAAGTTCCTCAGGGTTCCTTCCTTCAAGATCCGTATCCATCCTTCCGTTGGTCCAGGAGGGTCAATTTATGACCGCTATAAATTTGAAGGATGTATATCGAAATGTTCCAATTCACAATAACCATTTCCAGTTGCTGAGGTTTGTTTTTCTGGACCAACATTTTCAGTTTGTGGCACTGCCCGTCGGATTTGCTACCGCTCCAAGGATTTTTACGAGGAATCGCGATGGCACCTTACTTAGAAGATATCTTGGTTCAAGCTCCATCTTTTCTTTTGGCAAAATCTCACACAGACTTTCTCTTGTGTCTTCTTCGGACCCACGGCTGTAAGATAAATCTGGGTAAGAGTTCTCTGGTCCCAATACCAGGGTGTGTTGCTGGGAATAATCATTGATTTTATGCCGATGCAGATTCCTAATGGATCAATATCGAACCAAGCTCCTTTCTGTGTCTCTCTCTACAGCCCACTGCCTGTCCCTCAGTGGGTCAATGTATATGGAGGTGGTTGGTCTCATGGTGGCTACCATGGATATTATTCCTTTTGATCGTTTTGCATCTGTGACCTCTACAACTATGTATATTTAGGCAATGGAATGGTGATCATTCCGACCTGTCTCAACAGTTCAACCTGGATAGCCATACGAGGGGTTCTCTCTCCTGGTGGCTCTGCAGGATGAGCTGTCTCAAGGCATTGTGGGAGATATTGACTATGGACGTCAGTTTTCTTGGCTGGGGGCGGGTTGGGGTCCCCTGAAGGTTCAGGAATTTTCGCTCCCCATCAACATGGAATTTAGAACCATCTTCCATGCTCTGTTGGCTTGGCCTCAACTTCGATCTGTCCAATTTATTAGATTCCAATTGGACATAATTATAACATCTGTGACTTATATCAATCATCAAGAGGGAAGACGGAGTTTCCTGGCTATTGAGGAAGGTCTCACATCCTTCAGTGGACGGAGTCTCACAATTGCCATCTCGGGCAATTCATATCCCGGGGTGGATAATTGAGAAGCCGACTTCCTAAGCAGACAGACTTTACATCCCGGGGAGTGGTGCCTTCATCAGGAAGTGTCATGTTGTCTTGTCTCAATACCAAGCTGCCCAGAATACGGGTTGAGATAAAGGGATCCACAAGCAGTGTTGGTGGATGCGTCAGTGGTTTCGTGGGAGTTCAAGCTTATTTATCTGTTTCCTCCATTTGCTCTCCTTCCCCGGATGATTGCTCGCATCAAACAGGAGTGGGCCTCTGTGATTCTGATTGCTCCAGCATGGCCTCGCAGAACTTGGTTCGCAGACCTAGTGAAGATGTCTTACGCTCCTCCATGGAGGTTGCCTCAGCGAGTAGACCTTCTGCTCCCAGGTCTATTCCTTTACCAAAATCTAGATTTCTTTTCAATGGCATGGAGAGTCCACAACTCCATTCATTACTGTTGGGAAAATTCACCACCTGGCCACCAGGAGGAGGCAAAGACATCCCAGCCAGAGCAAAGACATCCCACTACCCAGTCATTATTTGCCTTTGTAACTAGGAGGAAGGGAAGATGGTGCTCTGAAGATAATTGTCCTTTAGTGGGTAGCTTCCCTTTAAGATAGGAATGGGGTTTATGCTGTGTCCATGTAAACCTCTTAGTAAGCTACTGGTAGCTGCTAGATGTCGCAGGGAACTTCTCTCTCCTCATTCTAGCAATCTTTGCTAACACCCCCAACTGGCAACCAGTGTCATCTTACACTGCTTTCCTTTTTGTCTCAGGTTCCTGTCAGAAGTCTGGATGAAGCTATTAGACCCTGGAGGTAAGTCCTTTTGACTTATTTAGTCCTTTCCCATAGCACATCAGGGAAGGGGGGGGGGGTCATTTATAGGTGACCAGCTGGCACCTCTTGACCTTATAGAATGGTCTGGGGACATTAGTTATATCTTCTGCTGAGGATATAATTTTAATCTGAGCAGCCTGGAGTTCCCTACTCACATGCAGCCTTATATAGCGGCGGAGATAACCGGTTTCTCCTGAACATGATCTGGTGTGCAGATTCGCATTAGTTCCTCAGTAAGAATGTGGTTACTCCTTAATTTGATCATATTTTGCTTTGCTGCCTCTTTATCCAGCATACCCCCAGTGGGGAGATGCACTTTTCCCTGCCACGGACTGTGTTAATGTGCGTGGAAAGAGGTTCTATATGCAGGTTACAGCTATTCAAAAGGAACCCTACATCGCAGTCGTGAAGGTTAAGTCGTTGCCTTTATAATCAGGCACAACTTTTATCCCTCTAGATTTATTCCCCTCCTTTCTTGTAAATTTTGACCTCAGACTGAGGCCAGTTTTAGAGTGAGGAACTGGTAGGGATGTGGAAACGCAAGACCGCTTTGATGTGGTCCCTGTACTGCGCCATTACTGCGTGAGGTGGGGCCAGTAACACGAGCCTCTGCAGGGGTCTGATCGCCTGGCTAATGCTTGTTAAGTATCTTTAGAGGAGACAGGATCGATGGGGTCTAAAAAGACTGCCTGACTGTGCAGTTCGCTCACGCTCCTCCGGTCTCTCTTCCACATTTAGTGGGACTGGCGATGTTAGCGCTGTTCTAGATTTACATCAGCCGGCTTCTGGCTGCCTTTGTTTCTGGGAGAGCCCATCAGACAGGATGCATGATTTTGGCTGCTGGTCACAGCACTGAATGAGGTACATCTATAGGACATTGGGGATTTCTCAGGGGTCCAAGGTTCTTCCCTTTATTTAAAACGCATATCCGTCTTGTGTTTTTCTGAGGTACAGGGTTTAGGGCTATTTGGTGGCGATCGCTATGCGCACCAATAGCTCAACACCTTGCTTTGTCATGCACTTTGTAGAGGCAAGTTCTCATGAAAGTTTTTTTTTTAAATTATTATGCTCCTAATAGATTTCCCTGCAACGTTAACCTTCATAGTGGTACTCGCAATGCGCCCATTGGCTTATATGTTTGTTTGTTTTTACGCCATCTTTTTATCTATTTTGTTTTGGTACACATTTCAGTCTGTACTTCCTGCCACGGGCAATGTTTTTGGCACCCTTTGTTGTATCGGCACCATAGGGGTTTTGTATATGACCTCTGGTGCGATGTTATGTCTCAGTTACTGTGTAAATTAATTTGGAAATGAGTTATTTTTAAACAATTGTTTTCTCTCCCTGGTCCTCAGTCAAGAGGGGTTAGTAACCTATACATGTATGAATAATTCCATGATGGGAATGGGGGTTGAGTTGCTTTGTTCACAAGGCTTATTTATTGTTTATTACATTAAGGCAATATTTAACTATTTGCATTATTTATGTATTTTATTTATAATTGCTGCAGCATCTATTTGTATTATGTAAAATACATATTTATTTAGTGGTTCTTAGAACTATTATATGAATAATTTAATGCTTATATATTAATGTATAAGGGTGCAATATTACAATCTCTCTCATAGCGAGAAGATTTTCAGCACTGGCTTTCAACTTTTATTGTATTATGTATGATACATTTTTAGTTTAGTAATTCTTGATCACTTATATGATTAATATCATACTTATAGTTTTTATATCAATCTCTCATAGTGAGGAGATTTACAGCCATGTCTGTTGCCGCACATATTTGTGGATTTTTCTTAGTAATTTAGAAATCTAATATGTTTAATTTCTTACTTATATTTTGTATGTATAGTGGTGCAATATTCCTAGCTCTCTCATGGTGAGGAGATTTACAGCTCCGTCTGTGGTAGCATCTACTTGTATTATGTAAAATACATTCAGCCAGATTATGAGTTTTGAGCGCTATAGGGAAATTAACGACGCAACATTTTCGGCGGTATTTCACCTCCCTGTAGCGCTGCTATTACAGGTTTGCAAAAAGCAGGCTTGTGCGGGCGATTTGGTGGCGTTGAGCTCCATGCTTCACCCAAATACAAGTGCTGCTTTGACGTGCTTGTGCACAATTTCCCCATAGACATCATTGAGGAGAGCCGGCAAAAAAAAAAGCCTAACACCTGCGATCAGGGGGGAAAAAGCTCCGTAAAGCAGCCCCATTAATGTCTATGGGGAAAGATTAAGTTATGTTTAAACCTAACATAAAAACCACGTCTAAACACCCCTAATCAGCCGCACCCGACATAGTCACCACCTACATAATGGTATTAACCCCTAATCTGCCGCCCTTAACATCGCCGCCACCTACATTACAGTTATTAACCCCTAATCTGCTGCCCCCAATGTCGCCGCCACTATACTAACGTTATTAACCCCTAAACCTCTGGTCTAAAACATCACTAACACTAAATAAATATATTAACCCCTAAACCTAACCCTAACGTAACCCTAACACCCCCTAACTTAAATATAATTAAAATAAATCTAAATACAACTTACTATTATTACCTAAATAATACCTATTTAAAACTAAATACTTACCTGTAAAAGAAAACCTAAGCTAGCTACAATATAACTAATAGTTATTTTGTAGCTAGCTTAGGTTTTATTTTTATTTCAGAGGTAAGTTTGTATTTATTTTAACTAAGTAGACTAGTTAGTAAATAGTTATTAACTATTTAATAAATACCTAGTTAAAATAAATACAAAATTACCTGTGAAATAAAACCTAACCTGCCTTACACTAAAACCTAACATTACAATCAAATAAATTAAATTAATAAAATACAATTATCTAAATTAGAAAAAAAATAAACACTAAATTAAACAAAATAAAAAACGAAACTATTAAAGATAAAAACAAATTACTCCTAATAGCCCTATCAAAATAAAAAAGTCCCCCCCCCAAATAAAAAAAAAAACCCTAGCCTAAACTAAACTAACAATAGCCCTTAAAATGGGACATAGCCGCGAAGAAATCAGCTCTTTTACCTGTAAAAAAAAAAATACAAACAACCCCCAACAGTAAAACCCACCACCCACATAACCAAACCCCCCAAATAAAAACCTAGCTAAATAAACCTAAGCTAACCATTGCCCTGAATAGACATTGCCCTTAAAAGGGCCTTTAGCTCTTTTACTGCCCAAATCCTAACCTAAAAATAAAACCCACCCAATAAACCCTTAAAAAAACCAAACACTAGCCCCAACGATCCACTTACAGTTCTCAAAGACCGGACATCCATCCTCACCCAGGCGGCAGAAGTCTTCATCCAAGTGGGCAGAAGTCCTCATCGAAGCCGGCAGAAGTCTTCATCCAGGCAGAAGTCTTCATCCAAGCGGGCAGAAGTCTTCATCCAGACGGCATCTTCTATCTTCATCCATCCGTCGTAGAGCGGGTCCATCTTCTAGACATCCGGTGCGGAGCATCCTCTTCTTCCTATGGTCAACGTAGAATGAAGTTTCCCTTTAAGGTACGTCATCCAAGATGGCGTCCCTTACATTCTGATTGGCTGATAGAATTCTATCAGCCAATCGGAATTAAAGGGGAAAAAATCCTATTGGCTGTTGCAATCAGCCAATAGGATTGAGCTTTCATCCTATTTGCTGATCCAATCATTGGATCAGCCAATAGGATGAAAGCTCAATCCTATTGGCTGATTGCAACAGCCAATAGGATTTCTTCACCTTTAATTCCTATCAGCCAATCGGAATGTAAGGGACGCCATCTTGGATGACGTACCTTAAAGGGAAACTTCATTCTACGTTGACCATCGGAAGAAGAGGATGCTCCACGCCAGAAACTGTAAGTGGATCGTCGGGGGTTAGTGTTAGGTTTTTTTAAGGGTTTATTGGGTGGGTTTTATTTTTAGATTAGGGTTTGGGCAGTAAAAGAGCTAAATACCCTTTAAGGCCAATGCCCATCCAAATGCCCTTTTCAGGGCATTGGTTAGCTTAGGTTTATTTAGCTAGGTTTTTATTTGGGGGGTTTGGTTGTGTGGGTGGTGGGTTTTACTGTTGGGGGGTTGTTTGTATTTATTTTTTTTACAGGTAAAAGAGCTTGGGGCAATGCCCCACAAAAGGCCCTTAAAACTCATAACTACTGAATTTAGATGGCGGTACAGATCTTGTAATTTTAGGCTGTACCGCTCACTTTTTGGCCTCACCACAAAACTCGTAATACCGGCGCTATGGGAGTTCCATTGATAAAGGACTTTTCTTAAAGTGCGGTACTGACGTTGCGTGACGGACAAAAAGGTGTGCGGTACACCTATACCTGCAAGACTTGTAATAGCGGCGTTAGGGAAAAAGCATCGTTATGGGCCATAACAATGCTTTTTCACTCATAACGCAAAACTCGTAATCTAGCTGATAGTTATCTTAGTGATTCTTAGAACACTTAAGATGTTCATTTTATGTTTCACATGTTTGTTGAAAATGTATACCCTCTTATTAGCGAGAGTAAGGAATGTAAGTACTCTGTGTTTTTATCTGAGCAGTACATAGCTTTCTCTAAAATTAAATTAGATTTGAAACTACGCCTAAGGAAGCTGATTTTTCTTATTCCAAGTTGTGACAATGGGGGGTAGTTATCAAGCCGTCAACCTCAAATACGCTGGAATTCCGCAGCGTATTTGTGGCGAGGCTGATTCGCCTTAGTTATCAAAGGCTCGAGACCGGCAAAAGTAGAATTTTGTGACGTAAACTTCGATCCGCCGGACTCAGTCCGACACAGATCGATTCTTACGTCACTCCAGATGTTCCGCACACAATCTGACTACTTTTGCTAGTTATCAAATGACTAGCAGGTACGCTCGGCACTTTTACGGCCCAGCGTACCTGGTTTTCAAACCGCCACCCCTGGAGGCGGCGGATCCCATAGGAATCAATGGGAGTCTGACCATAGCGAAAGTACAAGTTCGCTGCTGACAGACATCCCATTGATTTCTATGGGAGCTGTCTGCACCTAACACCCTAACATGTCTAAACACCACTAATCTGCCCCCCCTACACCGCCGCAACTAAATAAAGTTATTACCCCCTAAACCGCCGCTCCCGGAGCCCACCGCAAGCTACTCTATACATATTAACCCCTAAACCGCCGCTCCCGGAGCCCACCGCAACTATAATAAATGTATTAACCCCTAAACCGCCGCTCCCTGAACCCGCCGCAACCTATATTAAATGTATTAACCCCTATCCTGCCCCCCCTACACCGTTGCCACCTATAATAAATTTATTAACCCCTAATCTGCCCCCCCTACACCGTCGCCACCTATAATAAATTTATTAACCCCTATCCTGCCCCCTACTACGCCGCCGCCACTGTAATAAAATTATTAACCCCTAAACCTAAGTCTAACACTAACCCTAACGCCCCCCTAACTTAAATATTAATTAAATAAATCTAAATAATATTTTTATTATTAACTAAATTAATCCTATTTAAAACTAAATACTTACCTGTAAAATAAACCCTAATATAGCTACAATATAAATAATAATTATATTGTAGCTATCTTAGGATTTATATTTATTTTACAGGTAACTTTGTATTTATTTTAGCTAGTTAGAATAGTTATTAAATAGTTATTAACTATTTAATAACTACCTAGCTAAAAGAAATACAAAATTACCTGTAAAATAAATCCTAACCTAAGTTCAATTAAACCTAATACTACACTATCATTAAATTAATTAAATAAACTACCTACAAATAACTACAATTAAATACAATTACATAAACTAACTAAAGTACAAAAAATAAAAAAGCTAAGTTACAAAAAATAAAAAAATAAGTTACAAACATTTTAAAAATATTACAACAATTTTAAGCTACTTACACCTAATCTAAGCCCCCTAATAAAATAACAAACCCCCCCAAAATAAAAAAATGCCCTACCCTATTCTAAATTAAATAAAGTTCAAAGCTCTTTTACCTTACCAGCCCTTAAAAGGGCCATTTGTGGGGGCATGCCCCAAAAAGTTCAGCTCTTTTGCCTGTAAAAGAAAAATACAACCCCCCCCCAACATTAAAACCCACCACCCACATACCCCTAATCTAACCCAAACCCCCCTTACAAAAACCTAACACTAATCCCCTGAAGATCATCCTACCTTGAGTCGTCTTCACTCAGCCAAGCAGCGATGGAACCGAAGTGGACATCCGGAGCGGAAGAAGTTAATCCTCCAAGCGGCGCTGAAGAAGTCTTCGATCCGGGCGATGTCATCTTCCAAGAGGCGCTGAAGAGGTCTTCTATCCGGGCGATGTCATCTTCCAAGCCGGGTCTTGAATCTTCCTCCCGCTGACGCGGAACCTCCATCTTCACCGACGGACTACGACGAATGAAGGCTCCTTTAAGGGACGTCATCCAAGATGGCGTCCCCTCAATTCCGATTGGCTGATAGGATTCTATCAGCCAATCGGAATTAAGGTAGGAAAAATCTGATTGGCTGATGGAATCAGCCAATCAGATTGAGCTCGCATTCTATTGGCTGATCGGAACAGCCAATAGAATGCGAGCTCAATCTGATTGGCTGATTGGCTGGTCTTAATGATGCACCCATAGTATGCTTTTCTTTCTGGGAGTTGAACAATATTTTATTATCCTCTACTGCAGCATTTCTTTCATGTAATTAGCAAGAGTCCATGAGCTAGTGACGTATGGGATATACATTCCTACCAGGAGGGGCAAAGTTTCCCAAACCTCAAAATGCCTATAAATACACCCCTCACCACACCCACAATTCAGTTTTACAAACTTTGCCTCCGATGGAGGTGGTGAAGTAAGTTTGTGCTAGATTCTACGTTGATATGCGCTCCGCAGCAAGTTGGAGCCCGGTTTTCCTCTCAGCGTGCAGTGAATGTCAGAGGGATGTGAGGAGAGTATTGCCTATTTGAATGCAGTGATCTCCTTCTACGGGGTCTATTTCATAGGTTCTCTGTTATCGGTCGTAGAGATTCATCTCTTACCTCCCTTTTCAGATCGACGATATACTCTTATATATACCATTACCTCTGCTGATTCTCGTTTCAGTACTGGTTTGGCTTTCTACAAACATGTAGATGAGTGTCCTGGGGTAAGTAAATCTTATTTTCTGTGACACTCTAAGCTATGGTTGGGCACTTTATTTATAAAGTTCTAAATATATGTATTCAAACATTTATTTGCCTTGACTCAGAATGTTCAACTTTCCTTATTTTCAGACAGTCAGTTTCATATTTGGGATAATGCATTTGAATCAATCATTTTTCTTACCTTAAAAATTTGACTTTTTTTCCCTGTGGGCTGTTAGGCTCGCGGGGGCTGAAAATGCTTCATTTTATTGCGTCATTCTTGGCTCGGACTCTTTTGGCGCAAAAATTCTATTTCCATTTCCGGCGTCATATGTGTCGCCGGAAGTTGCGTCATTTTTTTGACGTTATTTTGCGCCAAAAATGTCGGCGTTCCGGATGTGGCGTCATTTTTGGCGCCAAAAGCATTTAGGCGCCAAATAATGTGGGCGTCTTATTTGGCGCGAAAAAATATGGGCGTCGCTTTTGTCTCCACATTATTTTAGTCTCATTTTTCATTGCTTCTGGTTGCTAGAAGCTTGTTCTTTGGCATTTTTTCCCATTCCTGAAACTGTCATTTAAGGAATTTGATCAATTTTGCTTTATATATATGTTGTTTTTTCTCTTACATATTGCAAGATGTCCCACGTTGCATCTGAGTCAGAAGATACTACAGGAAAATCGCTGTCTAGTGCTGAATCTACCAAAGCTAAGTGTATCTGCTGTAAACTTTTGGTAGCTATTCCTCCAGCTGTTGTTTGTATTGATTGTCATGACAAACTTGTTAAAGCAGATAATATTTCCTTTAGTAAAGTACCATTGCCTGTTGCAGTTCCTTCAACATCTAAGGTGCAGAATGTTCCTGATAATATAAGAGATTTTGTTTCTGAATCCATAAAGAAGGCTATGTCTGTTATTTCTCCTTCTAGTAAAACGTAAAAAATCTTTTAAAACTTCTCTCCCTACAGATGAATTTTTAAATGAACATCATCATTCTGATTCTGATGACTCCTCTGGTTCAGAGGATTCTGTCTCAGAGGTTGATGCTGATAAATCTTCATATTTATTTAAAATGGAATTTATTCGTTCTTTACTTAAAGAAGTACTAATTGCTTTAGAAATAGAGGATTCTGGTCCTCTTGATACTAATTCTAAACGTTTGGATAAGGTATTTAAAGCCCCTGTGGTTATTCCAGAAGTTTTTCCTGTTCCTAATGCTATTTCTGCAGTAATTTCCAAAGAATGGGATAAATTGGGTAATTCATTTACTCCTTCTAAACGTTTTAAGCATTTATATCCTGTGCCGTCTGACAGATTAGAATTTTGGGACAAGATCCCTAAAGTTGATGGGGCTATTTCTACCCTTGCTAAACGTACTACTATTCCTACGTCAGATGGTACTTCGTTTAAGGATCCTCTAGATAGGAAAATTGAATCCTTTCTAAGAAAAGCTTATCTGTGTTCAGGTAATCTTCTTAGACCTGCTATATCTTTGGCTGATGTTGCTGCAGCTTCAACTTTTTGGTTGGAAACTTTAGCGCAACAAGTAACACATCGTGATTCTCATGATATTATTATTCTTCTTCAGCATGCTAATAATTTTATCTGTGATGCCATTTTTGATATTATCAGAGTTGATGTCAGGTTTATGTCTCTAGCTATTTTAGCTAGGAGAGCTTTATGGCTTAAAACTTGGAATGCTGATATGGCTTCTAAATCAACTTTACTTTCCATTTCTTTCCAGGGTAACAAATTATTTGGTTCTCAGTTGGATTCCATTATTTCAACTGTTACTGGTGGGAAAGGAACTTTTTTACCACAGGATAAAAAATCTAAAGGTAAAAACAGGGCTAATAATCGTTTTCGTTCCTTTCGTTTCAACAAAGAACAAAAGCCTGATCCTTCATCCTCAGGAGCAGTTTCAGTTTGGAAACCATCTCCAGTCTGCAATAAATCCAAGCCAGCTAGAAAGGCAAAGCCTGCTTCTAAGTCCACATGAAGGTGCGGCCCTCATTCCAGCTCAGCTGGTAGGGGGCAGGTTACGTTTTTTCAAGGAAATTTGGATCAATTCTGTTCACAATCTTTGGATTCAGAGCATTGTTTCAGAAGGGTACAGAATTGGTTTCAAGATGAGACCTCCTGCAAAGAGATTTTTTCTTTCCCGTGTCCCAGTAAATCCAGTAAAAGCTCAAGCATTTCTGAAATGTGTTTTAGATCTAGAGTTGACTGGTGTAATTATGCCAGTTCCAGTTCCGGGAACAGGGGATGGGGTTTTATTCAAATCTCTTCATTGTACCAAAGAAGGAGAATTCCTTCAGACCAGTTCTGGATCTAAAAATATTGAATCGTTATGTAAGGATACCAACGTTCAAGATGGTAACTGTAAGGACTATCTTGCCTTTTGTTCAGCAAGGGAATTATATGTCCACTATAGATTTACAGGATGCATATCTGCATATTCCGATTCATCCAGATCATTATCAGTTCCTGAGATTCTCTTTTCTGGACAAGCATTACCAGTTTGTGGCTCTGCCGTTTGGCCTAGCTACAGCTCCAAGAATTTTTACAAAGGTTCTCGGTGCCCTTCTGTCTGTAATCAGAGAACAGGGTATTGTGGTATTTCCTTATTTGGACGATATCTTGGTACTTGCTCAGTCTTTACATTTAGCAGAATCTCATACGAATCGACTTGTGTTGTTTCTTCAAGATCATGGTTGGAGGATCAATTTACCAAAAAGTTCTTTGATTCCTCAGACAAGGGTAACCTTTCTGGGTTTCCAGATGGATTCAGTGTCCATGACTCTGTCTTTAACAGACAAGAGACGTCTAAAATTGATTACAGCTTGTCGAAACCTTCAGTCACAATCATTCCCTTCGGTAGCCTTATGCATGGAAATTCTAGGTCTTATGACTGCTGCATCGGACGCGATCCCCTTTGCTCGTTTTCACATGCGACCTCTTCAGCTCTGTATGCTGAAGCAATGGTGCAAGGATTACACGAAGATATCTCAAACAATATCTTTAAAACCGATTGTTCGACACTCTCTAACATGGTGGACAGATCACCATCGTTTAATTCAGGGGGCTTCTTTTGTGCTTCCGACCTGGACTGTAATTTCAACAGATGCAAGTCTCACAGGTTGGGGAGCTGTGTGGGGATCTCTGACGGCACAAGGAGTTTGGGAATCTCAGGAGGTGAGATTACCGATCAATATTTTGGAACTCCGTGCAATTTTCAGAGCTCTTCAGTTTTGGCCTCTTCTGAAGAGAGAATCGTTCATTTGTTTTCAGACAGACAATGTCACAACTGTGGCATACATCAATCATCAAGGAGGGACTCACAGTCCTCTGGCTATGAAAGAAGTATCTCGAATTTTGGTTTGGGCGGAATCCAGCTCCTGTCTAATCTCTGCGGTTCATATCCCAGGTATAGACAATTGGGAAGCGGATTATCTCAGTCGCCAAATGTTGCATCCGGGCGAATGGTCTCTTCACCCAGAGGTATTTCTTCAGATTGTTCAAATGTGGGAACTTCCAGAAATAGATCTGATGGCGTCCCATCTAAACAAGAAACTTCCCAGGTATCTGTCCAGATCACGGGATCCTCAGACGGAGGCAGTGGATGCATTATCACTTCCTTGGAAGTATCATCCTGCCTATATCTTTCCGCCTCTAGTTCTTCTTCCAAGAGTAATCTCCAAGATACTGAAGGAATGCTCGTTTGTTCTGCTGGTAGCTCCGGCATGGCCTCACAGGTTTTGGTATGCGGATCTTGTCCGGATGGCCTCTTGCCAACCGTGGACTCTTCCGTTAAGACCAGACCTTCTGTCACAAGGTCCTTTTTTCCATCAGGATCTGAAATCCTTAAATTTAAAGGTATGGAGATTGAACGCTTGATTCTTGGTCAAAGAGGTTTCTCTGACTCTGTGATTAATACTATGTTACAGGCTCGTAAATCTGTATCTCGAGAGATATATTATAGAGTCTGGAAGACTTATATTTCTTGGTGTCTTTCTCATCATTTTTCTTGGCATTCTTTTAGAATACCGAGAATTTTACAGTTTCTTCAGGATGGTCTAGATAAGGGTTTGTCCGCAAGTTCTTTGAAAGGACAAATCTCTGCTCTTTCTGTTCTTTTTCACAGAAAGATTGCTATTCTTCCTGATATTCATTGTTTTGTACAAGCTTTGGTTCTTATAAAAACCTGTCATTAAGTCAATTTCTCCTCCTTGGAGTTTGAATTTGGTTCTGGGAGCTCTTCAAGCTCCTCCGTTTGAACCTATGCATTCATTGGACATTAAATTACTTTCTTGGAAAGTTTTGTTCCTTTTGGCCATCTCTTCTGCCAGAAGAGTTTCTGAATTATCTGCTCTTTCTTGTGAGTCTCCTTTTCTGATTTTTCATCAGGATAAGGCGGTGTTGCGAACTTCTTTTGAATTTTTACCTAAAGTTGTGAATTCCAACAACATTAGTAGAGAAATTGTGGTTCCTTCATTATGTCCTAATCCTAAGAATTCTAAGGAGAAATCGTTGCATTCTTTGGATGTTGTTAGAGCTTTGAAATATTATGTTGAAGCTACGAAATCTTTCCGTAAGACTTCTAGTCTATTTGTTATCTTTTCCGGTTCTAGAAAAGGCCAGAAAGCTTCTGCCATTTCTTTGGCATCTTGGTTGAAATCTTTAATTCATCTTGCCTATGTTGAGTCGGGTAAAACTCCGCCTCAGAGAATTACAGCTCATTCTACTAGGTCAGTTTCTACTTCCTGGGCGTTTAGGAATGAAGCTTCGGTTGACCAGATTTGCAAAGCAGCAACTTGGTCCTCTTTGCATACTTTTACTAAATTCTACCATTTTGATGTATTTTCTTCTTCTGAAGCAGTTTTTGGTAGAAAAGTACTTCAGGCAGCGGTTTCAGTTTGAATCTTCTGCTTATGTTTTTCGTTAAACTTTATTTTGGGTGTGGATTGTTTTCAGCAGGAATTGGCTGTCTTTATTTTATCCCTCCCTCTCTAGTGACTCTTGTGTGGAAAGATCCACATCTTGGGTAGTCATTATCCCATACGTCACTAGCTCATGGACTCTTGCTAATTACATGAAAGAAAACATAATTTATGTAAGAACTTACCTGATAAATTCATTTCTTTCATATTAGCAAGAGTCCATGAGGCCCGCCCTTTTTTTGTGGTGGTTATGATTTTGTATAAAGCACAATTATTCCAATTCCTTATTTTATATGCTTTCGCACTTTTTTATCACCCCACTTCTTGGCTATTCGTTAAACTGAATTGTGGGTGTGGTGAGGGGTGTATTTATAGGCATTTTGAGGTTTGGGAAACTTTGCCCCTCCTGGTAGGAATGTATATCCCATACGTCACTAGCTCATGGACTCTTGCTAATATGAAAGAAATGAATTTATCAGGTAAGTTCTTACATAAATTATGTTTTTTCTTTTTCTTTTTTTAACTCCATATATTTCTATGAGATATATCAGTATTTTATTAGCCTTTGCTGCTGTCATATTTATTGCTATGCACTGATACATAATTCTTTTAAAAAATACTACAGTAGGTTACAGATCTCTGTAGTTATTATTGTTTTCCAATACCATATTTTTCTTTCTATGAGATATAACAGTATTTCTTTCTTTTTGATTTTTAAGGAACCCCAAACTCCCCCCCCCCCAGCCTGGGAGGCTCACATTCAAAGTCACAATCTCCCACGATGACTTCAAAAGGCACATGCCTTGGAACATCTGGAATCTACTGTAGAATCCCCAAAAGAGAAACTATATTTTATTGCACTGCAATAAATAACTGAAGCAGAGGAAAAACAAAATATATGCTTACCTGATAAATGTATTTATTTATTGATACGGTAAGCCCACGGATCATCATCAATTACTGTTGGGAATATCACTCCTGGCCAGCAGGAGGAGGCAAAGAGCACCACAGCAAGGCTGTTAAGTATCACTTCCCTTCCCACAAACCCCAGTCATTCTCTTTGCCTGCAGTGCAAGGAGGAGGTGAAGTGTTCGGTGTCTGACAAGAATTTTTCTTCAATCAAGAGTTTATTATTTTAAAGCAGAGTAGGTTTGCTCTGATCTTTCCTTGGGTCAAGCCGTAGCCCACGTCAGTCTCTTCAGTAGAGCAGTGGTGGCTTTTAAGCAATTGGGAACTTGTGGAGTACAATCCCCACTGCGCCTCTCAAACAGTTTTGCTGCCCTATCCAGAAAGCTTGAGTATGCTTACTCGGTTCTTTCTTTTTCAACAGGTCCATGTGAGGGAGGACACCCTCTCAAACCAGGTGAGCTATCCTTCTGCCGGACAGATGTAGATTCAGGTAAGTGCCAAGTTTATTTTTCTATTTTATTTGAAAAATATGGCACTTCAGCAGTTAAAGCTGCATGGGACGTTAAATTACAATTGGCTCTATCAAGGGATAATTACAGGCAGATTACGCAGGCACTTTGGACGAGAGAAGTGGTTAATAACTTTTATTTTGGGTTCAGTATCTGTCCTTATCTCTGGTTTAGACCCGGTCAAGGACTGTGTATGTAGTGTGCTGTTTTTTTATTAATACAGTGTTTTCACTGTTGCAGCTCTGCTATGGATCCTAATGGGGCCGGGACCGCCCATGATGACAAGGAGGCGGTTCCCTTCAGAGGCGACAGGTAGTTTAGTGCGCTTTCCGGACTCACTTCCTGTGAGTTCTGGAATATTGACGATATACATTTGCGGTTCTGCTGAGATAGAGGATCTCCCAGCCGACTAATTGCGCAGTTCCGTAATGAAAACCGGATCATTTGCATGTTAGATTGTCTGCGGTCAGCAGGACAGGGAGGTACCTCAGCAAAATAGCTGAGGTGTAGAGGGTGCCTGGGGTTGTAATAAGGACCGCTGCTCCATTGTTACCATTACAAAAATAAAAATTTAAAGGGACAGTATCGTTTTTTCTGTGACATTTCAAGGTGAAATAAAAACCGTCTTCATTTTTTCTCTCTTTATTGGTTAAAGATGGATCAAAAGGCCTTACAAAATGTTACATATAGCCTATGTTTTGACTTCCAGGTGGAACCACTAATCCCTTTTTGTTCTTCATGTATTGAAAGAACATTCACCTAGATTTAGAGTTTTGCGTTAGAAGGGGTGCGTTAGCTACGTGTGTCTTTTTTCCCCCACACCTTTTAAACAACTGGTATTTAGAGTTCTCTGAAGGGCTGCGTTAGGCTCCAAAAAGGGAGCGTTACTGCCACTGCAACTCTAAATACCAGCGTTGCTTACGGACGCGGCCAGCTTCAAAAACGTGCTTGTGCGCGATTTCCCCATAGGAAACAACGGGGCAGTTTGAGCTGAAAAAAAACCCTAACACCTGCAAAAAAGCAGCGTTCAGCTCCTAACGCAGCCCCATTGTTTCCAATGGGGAAACACTTCCTAAGTCTGCACCTAACACTCCTAACAGCGAATAGAACAGCCAATAGAATGCAAGCTCAATCTGATTGGATCAGCCAATCGGATTGAACTTGAATCTGATTGGCTGATTCAATCAGCCAATCAGATTTTTCCTACTTTAATTACGATTGGCTGATAGAATCCTATCAGCCAATCGGAATTCGAGGGACGCCATCTTGGATGACGTCACTTAAAGGAACCTTCATTCGTCGGGAGTCGCCGGAAGAAGAGGATGGATCCGCGTCGGCTGCTTCAAGATGGTCCCGCTTCGCGCCGGATGGATGAAGATAGAAGACGCCGCCTGGATGAACATGTCTACCGGTCCGGATGTCCTCTTCTTGCCGGATAGGATGAAGACTTCGGACCCTCTTCTGGACCTCTTCTTGCCGGATAGGATGAAGACTTCGGACCCTCTTCTGCACGGATCGTGATAGCCGGCATGGTGAAGATAAGATAGGGAGATCTTCAGGGGCTTAGTGTTAGGTTTATTTAAGGGGTGTTTGGGTTAGATTAGGGGTATGTGGGTGGTGGGTTGTAATGTTGAGGGGGGTATTGTATATTTATTTAAATGCAAAAGAGCTGTTTTTTTTAGGGCATGCCCCGCAAAAGGCACTTTTAAGGGCTGGTAAGGTAAAAGAGCTGTTAAATTTTTATTTTAGAATAGGGTAGGGCATTTTTTTTATTATGGGGGGCTTTGTTATTTTTGTTTAGGGGGCTTAGAGTAGGTGTAATTAGTTTAAAATTCTTGTAATCTTTTTTTATTTTTTTGTAATTTAGTGTTGTTGATTTAATTGTAGATAGTTTAGTTAATTAATTTATTGATAGTGTAGTGTTAGGTTTAATTGTAACTTAGGTTAGGATTTATTTTACAGGTAATTTTGTAATTATTTTAACTAGGTAGCTATTAAATAGTTATTAACTATTTAATAGCTATTGTACCTAGTTAAAATAAATACAAAGTTGCCTGTAAAATAAATATAAATCCTAAAATAGCTACAATATAATTATTATTTATATTGTAGCTATATTAGGGTTTATTTTACAGGTAAGTATTTAGCTTTAAATAGGATTAATTTATTTAATAAAATTTATTTTATTTCGTTAGATAAAAATTATATTTAACTTAGGGGGGTGTTAGGGTTAGACCTAGCTTTAGGGGTTAATACATTTATTAGAGTAGCGTCGAGGTCCGGTCGGCAGATTAGGGGTTAATACTTGAAGTTAGGTGTCGGCGATGTTAGGGAGGGCAGATTAGGGGTTAATACTATTTATTATAGGGTTTTTGAGGCGGTTTAGGTGTTAATACATTTATTATAGTGGTGGCGAGGTCCGATCGGCAGATTAGGGGTTAATAAGTGTAGGTAGGTAGCAGCGACGTTGGGGGGGCTGATTAGGGGTAAAAAAATATAATATAGGGGTCGGCGATGTTAGGGGCAGCAGATTAGGGGTTCATAGGGATAATGTAGGTTGCGGCGGTGTGCGGTCGGCAGATTAGGGGTTAAAAATTTTTATTAGAGTGGCGGCGATGTGGGGGGACCTCGGTTTAGGGGTACATAGGAAGTTTATGAGTGTTAGTGTACTTTAGAGCACAGTAGTTAGGAGCTTTATGAACCGGCGTTAGCCCATAAAGCTCTTAACTCCTGACTTTTTTCTGCGGCTGGAGTCTTGTTGTTAGAGTTCTAATGCTCACTTCAGCCAAGACTCGAAATACCAGCGTTAGAAAGATCCCATTGAAAAGATAGGATACGCAATTGACGTAAGGGGATCTGCGGTATGGAAAAGTCGCGGCTGGAAAGTGAGCGTTAGACCCTTACCTACAAGACTCTAAATACCAGTGGCCGGCCAAAACCAGCGTTAGGACCCCCTAACGCTGGTTTGGACGGCTAACGCAGAACTCTAAATCTAGGCGTTAGTGTTACAGGGATAGACTTTTTGATCCTAAGCCATCATTAGCTAAGGCGGATGCTGTTCAGGAGTCTCCTGTACCAGATATGCCGCAGCTTTCTCCTCAAGCGTCCCAATCTTTTTCATCCACACATGCAGTGCCCTGCATTTCCTCTCACGCTCCGGTAGGAGTTTCTTTGCAAGATATTGCTGCCCAGGTATCCTCTGCGGTATCTGAGGCGCTTTCGGCTTTTCCCACGCTGCAGGGAAAGCGCAAGAGGAAATTTAAAGAATCAGTGAGCAAGATGTCTGATCCTGTTGTGGCTACTCAAGGTGCTTCCTCTCAGAAGTCTGAGGAGGAAGACACTTCGGTAGCGTCTGAGGGTGAAATCTCAGACTCAGACAGTATAATTCCTTCTTCTGACGCTGAAGTTGTATCCTTCAGATTTAAGCTGGAACACCTCTGTCTGTTACTCAAGGAGGTGTTGGCTACATTGAACGATTCCAATACAACTGTCGTAGTCAATCCTAAGAAGTCTAGTAAACTGAACAAGTACTTTGATGTTCCCTCCATGGTGGAAGTATTCCCTGTACCAGACCGTGCTACAGAGATTATTGCATGGGAGTGGGAGAGACCTGGAATTTCTTTTTCTCCATCCCCGATTTTCAAGAAATTTTTTCCAATAGCTGACTCTATTAAGGAGTCTTGACAGACGGTTCCCATAGAGGATAGCTGTTCCTTTAAAGATCCAATGGATAAGAAGTTGGAGGCATTGCTAAAGAACATGTATGTTCACCAGGGTCTCCAATGGCAGCCTGCAGTGTATTGCCACTGTCACCAGTGCAGCAGCCTACTGGTTTGATGCTTTCTCTGACTCTATTCAGACAGATACTCCTCTTGAGGAGATCCATGACAGTATTAAGGCTCTTAAGTTATCCAATTCCTTTATCACAGATGCTTCCTTACAAGTCATCAAGTTGGGAGCAAAAATGTCTGGTTTTGCGGTTCTGGCTCGCAGACAATTATGATTGAAGTCCTGGTCTGCGGATGTTTCATCTAAGTCCACACTTTTGGCGATCCCCTATAAGGGTAAGACCTTGTTTGGGCCTGGCTTGACTGAAATAATTTCATATATTACAGGGGGAAAGGGATCTTTTCTCCCTCAAGATAAAAAGAATAAGCAGAAAGGACGTCTGAGCAATTTTCTTCCTTTCGTTAATTTAAGAGGTAAACCCTCCTCTCCCTCCTTCAAGCAATATCTATCCAAGTCTTCCTGAAAGCCTAGTCAGTCTTGGACAAGGGGAAGCAGTCCAAAAAACCTGCAGCTTATTCAAAGTCAGCATGAAGGGTCTGGGAGCGGATCCAGTAGGGGGCAGACTTTCTCAATTTGCTCAAGCCTGGGTTCGGGATGTTCTGGATCCCTGGGCAGTGGACATTGTATCCCAGGGGTATAAACTGTAATTCAAGACTTTTCCTCCCAGAGGCAGGTACCTCCTCTCACGATTATCTGTAGACTAGATAAAGAGAGAGGCGTTCTTACATTGTGTTCAGGATCTTTCTGCCCTGGGTGTAATAGTTCCAGTTCCATCACAGGAACAGGGTCTGGGATTCTACTCCAATCTGTTCGTGGTTCCCAAAAAAGAGAGAACTTTCAGACTAATTTTAGGCCTGAAATGTCTCAACAAATTCCTCAGAGTACCGTCCTTCAAGATGGAAACTATACGTTCCATTCTTCCCTTGGTCCAAGAGAGTCAGTTCATGACAACCATAGACCTAAAGGATGCGTACCTTCATGTTCCCATTCACAAGGATCATAACAAGTTTCTGAGATTCGCCTTCTTCAACAATCACTTTCTGTTCGTGGCTCTTCCTTTTGGCCTTGCCACAGCTCCCAGAATTTTCTCAAAGGTTCTGGGGGCCCTATTGGCTGTAATCCAGTCTCGGGGTATTGCAGTGGCACCCTATCTGGACAACATTCTGGTTCAGGCACCATCTTTTCAACAAACAAATTCTCATACAGAGATCTTGTTGTCTTTTCTTCACTCCCACGGATGGAAGGTGAACCTGGGAAAAAGTTCTCTGGTTCCAGCTACAAGGGTAGTGTAATTGGGGACCATAATAGATTCACTATCGATGAAGATATTTCTAACAGAGATCAGAAAATCCAAGATTTTTGATTATTGCCTTGCCCTCCAGTCCTCTCCTCAGCCGTCAGTGGCTCAATGCATGGAGGTAATAGGTCTGATGGTGGCTTCCATGGACATCATCCCTTTCACTCGGTTTCATCTCAGGGCTCTGCAGTTATGCTTGCTAAGACAATGGAACGGGGACTATACGGATCTGTCTCCTCGAATAGATCTGGATCAGGCAACAAGAGACTCTCTTCCATGGTGGTTGTCTCAGGAACACCTGTCCCAGGGAACCTGCTTCTGTAGACCTGCCTGGGTGATTGTGACCACGGATGCCAGCCTACTGGGCTGGGGAGCAGTCTGGGGCTTGTTGAAGGCTCAGGGTCTATGGACTCGAGAGGAGTCAGTTCTCCCCATAAACATCCTAGAGCTGAGAGTGATCTTCAATGCTTTACTGGCCTGGCCTCAGTTAGCTTTAGCCCGGTTTATCAGGTTCCAGTTGGACAACATAACATTGGTGGCTTACATCAACCACCAGGGAGGAACTCAGAGTCCCTTGGCCATTTCAGAGGTGTCAAGAATTATTCAATGGGCGGAGACCCACAACTACTGTCTATCTGCAATCCACATTCCAGGAGTTGGAATTGGGAAGTGGATTTTCTGAGCAGGCAGACTTTTCTTCTCGGGGAGTGGCAACTCCTTCCAGAGGTGTTTTCCAGTCTAACCCTCAAGTGGGGGTGGCCAGCGCTGAATATCTCGGCAGAATGCCAAGCTCCTAAAGTACGGTTTGAGGTCAAGGGATCCACAGGCCGTCCTGATAGATGCTCTGGCGGTCCCTTGGAGTTTCAGTCTAGCATACCTGTTTCCTCCGTTCGCTCTCCTTCCACGAGTCATTGCTCGGATCAAGCAGGAGAGGGCGTCGGTGATTCTAATAGCGCCGGCGTGGCCTTGCAGGATCTGGTATGCAGACCTAGTGAAAATGTCATCCCTTCCACCTTGGAGACTACCTCTGAGGAAGGACCTTCTACTTCAGGGTCCCTTCCTTCATCCAAATCTCACTTCTCTGAAGCTGACTTCTTGGAGATTGAACGCTTACTTTTATCTAAGCGCGGGTTCTCAGAATCGGTCATTGAGACTTTGATCCAGGCTCTTAAGCCTGTGACAAGAAAGATTTACCATAAAATATGGCGTAAATATCTGTATTGGTATAAATCCAATGGCTACTCTTGGAGTAGAGTCAGGATTCCTAGGATTTTGTCTTTTCTCCAGCAGGGCCTGGAGAAGGGTTTGTCAGCAAGTACTCTGAAGGGTCAGATTTCTGCCTTGTCTATTTTGTTGCATAAGCGGCTGGCGGATGTGCCAGATGTGCAATCCTTTTGTCAGGCCTGTGTTTAAACCTGTTGCTCCTCCCTGGAGTCTTAACCTTGTTCTTAAAGTTTTACAGCAGGCTCCGTTTGAGCCTATGCATTCCTTAGATATTAAGATGTTATCTTGGAAGGTTTTGTTTTTTTGTGGCCATTTCTTCTGCTTGGAGAGTCTCTGAACTTTTGTGGTTACAGTATGATTCCCTTTACCTTATCTTTCATTCTTGTAAGTTGGTTCTGCGTACAAAGGTTTCCTTACTAAGGTTGTTTCGGACTGTAATATTAATCAGGAAATCGTTGTTCCTTCTTTGTGTCCTAACCCTTCTTCTCATAAGGAGCGTTTGTTGCACAACCTAGATGTGGTGCGTACGCTGAAATTCTACTTGCAGGCGACTAAGGACTTTCGCCAGTCTTCTGCTTTGTTTGTCTGTTTCTCTGGGAAATGCAAGGGTCAGAAAGCTACAGCTACTTCTTTTTCGCTCTGGCTGAAGAGTATAATGTGTTTGGCCTATGAAACTGCTGGACAGCAGCCTCCGGAGAGAATCACGGCTCACTCCACGAGGGCTGTTTCTTCTTCCTGGGCTTGCAAAAATGATGCTTCTGTGGAACAAATTTGCAAGGCTGCAACTTGGTCCTCTCTGCATACCTTTTCTAAATTTGATACTTTTGCTTCGTCTGAGGCTTTTTTTGGGAGAAAGGTTCTTCAAGCAGTGGCTCCTTCTGTTTAGGTTACCTGTCTTGTCCCTCCCTTATCATCTGTGTCCTCTAGTTTGGGTATTTATTCCCAACAGTAATTGATGATGATCCGTGGACTCATGTGTCATTAGAAAGAAAACAAAATTTATGCTTACCTGATAAATTTATTTATTTCTTGACACGGTGAGTCCACGGCCCAACCTGTTTTTCAGACAGTTTTTTGGTATATAAACCTCACGCACCTCTGCACCTTGTGTTATTTCCTTTCTCTCCTTTTCCTTGGTCGAATGAATGGGGTTTGTGGGAAGGGACGTGATACTTAACAGCCTTGCTGTGTTGATCTTTGCCTCCTCCTGCTGGCCAGGAGTGATATTCCCAACAGTAATTGATGATGATCCGTGGACTCACTGTGTCAAGAAATAAATACATTTATCAGGTAAGCATACATTTTGTTTTTCCTCTGCTTCAGTTATTTATTGCAGTGCAATAAAATATAGTTTTTCTTGGGGATTCTACAGTAGATTCCAGATGTTCCAAGGCATGTGCCTTTTGAAGTCATCGTGGGAGATTGTGACTTCGAATATGAGCCTCCCGGGCTGGGGGGCAGTTTGGGGTTCCTTAAAAATCAAAACCCTTGGTGGGTAAACAGGTCTACCAGATGGAGGGCTGGCAGTTTGAATCCAGCTGCAATCGCCAGTTTTGCCCAGGGATCTGGTTTGCCGGAGGAATCCTTCTTTCCATAATCTTTCTGGAGTTAAGAGCCATTTTTAATTTTCTGGTGACATGGCCTCAACTGCGTTTTGTCTGGTTTATTAGATTTCAATCATCAACATAACATCTGTGGCTTATCTCAATTGTCAGGGAGGATCAAGGAGTTCCCTGGCTATTAGGGAAGTCTCTTGCATCCTTCAATGGGCAGAGTCCCACTATTGTCCCTTTTCAGGAATTCACAGGGATTGACAATTGGGGAGCGGACTATCTGAGCAGACAGACTTTACATCTAGGGAGTGAATTTTTCACCCGGATGTGTTTTTACGAGATAACACTCAGTTTTGGGTATTCTGCAATTAGACCTCATGGTCTCCCCTCTCAATGCTGAGCTGCACAAATCCGGGTCTAGATCAAGGGACCCTCAGGCAGTGTTGGAGGATGCATTAGTGGTTCTGTGGGAGTTCAGTCTGATATATTTGTTCTCTCCTTTTTGCGTCTTCTCCCGAGGATCATAGCCGCATCAAGCTGGAGCGGGCCTCAGTGATCCTTATTACGCCAGCTTGGCCTTGCATGTCTTGGTTTGCAGCTCTAGTGAATATGTCATTCTGTAAGGCAGACACTTGGTCCTCTTTGTATTCTTTTTTTTTGCAAGTTCAATGTTTTTGCCTCAGCTGAGGCTTCAGTTTAGGTCTGCTGGCCTTTGGTTCTCCCTCCATGTCCATTCTGTGTCCTCTCTGGCTTTGGTATTGGTTTCCCAACAGTAATGAATGGAATCGTGAACTCTCCATGCCATTGGAAAGAAAACAAAATTTATGCTTACCTGATAAATTCTTTTCTTTCCTGGCATGGAGAGTTTACAACCCGCCCTGATTTATTTTAAGGCAGCATTTAGTTTTCTAACCTTCAGGCACCTATATACCCCTTGTGTTCTCCTACCTTTAATTTCTTCCCTCAGCTGAATGACTGGGGGACTAAGGGTAGTGGGTGTCAGGGTACCAGGAATCACACTGAGACGAGAAGTGCAAAAATAATCACACCTTTATTAATAGCAAAAAATAATAAAAAGTCCACAAGTCAAATAACAAGCCAGGAGTCAAAACCAGAGCTGGTAGTTAGACGAGCCGAGTCAGGAGCCAAAGCGAATAGTCAGACGAGCCGGAATCAGGAACAAGGAAAACAGCAGAGATCAGGAACAAGCCAGAGATCAGGAACCAGGAAGGACTTCAGGCAGCCAGGTAATACACAGGAGCTCTCACAAACAGGTCTCAGACAACGCAAGGGCAAAGCATACTGAACAGAGGCCCTTTAAATAATAAGTGATGACATCACAAGTCTGAGACCGCATCCTGTCTCACATGGATGATGCACAACAGTCTAGCCATAAAAGGAAGTGCAGGCAATGAGCAGCATCCCCCACAATGCACCAAGACAGGAAGAGAGGTGAGTAAAATGGCTGCCAGCAGCACATGGCAAACACAACAGGGAAAAAACCCTCCCCTCAACAACCCCTCCCCCACGGGAGGACAAAAGGCTTATTGGGGAAACGGGCATGGAAGGCATGGAGGAGGGCAGGAGCATGAACATCAGAGGAGGGAACCCAAGAACGCTCCTCCGGACCATAGCCCCTTCAGTGAACCAAATACTGTACACGGCCCCTGGACATAAGGGAGTCAATAATGCTGCTGACCTCATACTCCTCATGGTTGCCAACAAGGATAGGACGGGGACGAGGCAACACAGTGGTAAACCGATTACAAACCAATGGTTTCAAGAGGGAGACATGAAAAACATTGGAGATGCGCATAGCAGGAGGAAGGTCAAGAGCGTAAGCCACAGGATTAACGGAGTTGATGGAGATGCTCCTCCAAAGCCGGAATACCCTGAACACGAATGAATCGAGCAACAAGGATGGTTGAAACCCATAATTCGCCATGAACGGGGATAACTTGGAGGAAGCATTAATAGCACTATTACGAGCAAACTCTGCCCAAGGTAACAGTTCAGACCAATTATTGTGGTGATCTGAGACATAGCAATGGAGGAACTGTTCCAGAGCTTGATTAGACCGTTCCGCAGCCCCATTGGATTGAGAGTGATATGCAGAGGAGAAGGAAAGCTGGATCCCCATTTGAGCACAAAAGGAACGCCAAAATCTGGAGACAAACTGGCTACCCTGGTCCGACACTATCTCCTTGGGTATCCCATGTAAATGGAAGACTTCCAGGGAAAAAATTGAAGCAAGCTCCTGAGCGGTAGGCAGCTTCATCAAGGGAATGCAATGTGACATTTTAGAAAAACGGTCAACCACCATAAGGATAACAGTATTGTCATTGGAAACAGGGAGCTCGACAATGAAGTCCATGGAAAGATGTTTCCAAGGACGCTCACCATTAGCAATAGGTTGAAGAAGACCCACAGGAAGACGTTGAGGAGTCTTATTCTGTGCACAAACTGAGCAGGAGGCAACATACGCAGCAATGTCAGAACGAAGACCTGGCCACCAGAATTGTCGAGTGACAGACCAAATCATTTGGTTCTTGCCTGGGTGACCTGCGGCTTTAGGATAGTGGTAAGTGTGCAAAAGTTTAGTTCGAAGATTCTCAGGAACAAAACACTTACCACTAGGTTTCTCAGGAGGTGCATTGGTTTGTGCAGCCAGGATCTCCTCCCCCAAGGGAGAAGTCAAATTAGTACGTATGGTAGCCAAAATATGGTCAGGAGGTATAACAGGAGTAGGTACAGACTCCTCCTTGGACAGAGGCGAAAATTGTCGAGAGAGGGCATCAGCCCTAACATTCTTACTACCAGGCAGGTAGGAGACCACATAATTAAACTGAGACAAAAATAGTGCCCATCTGGTCTGTCGGGGCGACAAACGTTTTGCTTCAGATAGATAAGTTAAATTCTTGTGGTCAGTAAGAATGAGCACTGGCACGCTAGTACCCTCGAGAAGATGCCTCCATTCCTTAAGTGCCAATATTATAGCCAGTAATTCCCTGTCGCCAATTTCATAATTGCACTCCGCTGGAAACAATTTCCTAGAGAAGAAACCACACGGATGCAAAGAACCGTCAGGCGTAGGACGTTGAGACAAGAGGGCACCTACTCCAGTCTCAGACGCATCGACCTAAAGAACGAAAGGCAGGACAGGGTTAGGATGAGCCAGAACTGGAGCGGCAGCAAAGACAGTCTTAAGACTATCAAAGGCCTTAATGGCAGTAGGTGACCAATGGAGTGGATCATTCTCTTTACGGGTCATGTCTGTGATAGGTTTGACCAAGGAAGAAAAGTTTTTAATAAACTTTCTATAGTAATTGGTGAATCCCAAAAACGTTGAATAGACCGAAGACCAACTGGGCGAGGCCACTGCAGAACTGCAGATAACTTGTCAGGATCCATGGAGAACCCTGCAATGGAGATAACATAACCTAGGAAGGTTACTTGAGTCTGATGGAACTCACATTTCTCGAGTTTACAAAACAGGCCGTTCTCACGTAGTCTCTGAAGTACCCGTGTAACATCAGAACGATGAGCCTCAAGTGTGGGTGAGTGTATGAGGATGTCGTCTAAGTACACCACAACACACTGTTGCAAAATATCTCGTAGGACATCATTAATAAATTCCTGGAAAACAGCAGGAGCATTACATAAGCCAAAGGGCATTACAAGATACTTATAATGCCCGCTCCTGGTGTTAAATGCTGTTTTCCATTCGTGGCCCTCCCTAATCCTAACGAGATTGTACGCTCCTCTCAAATCAAGTTTAGTAAAGACCATAGCTCCCTTGAGGCGGTCAAAGAGTTCCGTAATAAGCGGAATAGGGTAAGCATTCTTTTTTTTTAATATATTTATTTATTTCCAGCAATACAGGGCCAGATGGTGTTTTGCCACGCAGGGCCATATCACAGTAGAGGAACAACTGCAAGTTTTTCCATATTTACACATCTTGCTGGGTTTTCTTTTTTTTTTTTTTTCCCCCCCCTAAAAACCTATCCTACAACACCACTAGGGAGTACTTCCTGACAAACGAAAAAATAAAAAAAGAAAAGGAAAGAGAGAAAGGAGAAAACACCAACTTCAATATGAACCACACACTTAATAATGTGCTGAGCATTAAAGGTAATTCCTTTCGACCTATCCCTAAGTCTCTACGTTTTGTGCTACCCATTATAGTCTGTTCTTGACTGGTACTCGTATTCCCTTGTCATTCATTCTGCACTGCCCATCCATCCATCCACAAGGAAGAAAAAAAAAAAAAAAAAAAAAGGTGATAATTAAATAGTCATATCGATTTGCCTTCCCCTTCCCTTCCAGCTCCTCTCCCACCCCCGTTCTATATATAATATTATGTTGCAGTAACCCAGTCTCCCCTCAGGTTTGCTTCCTGCATAAATAAAGTGTCCCTAAAAGGGGATATGATTGATTTCTGAGTATTATTGTCCAGTGTCTTGATAAGTTTCCCCCATTTATCAAAAAATTTCTCTATGTTGACCTCCATTTACATTTGTATTGTAGCCTGTTCTAAGAATAATTGATGAATTACCCCATTCTTGAATTCCGAAAACTTAGGTTCTTTCTGGGACTGCCAGTTTTTCAGAATTATTTTCCTGCCTATGAGAATAGCTGTGTTCAATACTAGGGAGAGCTCCCCTACTTCCTCTACTGAAGTTAGGAAGAACACATTCTGCTTATTGATGCATATATAAGTCCTAGAGATTTTGGTGGCCCAAAATGAGATCTTACCCCAAAATCTCTGCATTACTGGGCATGACCATAACAAATGGGTGAGGTCTGCTAAACGATATTTACATCTAATACAGAAAGAGGTCTCCCTCTCGTTGGACCAGTATGATCTCAGCTTGGGAGTGCTATAATACTTATGCAGAATCTTAAATTGTTGTTCTCTATAATATTCCCCTCTCATAGCTTTGACAGCCCTCTTAATAGAGCTTGTCAATACCTCTGTTTCTACTTCCCCCTCGAAAAAATCTTCCCAGATTAACGTGAAATATTTAATATTACTCAGCTCTTGACTACTTAGCATTAAAGTATAAATCGGTGAAATAGAGAGTTTTCCTATTTTAAATAATAATAATATATTTTGAAAGGCTTTATTTTGCCAGTCCAAATTTGTTATTTTCAAAATTTGCTCGGCATAATGCCGAACTTGCAGGTATGCAAAGAACTGGGAGTTGGAAATCCCAAATTCACATTTACATTCGTCAAAGGTTTTCACTCTGTTTTCCTCTAAGTTAACCAATTGAATCAAGTAACTAATCCCAGCCTCCGTCCAAGTTCCAAATCTTAACGAGTCATAACCTGCCAAGAAATCTGGGTTCCCCCTTATAGTTAGGTACGGGGAGGCCCTATAGTCAAAACCTGTTTTCGCACAAAATTTCCTCCAGGCTCTGATTGGCTGAATTATAATTGTTAATTGTCTTAGCTCTTTAGGAATCTTGGATGTGGGCATATGCGCGAGGGCTTTGAGGGAGAGAGGTGCGACCAGTCCCTCCTCCACATCACATAGCGAGAAATTATTTGTTCCTTGGAACCAATCAATAACATACTTTATATTGGCCGCAATGTTATACGCCTCTATATCCGGGATGGCTAGTCCCCCCCCCTCCCTCCTTGCACACATACGTTTAAGCGCTATTCTAGGCCTTCTTTCCTTCCAAATAAATCGTCTTATAATTTTATTAATTATCTCGCTATCTTTTTTCAATAATAAAAGTGGCAGTGCCTGAAATATGTATAAGAATTTAGGTAGTGAAATCATTTTGATTAGCTGAACTCTGCCGGACAAAGATAAGGGTAGATTCATCCACTTCTCTATATCTTTCTCGAAAGAGCTAATAAGTGTTAAAAATTAGATTTATACCAATTCCTCGGGTCTGCTGCAAACTTGATTCCCAAATACGTAATGTATTCTTTTGCCTCTTTAAACGGGGTTGTAGGTGAGTTTTTATCCTTTATTAACCACAATATTTCCGATTTGTCCTTGTTAATAGCAAACCCCGTAAAGGACTGAAATCTATCCAAGGTATTGATAATCAGGGACAAGTTATTTTCCAAATTCTGCGTAAAAATGAGGAGATCGTCTGCGTATATAGCTTGCTGGATTTTAAAAGCACCAATATCGATTCCCTCCAATTTTCCCCTAAAATATATGGCCAGAGGCTTCAATGCTAGATTGAAGAGCAGGGGTGAGATAGGACACCCCTGCCTTGTGCCCCGCTGCAAGCAGAATTTATCTGAGAGGCTAGAGTTGATTACTAGCGCAGCTACAGGTGCATTATACAGCTTGAAGAGGACATTTAAAAAATTACCTCTGAATCCAAACTTTTCTAATGATGTGAACATATGGTCCCAGATCACCGAGTCGAAGGCCTTCTGTGTGTCTATAGTTATCACTGCCGCATCTTTCGCTGTGAATATGCCTTCTTTAATTGCCATATAACAGTAATCTATCACTACCTCCAACTTCCTGAGATTTTTAACCAATGTTCTCCCTTTCATAAATCCAGTTTGGTCTGGATGTATAAGTGGACTGATAGCCAGTTGTAGCCTGTTTGCCAGAATGTGTGTCAGTATCTTATAATCCACATTCAGTAGTGATATGGGCCTATACGATTCCATCTTACTTAGATCCTTCCCTTGTTTTGGTAATAAAACAATCCTAGATTCATTAAAGTAACTAGAGGGGGACCCCCCCTCGTGAAGAAAAGAGTTATACATTTCCCTCACTGTTGGAGTAATTTTCTCTTCAAGAATCTTGTATAATTCTCCTGGGATATCATCAGGGCCAGGTGCCTTGTTGAGCTTCAAATTTTGAGTAGCTTTTTGAACTTCATCATCGGTGATCTGGGCGTTTAAATTCATAAGATCTTCCTTCGCTACTTGAGGTACCTTAATAGTACCCCAAAACGCCTCCTTCTCCTGTTGGTCTACCTCCCTTTTCCCATATAGTTCTTTAAAATACTGTTGAAACTCCTGAGTGATTTCTGATGACAGGCTAACTATTTTGTCCTTGACTTTGATCATTGTTATAGGCTTGCATCCTTTTTGAGACTTAACCATATTGGCTAAGAATTTCCCAGTTTTATTACCATAGGACATAAATTTACTATTCCTTTTAATTTCAGATTGTGTCTCTTTTAGGATACACCAAGTGTCCCTCTGTTTTTTGGCATCTATGTATTGCCTCCAGTTCTCATTATTATTGTTTTGTAAATACCTTTGATACTTATTCACTATTTGATTAGTAAGTTGCATCCAATATTTATTATTTATTTTCTTCCTTTTAACAAGGAAGGCCAGAATTTCACCACGAATCACGGCCTTAAAGGCCTGCCAAAATATTTCCTTACTCTTAACTGAATCTTTATTATTAAGGGCATATTCGTCCCATTTACTGCATAAAATTTTTTTAAATCTAAGATTTGTGTATAAATATTTCAGAAAAAAGAATTTATTCCTGGGTGTACTATTACCGTTTGTTACTAAACGTAGCAATATTGGTGCATGATCCGATATTGTGATTGGGGTAATTGTAGCTTTTTGAACTAGAGAGAATAGGTTTTTACTAATTAGAAACATGTCTATCCACGAGAGTGATTTGTGTGCTTTAGACAAGCAAGTGTATTCTTGAGTATCTGGAAAATTATTTCTCCAAATATCCAATAAATCCAAATTATAACACAATTTTTTAAAGATTCTAGAATCCCTATTTCCGACATGTTCCCTATTCCCTGTCCTTTTCCTGTCCATAATTTCAGATGCCACCATGTTTAGATCTCCTCCTATTACCATATTCTGTCCTAATTCTGCCAATTTGGCTTGCAATAAGTTCCAAAATGGGCCCTTCTTTTCGTTTGGGCCATATATGTTACACAGTATAGTTATCTTCCCCCCAATTTCCAACTTCAAAATAATAAACCTACCCTGAGGGTCTATTTCCTTTTGGAGAATCTGATATTGTAAATTCTTTCTAAACAAAATAGCCACTCCTTTCTTCCTCCGGTAACCGGGGGCGTACACTACCTCCCCAACCCATCCCCATCTTAGTTTCTGGCTTTCCGTACTATTTAAGTGTGTTTCCTGTAGCATACCTATATCTACCTTTAATTTATTCAAATACTGTAAGACCATCTTCCTTTTGATTGGCGAGGTAAAACCCCCCACATTCCATGAGCCTATGTTATAGTTCTTAGTCATTCTTGTTTATGCAGTGGGGGTAAGCCATAACTGAAAGGGAGTGAGAGAAGAAAGAAAGGAAGAGGGGAAAGGAGAAAAACAAAAAAAAAAAAAGTCCCAAGCACCCATACTCATTCACACAACCCTCCCTCATCCTCCACCCCCCTTCATCCTTATCCAACAGTTCCATGTTCAAATTGTCCCAATTTTTGCTTTTCCTCCCTTAGGAAATTTTCTGCTTCTTGTGGATTCTCAAAAATTTTAAACCCCTCCTGAGTTTTAATGCTGATTTTAGCTGGGTAGAGTAGCCTAATTGATCTACCTTCCTGTATTAGGCGAGAGCATAGAGGTGCACACTGTCTTCTCCTAGTGGAAGTCTCAAACGAGAAATCTTGGAAAATAAGAAATTTCTTATTTTGATACATAGCACCCTTTTGAAGCCTAAAAGCTCTTAATATCTTAGCCTTGTCCTGAAAGTTTAAATACCTGATAATAATAGGTCTAGGTCTATCCTTGCCTTCCTCCTGCTGCCTGGGAGCCCCAATCCTATGTGCCCGTTCAACTGGTAGGCCCTGCTCTCCCTCAGGCATAGAGAGTATAGAGGGTAACTGAACTGCTGCAAAATGTAACAAATCCTTTTCTAAGAGGGTTTCAGAAATACCAATTATTCTCAAGTTATTTCTCCTCGATCTGTTCTCGAGATCCTCCACTTTATCATTTAAGTATTTAACCTGTTTCCGTATTATTGTTAATTCCTGATCTTTCTCAATGTCCCTATCCACTAGGTCTGAGATGCGTTGTTCCACTAGGCCTACTCTAGCCAGTATTTGTTTTGTTTCCTGTGAGATAGACTCTATAGTATTTTGTATAGCCTCAAACTTGGGCATGAAAAGTGCACTCATCTGTTTCAGCAATACCAATTATTCTCAAGTTATTTCTCCTCGATCTGTTCTCGAGATCCTCCACTTTATCATTTAAGTATTTAACCTGTTTCCGTATTATTGTTAATTCCTGATCTTTCTCAATGTCCCTATCCACTAGGTCTGAGATGCGTTGTTCCACTAGGCCTACTCTAGCCAGTATTTGTTTTGTTTCCTGTGAGATAGACTCTATAGTATTTTGTATAGCCTCAAACTTGGGCATGAAAAGTGCACTCATCTGTTTCAGCAACTCAGTGTTAGTTGTCAAATCAGGCCCTACCTCCTGCGAGGTTTCTGAACTTAGTTCTGTACTACGTCTGGGTTGTTTTTTCTCTTGTTGCCTTCTCCCTGTCATATTTACAATTTTATTTCCAGCGGACACTGAAATAAATTTATCCATAAGGGACGTGGCACTATTGTCCCTGCTTTCCCTATATAACTTCCTCGTATTTGTGTCTCCTTCTATCACTGTCCTCCTTTTGATTAGCCTTTTAGCAGCTGTGAAGCTCCTGTTGACCTCTCCTCTTTTGTCCTCAAGGTTCCTCTATATATTGTTATTACCAAAACCAATATTAAAGCAGAGCTAAGAAAAGAAGAAAAAATCTTACAGCTTCTCTTCCTCTCCTCCCTCCCTGACTTATCCCCAGACACCCACATAGTGCATAGTACCAAAATCACCATATGAGCGAACACAGTGACATAAACACATAGTGCATATACCTTACAAAAGTGATATAATACTTAATTAGATTCCTATCAAAATCAATCCCATATATCCTACTATCCCCAAAGTCAGAGGGCTATTTATGTGTCTAGTGCCCCTGTCTTCTGTCTTTAAACCTAATTTACATTAATTCTACAGTGCACAGTTTCTAAATCAATAAATAAAATACAAAAAAGAAGTAACAAATCCAACATCCCTTCAGGACTTGTAAATAAAGAATGAATAACTAAATGTGATACTTAAATAGCTTCTGTGCCATCACAATCCCAAATGTCCAAATGTGTTGAATAACAAAATAAGAGTCCTTTCTTCCCCTAGATATTTCCTCTGGGCAATCTGGGGTGATCCTTGTCCTTATCCGTGTCCTAGTTTCTCCCCAGTTTTTGCTTCAGCGAATCTGTTGAAATAAAAGAAAGAAGGGGTGCCCCATGTGTGTATCCATAAAAAGGTGAAGATAAACCTAGGCTAGGGCCATACAGGGTACTCACATGTTCCAGAGGCACCCACATGTGCCAGTAGAAGCGGGCTGAACCTTTAGCAGCAGTTCAGCATGCTGTTTCTCTCCTGGAGGATGTTGCTTTTCTTCCAAATTTCGGTAAACATGTAAAGGGGACATAAAATACAGTACCCTGTGTGAATCCGCTAAGAAAACAAGCATGAAATGTGTACAGAGCAGTTTTTAGGGTACTCACAAACACAGCGGCACTCTCTTGTGCCGGTTGTCGCAGGCTAAACCTTTTACAGCAGTCTAGCATGCTGTCCTCAGTTGCAATGTATCAGTGTTCCTCCGGTACATAAGTCAGAGAAGGAGACATAATACAAACCACACATGTGTGACTCTATCATAAACAGTGCATATATCATTGGTTAGCTTACAGAGTGATACTCACAAACGTTGCGGCACTCCTGTGTGCCTTTGGAAGCAGGCTGGACCTTTTAACAGCAGTCCAGCATGCTGATTTCTGTGGTGCCCACGTGTCTGTTTTTCCAAAGGACTTTTTTAGGTTTAAAATATGCTGATGAATTTGCTGTTTTTAGGACTTAACTTTTAAATTTAACCTTATATCTAAGGGGGGGGGGGCGGGGGAATTAACCCTTTTCCCTTTTCCACAGCCCTAAATTCCTGGGGCAAGTCCTAGCAGGTCGCCTTTGTTACTGACCAAACTCGCGGCATAGAATGTGAGTACTTGAGGAGGCTAAGCAAAAGTAATCCTTATCCCCCGTGGTAAACCAGTAAGTTTTGGGAGGGAATAACCTTTTACTACAGCTTATCAAGGGGGAAAGGTATCAGTGTGCCGTGTCAGTATCTACTACCTTAATTCCTTTTTAAGCCGCCTTCCCTTAACCACCCATCTTGCCTAACGAGTTCTCTAGCCACTTGCGGGGACCGGGAAGTGAGACCATCCGCCGTCGGCTGTGGATTCCGATCGCCACTTCCGTCTCACTGCGCTGGTTCCCCGTCCTTCGATCTCTCCCGCCGGTTCCGCTAACAGCGTTCACCCTGCGTGTCCCTCGCCTCGGCGCTCCTTACGTGCGCCAACGCCAAGCGTGCCGCAATAGCTCCTAGGACCGCCCCTTGCCCAAGGTCAGACAGGGTAAGCATTCTTAATGGTAAGACGATTAAGACCCCTATAATCGATACATGGTCTTAACTCGCCACCCTTTTTCTTCACAAAGAAGAAGCCAGCCCCTGCAGGAGAGCAGGATTTGCGGATGATCCCCCGCGACAGAGCATCAGCAACATACTCCTCCATAGCACAATTCTCTGCAACAGACAGAGGGTACACCCGGCCCCGAGGAGGAATGGCTCCGGGTTGCAGGTCTATGGCACAATCGTAAGACCGGTGAGGAGGCAACGTACCGGCACGCACCTTGTCAAACACGTCTAGGAACTCTCGGTACTCCTCTGGCAATTGAGATACCGAAGAAGTGCACAAGACTTTAACTGGTTTCCGAAGATAAGTGGAAATACATTGCGGGGACCATGACAAAATTTTGGACCTGCGCCAGTCGAGACTGGGATTGTGCTTTTGGAGCCAGGGATAACCCAGAACAACCGGAAAATGCGGAGAGTTTATCACCTGGAACTGGAGGGTTTCAAAATGGAGAGCCCCAAAACCCATGGACAACGGAGCAGTTTCGTGAGTAACGAGTGCGGGCTGAAGGGGCCTGCCATCAATGGCCTCAATAGCAAGCGGAATGGACCGAGGCAAAACAGGAATGGAGTGCTTTGATACAAAAGCACTGTCAATGAAATAGCCCGCAGCACCGGAGTCAACAAGAGCCTGAGTGACTATGGAGGAGTCCACCCAGGAAAGGACAACCGTGACCAAAGGTTTCTCCTTAAGTGGTTCCGTGGACGAGGATAAACCACCCAAGGTCTGCCCCCGACAGGACCTTAGGTGTGAGCGTTTCCCGGCCGTGTAGGACAAGACTTCAAAAGGTGGCCCTGTAACCCACAATAGAGGCAGAGCCCCTCCCTCCTCCTAAAGGCCCTCTCCGCCGCGGAGAGACGCGTGAAACCCAGCTGCATCGGCGCAGCAGTACCTGGTGACTCGGGACCAGGAGGCATGGGAGTAGAGGGAGGCATGGGTGGGAACGAACCCGTAGGAGACAATGGAACAGGAGGCTTCCGCAAGCGCTCCTTGAAAGAGGGCCTCTCACTGAGTCTGATGTCAATTAGGATAAAAAAAGATACCAATGCCTCAAGATCCTCTGGTAAATCTCTGGCAGCAACTTCATCTTTGATCGCATCAGAGAGCCCATGAAAGAAGGCGGCAACAAGGGCTTCATTGTTCCAACCTACCTCTGCGGCAAGCGTACGGAACTCAATAGCATACGGAGCAAAAGATCTTGTACCTTGCTGAATGGACATGAATCGTTTAGCAATAGAGGAGGAGCGAGCCGGAACATCAAATACCCTTCGAAAGGAGGCCACAAATTCAGGGTAATTTGAAATCACAGGTTTATTAGTCTCCCACAAGGGATTAGCCCAGGCAATAGCTGTGTCAGAGAGTAACGAGATGAGAAATCCCACCTTAGCTCTGTCAGAGGGAAACGCCTGAGGTAACATCTCAAAGTAAATGCCCACCTGGTTCAAAAACCCTCTGCACTGAATAGGATCGCCTCCATATCGCTGAGATAGAGGTGTAGAACCGGACATGGTCCTGGTAGGCATAGGTGCAGCAGCGGAAACAGGAGCAGCCATAACTTGCGGGACACTTTGGTCCAAATGTGCAGTGCGAGTCAGCAGGGTTTGCAGGGCTAGTGAAAATTGATCCAAGCGGTGATCCTGTTCATCCATTCTGGAAATGATGGCAGGTAAAGGTGGATTATTAGCACCATCAGGATTCATGGCCCTTGCGTAATGTCAGGGTGCCAGGAATCAGACTGAGACGAGAAGTGCAAAAATAATTACACCTTTATTAATAGCAAAAAATAATAAAAAGTCCACAAGTCAAATAACAAGCCAGGAGTCAAAACCAGAGCTGGTAGTCAGACGAGCCGAGTCAGGAGCCAAAGCGAATAGTCAGACGAGCCGGAATCAGGAACAAGAAAAACAGCAGAGTCAGGAACAAGCCAGAGATCAGGAACCAGGAAGGACTTCAGGCAGCCAGGTAGTACACAGGAGCTCTCACAAACAGGTCTCAGACAACGCAAGGGCAAAGCATACTGAACAGAGGCCCTTTAAATAATAAGTGATGACATCACAATTCTGAGACCGCATCCTGTCTCACATGGATGATGCACAACAGTCTGGCCATAAAAGGAAGTGCAGGCAATGAGCAGCATCCCCACACAATGCACCAAGACAGGAAGAGAGGTGAGTAAAATGGCTGCCAGCAGCATATGGCAAACACAACAGGGAAAAAACCCTGACAGTGGGAAGGATACTTAAGTTCTGGCTGGGATGTCTGCCTCCTCCTGGTGGCCAGGTGGTGAATTTTCCCAACAGTTTTGAATGGAATCGTGGACTCTCCATACCAGGAAAGAAAATAATTTATCAGGTAAGCATTGATTTTGTTTCTCTGTGGCTGACTGTGTGGTGATTGAACACCTAGTGCTGTCCAAAAGAGGTTTTTCTAGGGTCATTGATACTTTGATCAAGGCTCGTAAGCCGGTGACTCGTCGTATTTACCACAAGGTGTGGCGCACCTATCTAGCTTGGTGTGAGGATTGAGGTTTCCCTTGGCACAAGGTGAGAATTCCTCAGATTCTTTTGATTCTCCAAGATGGTTTGGAGAAGGATCTGTCGGCTAGTTCTCTCGAAGGACAGATTTCAGTCCTTTCTGTGTTACTGCACAGGAACTTAGCTAATCTTCCTGATGTACGGTCCTTTGTTCAGGCCCTTGTTAGAATCAAGCCTGTATTTAAACCTAAATAAAAAGAGAGAAGCGCTCAACCTGGGAACGAACAATAGCATAATAGCTTGTTCTATAGCTAGTTACCACCCAAGAATCAGCCTCTTTTTGCTCAACATGTGCCTTTCACAGAGAAGAACTTTCCTGAAGCACATCAGTCTGATCCTGACTTCACAGTACAGTCCAGCCCCGAAATACTCTCTCTCTCTTCCCTGCTGTTCTCTCTCTCTCTCCTCTCTCCCCTCCTGCTGTTCTCTCTCTCTCTCTCTCTCCTCCTGCTGTTCCCTCTCTCTCTCCCCTGCTGTTCCCTCTCTCTCTCCCCCTGCTGTTCTCTCTCTCTCTCTATCTATAACATTATATATATATATATACAGGTGGCCCTCGTTTTACAACGGTTCAATTTACACCGTTTCAGAATAACAACCTTTTTTTCCAGTCATGTGACTGCTATTGAAAAGCATTGAGAAGCAGTGCATTTATTAAAATAGCCAGTAGGTGGAGCTGTCCGCTTTTGCTACAGCAAAACCAAGCAAGCTGAAATTAATCAGTTTAACCAGACCTGAGCTATCGAGCATATTTCAAAGGAACAAAATCTTCCTGTCTATAAATCAGTCCAGATTGGAATGCATAGAAAGAACTGTTTGCAGAAAAATGCAAGTGAAGTCTGTGTTGTGTGATTATTTTATTAGGTTTATAATGCTGTTTAGCAAATGTTTTTGTTCATTTAACTTAGTTTAATTATATATTCTGTGTTGTGTGATTATTTTATTAGGTTTATAATGCTGTTTAGCAAATGTTTTTGTTCATTTAACTTAGTTTAATTATATATTCTGTGTTGTGTGATTATTTTATTAGGTTTATAATGCTGTTTAGCATTTAAAGTCTTCATTTCAAAGCTTTAAAAATAACGTATTAGGCGTTAGTTATGACAATTTTGAGAGGGGCCTGGAACCTATCTCCCTCACTTCCCATTGACTTACATTATAAACTGGGTTTCAATTTACAACGGTTTCGATTTACAACCATTCCTTCTGGAACCTAACCCCGGCGTAAATTGAGGGCTACCTGTATATATATATATATATATATATATAAAACATTAGTGAACTTATAGACTGAATATAGGTAGGGCTGGTCTTCAATTTTTCCAGGGCTGTTTTTTATTCCCAGTCCGGCCCTGTTGTCAGTAAGAAGGATGGTAAGATCAGACCCTGTATCGACTACAGAGCCCTTAACAACATCACTATCAAGAATCGCTATCCTATTCCGTTAATCACTGAACTTTATGATTCCCTCCAGAATGCTTGCTACTTTACTAAGTTGGATCTACGTGGGGCATACAATCTTGTTTGTATATTCCCAGGGCATGAATGGAAGACTGCCTTCAACACAAGATCAGGGCATTATGAATACCTTGTAATGCCTTTTGGGCTGTGTAATGCCCCTGCTGTCTTCCAGGCATTTGTCAACGATGTTTTCCGTGGCCTCCTCAATCGCACTCTCATCGTCTATCTGGATGACATCCTTATTTTTTCCTCCCCACTTTTGAGTGTCAGTATATACCAGGGTTATAATACAATGTATTTGTTATTATTCTTTAAAACAAACCCCCAATTAAAATGTATATACGAAAAAATTTAAATTAATAATTATTCCTAAATTCTTTAGATTAGTTAAGATTTTATACACATTGCAATATGTTTATAGAAACCAGACTATGAATCAAATTATACACGCTTATGCTGCTATAATATTTTATACAACAGATCATAAAATATACCTTTAAAATTAACCTTACTCACAATGAATCACATTAAAATACCACAATAAAATACCAGAATATGGACTGCTAACTTCACAGTGTTTAAACAATATACCAAGATACTTCGCACAAATCTTACTGGGTTTCAATAGATTTAAGATAACTTTCAGACAAGTATAATTAAGTTATTGAGCCCACAAATGATTCTATATAACTTCAATTAGAAACATCAGAAATTGTATATATTATTGATGCAAACAGCCAATTTATATGACTAGCTAAGACTACACAGGACTATGGATATAAGCATAAAATACGAAGTGCCCTTTTAAAATTACCAGCTTCAATTACTGTAGCAATAATGAATGTATTTGCTTTAAAATATTAAATTATAGTCACTGCCATACGTTACCACATAATCAAATGATTATTCAGTTTCCAGAATTTCTTGTGGGTCATCTAAGGATTTATCCACCATGTGCAGAGGTACAGGTCTCAAAATTGTTAATCTTCCTTTATTCAAGAAAGTGTCCCAAAATCGCAGAGAATATACTTTGCCCAAAGCCTATGTATTTTCCTCTCCAAAAATGGCAGTTAATGCTTAGATCTCACCAACATGCAGGGTATATCGCTGTGTGCTGGCTGGTGCTCAGGTCCAATGTGGCTGCCTCTGGGACCTTAAGTCTGGAACAGGTAGGCTGCGAGGATCCGGGTAGTGTAGGTCTACCACCCCAACTCTGCTGGGATTAATGTTGGCGCTTTATTCCGCCACTTTGTGAGTCGGTATCTCCTGAGTTCACAGCCATCTCAGCTGGAGTCAAGATGATGGCCGTTCGCGCCACTTTGTGTCTTTGAACTCGCCGGTCCTCCTTGGCTGCAGCTCATCGATCTGTTTCCCAGTCAGATGTCCAGCCTTCCTAGTTGTCCGGGTCGTGAGAAATCCTGAGACTTGTACAACTTTGATGTGATTGCCCGACACAGCCACTGTACTTGTTAAGGGCTGCGGGGGTCACGAGGCACCAGCTTGATTTAGCTCCCGGCTCCTACAATCAACATTGTCCTCAGCTTGGATGTGGCAGTTGTAACTCCGGAGCGGAGCCCCGACCCTCTGGAGAACTGCATAGATGCGGTTTCAAGAGGTCCTGTCAGCAAGTTCTGGCATGCTGCACCAGGCCGCAAACGCGCCTTCTCCCAATTAGCACTAAAGTGCGGTCCAGCTAGGAATAAACATTCCAGGTCCTAGAGATTCAGTTATCTGCTAGATGAGTTTAGGCAATTTTTGGGTTAGCTGCCTATAGAAATTACATCTATAGACTGCAAAATATACGGATCTCCTTTCTAATGCGACCGCTCTGCTTGGAGGTTAGCTCTGCCCCCCTTGTTTGTTTGTTTTTACTGGTAATTAACCCCTTCAGGACGGGGGCTACAGTGCAAGATCAGAACCAAGTTCAGATTGTAAACAACACAGAAAACAGGAAGTCACATGATCATCACTGCAATCACGAGACTCCAGCATTGCTGATTGGCTCCTTGGAGATTGCCTGCATTGCTAGGCATGTCCTCCAGTCCGATCATCAGAATCTTCAATAAGGTGAAGCAGAATGCCGCAAAAGTTACTATGCTCCATGCTAAGGGAAAGAGCCTAATGTAAAGCTTTGGCGAGGGGCCACTGTGTGACGAAACCAAATAACAATCTCCAGTCACCAGCCTGCCGGGCATCTAGTATTTTTCTGTAGAACAGCTGGCAACCCAAAAGACGAAATATGATTACAGTTATTGATAGGCAATTAAAAAACAATGTTTTTGAGTTGATAAAGTTGTTTTACTACTACATAATGGCACAAACACACAAGGGGCCTGTATGGAAAAGAAAAAGATACATTGTGGATAATCAAATAAGTGCTGTACACTAAATAAACCACTAGAGGGAGATCAGGAATACAGTACAAACACAAAATTAATGCTTACCGGATAAACTATTATTATTATCAGTTATTTATAGAGCGACAACAGATTCTGCAGTGCTATAAATAGAGGTATGATATGCAGGTAATATTTATATGGAACAAGTGGGAAGAAGGCCCTGCCAAGAGTTGCACTCATGAAGGTGATCTACTAATAGCTCGGCTTGTAGGATTATATGCTAAGGGGTTCACAGGTTAGCGTATGTTGTATGCATCCCTAAACAGTAGAGTCTTTAACGAGAACTTGAAACTTTCAAAACTAGGGGAGAGTCTTGTGGAGCGAGGCAAAGAGCTCTAATAAATAGGGGCCAGTCTGGAGAAGTCCTGTTGACAGGAATGTGAGGAGGTAACAAGAAAGGAGGCGGTCACGAGTAGAGCAAAGGGGATGGGAGGGAGAGTATCTGGAGACATAGTGGCCGATTTATCAACTGTCGGGTGGAAATGATCCGCTGTAGCGGATCATGTCCACCTGACATTGATAAATGCCGACAGCATACACTGTCGGCATTTATCATTGCACAAGCATTTTGTGTGAAATTTTTGGGTTACTCTCAGGAACCGCCTCTAACAGGTGTGTATTTTCCTGAACCAGCAACTACTCCACCGGGCGTTACAGCCAATCACAAACTATCCCAAGTGGAATCCACGAAAATACGTCCGAACGTAACTGTTGTAAGTCGAGGTCTATCTGTATATATGTGTGTCTCTCTCTCTCTATATATATATATATAATTTTTAATGGACAATAAACTCTAAATTCAATTTTCCATAAAATTATTAAAGGGACAGGAAACCCATTTTCTTCATTATTTAGATATAACTTACAATTTTAACAACTCTCCAATTTACGTCTAATACCAATTTTGTTTCTTTTTCTTTATATCCTTTATCAAAGGAGCAGTAATGCACTGCTGGGAGCTAGCTGAATACATCGGGAAGCCAATAAGAGTCATACAAGTTCAGCCACCAATCAGCAGCTAGCTCCCAGCTCCTGAGCCTACCTGGGTATGCTTTTAAACCAATGATACAAGAAGAACGAAGCAAATTAGATAATAGAAGTAATTGGGGGTTTCAGGTCGCGGTCTGGAGAGTGTGCCTAGCGTCATAGGGACACCCCCTGACCTGATCCCATCATTGAAATCGCGTGTTCACGCACACAATCACGGGATTTCAATTTGTTTACATCGGAACGTTGTTCCGATGTAGACAAATAAAACTGGTCGTAAAAGGGTTAAAACATTATATTATATATTATTTTGTATGTAGATATTTTTGTATCGCACACATAAATGACTTTGTTGATCATGGCAGCCTAGGTTCCCTAAAAACAATGGAAATGCGACTCAAATGTTTAGATTATTTCATGAGCTCTGACATATTTTAACCCTTTCGTGACCGGGCTAAAGTGTCTACATCGGAACAACTGTTCCAATGTAGACAAATTGAAACCACGCGATTATGCACACGATCGCAAGATTTCAATTATTGGATCGCGTCTGGGGGGCGTCCCTACAACCCTAGGAACGCCCTTCAGACCGCAATCAAATCCTGGAAGCACAGAAGGCTTCAGGACAGCTGTTGGCTATGACGTTCTATTCCGTCATAACGGCTTTAAAGCCCAGTGTAATTATGACGGAATAGAACGGCAGAACGGCATTAAAAGGTTAAAGCACAGACAGCACAACATGAAAAATGAATGGCTGAGATCAGTCTTGCTTAAAGGGACACTGAACCCAAATTTTTTCTTTTGTGATTCAGATAGAGCAGCAATTTTAAGCAACTTTCTAATTTACACCTATTATCAATTTTTCTTTGTTCTCTTGCTATCTTTATTTGAAAAAGAAGGCATCTAAGCTTTTTTCTTGGTTCAGGACTCTCGACAGCACTTTTTTATTGGTGGATGAATTTATCCACCAATCAGCAAGGACAACCCAGGTTGTTCACCAAAAATGGGCCGGCATCTAAACTTACATTCTTGCATTTCAAATAAAGATACCAAGAGAATAAAGAAAATTTGATAATAGGAGTAAATTAGAAAGTTACTTAAAATTGTATGCTCTATCTGAATCGCAAAAGAAAAAATTTGGGTTCAGTGTCCCTTTAAGAGGCTTTGCCATTCCTAAATTATTCAGAAAAGAGAATCATTTCAACCTTCTCCGCAATATTAAAGGGATTTTAAACCCAATTTTTTTCTTTCATGATTCAGATAGAGCAGCAATTTTAAGCAACTTTTTAATTTACGCCTATTATCATTTTTTCTTCATTCTCTTGCTATCTTTATTTGAAAAGCAGGAATGTAAAGCTTAGGAGCCGGGCCATTTTTGGTTTAGTACTTGCTAATTGATGGCTAAATGTAGCCACCAATCAGCAAGCGCTACCAAGGGTTCTGAACCAAAATGGGCCAGCTCCTAAGCTTAGATTCCTGCTTTTTTAAATAAAGACAGCAAAAGAACAAAGAGAAATTGCTAATAGGAGTAATTAAATAAGTTGCTTAAAATTGATGCTCTATCTAAATCATGAAAGAAAAGAAATTGGGTTTCGTATCCCTTTAAGTGGCACTTTTCAATGCAAAATTCCCATTTACTATTTGTAGTATTTTTAGAATAATGACGAAGCTGCGTTTAGAACAAAAAAAAAATACAGAGGATAAGCTGAATGTAATTAAAATAATATTAATTTGGACTATTATCATGACGGATAATTATGTTTTTTTTATGGATTAATATGGACCAGCAATACGACGAAAAAAGAGACTAGAACGTAAAGATGAGGTCTAATTATTTCCGGTTTAGCGACGTCTCATGCACAATATACAAAGCTAGTTCCGGGTTATGTCTAGTTTGAGAGTTGCAAGATGTCTACCGCAGTATATGCTAAATGTGTTACGAGCGAAGGCATCTATTTTGGGTGTAGCAAGATGGCAACCGAATCACCTAAGTTTCAGTAATAGGTCCCTAATAACAGGATTTAAAAGGTGTGTTAAGATGGCGGCGCCTAGTATTGGTGTTGTTGAACATTGGGGGGACTTGGTCTCAATTTCTGAAGCTGGAGCGAACGATACAAGTGAGTGTGCTCCTTATTTACTGACGTTACATTGATTAGGGTTCTTTACTTGCATGTGTTATGTGATGTGAGTTATTATTGATGGGTGTTACACAAGCAGAAGAGTTAAATGTAAACTATTACCTGGGTAAGGAGAGTAATTGTCAGTATTATATAGGACCCCTTCGTGTGATAAAGTTGCAGGGTATTTCTACACCAGCTGCCCATTACACATCACATTACAAGGGACATGAAGCCCAAAACATTTCATGATTTAGGTAGAACATTCAAATTTTAAACAACTTTCCAGTTTACTTCTATTATAAAATGTGTTTCATTCTCTTGTTATCATTTGTTGAAGGAGCAGCAATCGATATATATATATATATATATATATATATATATATATATATATATATATATATATATATATCCACCAATCGGCAGCTAGAACCTAGGTTCTTTGCTGCTCTTGAGCTTCCTAGATAAACCTTTCAGCAAAGGAAGCAAATTTAAATAATAGAACTAACTTGGAAAGTTGTTTAAAATTGTATTCTCTGTCTAAATCATGCATGTCTAATTATGACTTTTCTGTCCCTTTTAATACCTGTGCACAAGCTCGGGAGACATGTAATTACTGTTACTTTTATTTGTAATGTAGAACTGATTCCTTATCCCTATACAGCAGGTAAACTAGATATAGACCAGCTAGAGTTGGACAGAGAAGTAGTATGGGGCACTGCTCTTAAAAAAATAAATAAAATAAAATATGAATTTTGATCATATATATATTATACATGTACTGATAGACTCCTCCTCTCTAACAACAGGGTTTCAGATTATCCCTAAATAAGTACATATTTCTCATTTTTGTAAGTATTCTATCTATACACAGACAGGGGACCAACTGTAAATGCTGTCCTGGCTGTGTTCCTTATCTGGCTTTGATGTGCGCAATCATTTTGCATTTTTTCTTTTTTTTTTTCTTCAGAGCACCATTTTGTCTATGTATATATTTATTAGAGTGTTGACAAATTTGTTTTAAAGGGACTGTTAGGGTTATATATTCTAACAGGAACATAAAACAAGTTGGGATAGAGACAAAATATAATAATATGTACTTTAATTACTTTACCTGCAAATTTATACTGCAGTGCCTCGCCATTAACCCATTCTTTTAAGTGTCAAATTGTACAGCTCTAACTCCCCCACACAATTGCTTGTATGGCTGCCTTTATATCCACCATTGATACGGTAGAATGCAAGACTTTAACAGTCATTATCTGCTGGAGCAAGCCTAGAAGCAAATAATCTACTGGGAACTCAGTTAAAATACAATGCCTGTGTTTCTGATGTTAAACACTGAAAGCTATTTAAGTTATTTTTGAAAATTATTGTAAAATACTTGCCAGCAATTTTTAAACAATTTTTTAATGCAAACTATTTTTACTTAATTAGCCCCTTTTAGACTATGCACAGATCTCAACATGTTTTATGGCACTTTAAATATAGGAGCTAGCAAGAAGCATTTGAAGTCATCCATACATTTTTATTACCAGACAATTGTATTGCTATGTAGATATATGTTGTTGAGTTGATTTTAAGGGTGTCCCATACATATACAAAGAAAAAAAATTTGGCATGTGAATTTTAAATGTACGTCAAGATTGTTCCATAGGGAAAGTTGTGAAATTGTTACCGCAGAGAAGGGAAAGAAAAATATAGGTTAATTTAAGATTATGCATGAATCTGGCAATTTGTCTTACACAGAACATGCTAATGTTGAGGTTGATGTGGACAAGGCTGATGGGAAGGCAGAAGCCACCTGGAATGGTAGTGTGGAGATGAAAGATGATACCATGAATGAGGGGGATGCTGAGGTACTGGAGAGGGCATTGAAGGAAGCCAAGCGATTAGGTAGCCGTGAAGATCCAACAGAGAAGAATCCTGCTGATATCAGTAGTCCTCTTGTGGAGATGTTTATGGCCATCAGTGGGAGCTCTGTGCCTGTCCGAAGTCAACAGAAAGGAGACCCAGAGTTCAGCCAAGAACAGAAGATGTCCATACTGCTTGACCTGTACGAGTCAAAACCTCTTGTGTTTCTTGAGCGTTTCAGTAAAGTCCTTAGAGAAGAACATCTCGGGTGCTTTAGCCATCTCTCTGGGGACTACACTGCAGACTACTACTGCAAGGAGATACGGAAGGCATCACTGAAAAGGGTTGACCGTACCAGAGTGCGGAATAAGAGGTATGCAGCTCTTCAGCAGCTTATCACAGGTATGCCTATTGTTCCGCACAATGTTAATGCTACTTAAGCAGTATTCCTACATATTTTCAAATTTTCCATGTTTCTTGCAGCCGGAGAGTATTTCAGTGATGAGCAGATGCGTGAGCGAGACCCCTTGATGTATGAGCAGTATGTTGGTCAGTACCAGAGCGAGGAGGAGATCATGTCCAAGAACAGCAGAGAGTTGTCTCAGGCCACTAGCCTATCAGTGGTGCTGCTCAATTCTTGCCATGAGCAGGTTTTGCAGAGGAGGCTGGAGGCCCAGAAGGAGCTGGAGGAGAATTGTGAGGAGGAAGAAGACACAGATGATGATGAAGGTCAGTGCATGCAGGTTGCTTGACTAGTCAGTTATGTCCTGGGCTGGGAAGCAGAATGTGGTATCTCAAGCACTCTATGCAGTGCAATAATAGTGTGTGTGTGTGTGTGTGTGGGGGGGGGGGGTAATGGACCCTATTAGTGCAGTTGCCGGCCATGGGTTACTGTGTACATACTGGAACCAGGAGAAAAGCATTTTTAAGGCACCTCTGTCTATATTAGCAGAATCTGAGCTGCAGTCAGACGAGGAGCAAGAGGTTAACAGTGAGGAGAGGGCTCTGATGCGTGAAGAATTCATCAGCCGTATGCACTGGAGATTCCTGGATGGAAAGGATCACAATTTTGACTACAGGTGAGAGAAACGGTCTCCTGGTTCATGTGTTCTCTTGTGTTATGGACTAAGTTCACCTCGCAGGATGACACATGTCTTGTGTCTGTCAGTTTGTCTCACTGCAGAGGATAGACAGATCCATGTCATTTAGCTCCCTCGTGTCTGTATACTGAGTCTGTCTGAAGGGGAGAAGAACAAAATCCACCCCCCATAGTTTCCTCCTGTCTGTGTCATTGTGTTCATGGGAGAGGGACAGAATCCATATTCCATGTCACCCTGTGGGGTAGGAGACCTCCTTTGTCACAAAGATCAATTTATTCACCTTCTTTCTTCTTCTGTCTAGTGAAGTCGATGAAAACCCAGATTTTGACAACCTGGACATTATTACTCATGATGAGGAGGAGAAATACTTTGACGACGATGATGATTCAGACGAAATGGAAACAGAGGAAAAACCAAATACCAATGAGAGAGGGACAATTGGTGTGCAGGAGTAAGTGATGCTGCAGGAATATCTTCTGATGCTTTCAAGGCGCTTCCACTGGAAGTCGCGCACGGACATCATAGGACATTGCGACGGAGACCCTTGGGGTTCAAAATGACTTAATCAGCATTTGTGCTTTAAGTTTAATAGAGAATGTTAAAGAATAACAAAATGCCCTAAACATAGCCATCTGGTTCGATTGTTGCTATGTCCTGATAAGGAAAGTTTATAGTCATGTTAGGAGTTGTCCACAAGATGGCAGCAGGGGCCTATTTTTGTTTTTTACATTATCTTGTGGTTTATGTCCCTCTTTCTTAGTCATGAGGCACTGACTCAGGGGATTTGCTGTGTATATTACTGTGTTTAGTTAACACGACTATGACAGTATAGGTTTGTACACATGTATATAAGATGAAGCCGTTTTCGTTGCTGTTAATTTTTTTTTCATTTCTCTGTGCTCCCCACTCCCCCCCCCTCTTTTTATTGCTCAGATGCCCTTGTGCGCAGCCTTTTGCGCTCTGGTACCTAATACACTTCACTCATACTCCTGTTCCCTTGTTTTATTTTGCTGAGCTCTTGTCCCTCTCTCAAGGTCTTGTCGTAGCACTTTTATTGTCATGCGCTCCTGTCCCCTTATGGGTGTGCCTCCTCGTGCACATAGTCTCTTGCGATTCCGTTGTCTAACTTTCTTTTTCTCTTATGCTTCCCTCCTCTCGGATTCTTTATTTCAAATCCTATGCACTCGCTCTTCATTATTTTTTTTTTTTTATTCCACAAGCTTCTTTTTGTCTTGTTCTTCTGGTCCTTCATGCTCTTTCTCTTGTCGTCTTGCCTCTGACACTACTCCGCCCCTTTTTAATGACGTTGTTTCTCCTTCTGTTTAACCCTTCCTCTCTTTGCTTTGTAAGCATATCTTCTCTTGCGCTCGCTCCCTTTTTTTTTGCTCGTGTTTCTGAATGCTTTTCTCTTGTGCTCCCATATTCTAGCGCTCCTCTTGTTGTCTCACACTCTTCCCTTCACTCTCTTCTCTAGCGCTCCTCTTGTTGTCTCACACTCTTCCCTTCACTCTCTTCTCTAGCGCTCCTCTTGTTGTCTCACGCTCTTCCCTTCACTCTCTTCTCTAGCGCTCCTCTTGTTGTCTCACGCTCTTCCCTTCACTCTCTTCTCTAGCGCTCCTCTTGTTGACTCACGCTCTTCCCTTCACTCTCTTCTCTAGCGCTCCTCTTGTTGTCTCACGCTCGTGTTTCTGAATGCTTTTCTCTTGTGCTCCCATATTCTAGCGCTCCTCTTGTTGTCTCACACTCTTCCCTTCACTCTCTTCTCTAGCGCTCCTCTTGTTGTCTCACACTCTTCCCTTCACTCTCTTCTCTAGCGCTCCTCTTGTTGTCTCACGCTCTTCCCTTCACTCTCTTCTCTAGCGCTCCTCTTGTTGTCTCACGCTCTTCCCTTCACTCTCTTCTCTAGCGCTCCTCTTGTTGTCTCACGCTCTTCCCTTCACTCTCTTCTCTAGCGCTCCTCTTGTTGACTCACGCTCTTCCCTTCACTCTCTTCTCTAGCGCTCCTCTTGTTGTCTCACGCTCTTCCCTTCACTCTCTTCTCTAGCGCTCCTCTTGTTGTCTCACGCTCTTCCCTTCACTCTCTTCTCTAGCGCTCCTCTTGTTGTCTCACGCTCTTCCCTTCACTCTCTTCTCTAGCGCTCCTCTTGTTGTCTCACGCTCTTCCCTTCACTCTCTTCTCTAGCGCTCCTCTTGTTGTCTCACGCTCTTCCCTTCACTCTCTTCTCTAGCGCTCCTCTTGTTGTCTCACGCTCTTCCCTTCACTCTCTTCTCTAGCGCTCCTCTTGTTGTCTCACGCTCTTCCCTTCACTCTCTTCTCTAGCGCTCCTCTTGTTGTCTCACGCTCTTCCCTTCACTCTCTCTTCTCTAGCGCTCCTCTTGTTGTCTCACGCTCTTCCCTTCACTCGCTCTTCCCTTCACTCTCTCTTCTCTAGCGCTCCTCTTGTTGTCTCACGCTCTTCCCTTCACTCTCTTCTCTAGCGCTCCTCTTGTTGTCTCACGCTCTTCCCTTCACTCTCTTCTCTAGCGCTCCTCTTGTTGTCTCACGCTCTTCCCTTCACTCTCTCTTCTCTAGCGCTCCTCTTGTTGTCTCACGCTCTTCCCTTCACTCTCTCTTCTCTAGCGCTCCTCTTGTTGTCTCACGCTCTTCCCTTCACTCTCTCTTCTCTAGCGCTCCTCTTGTTGTCTCACGCTCTTCCCTTCACTCTCTCTTCTCTAGCGCTCCTCTTGTTGTCTCACGCTCTTCCCTTCACTCTCTCTTCTCTAGCGCTCCTCTTGTTGTCTCACGCTCTTCCCTTCACTCTCTCTTCTCTAGCGCTCCTCTTGTTGTCTCACGCTCTTCCCTTCACACTCTCTTCTCTAGCGCTCCTCTTGTTGTCTCACGCTCTTCCCTTCACACTCTCTTCTCTAGCGCTCCTCTTGTTGTCTCACGCTCTTCCCTTCACTCTCTCTTCTCTAGCGCTCCTCTTGTTGTCTCACGCTCTTCCCTTCACTCTCTCTTCTCTAGCGCTCCTCTTGTTGTCTCACGCTCTTCCCTTCACTCTCTCTTCTCTAGCGCTCCTCTTGTTGTCTCACGCTCTTCCCTTCACTCTCTTCTCTAGCGCTCCTCTTGTTGTCTCACGCTCTTCCCTTCACTCTCTCTTCTCTAGCGCTCCTCTTGTTGTCTCACGCTCTTCCCTTCACTCTCTTCTCTAGCGCTCCTCTTGTTGTCTCACGCTCTTCCCTTCACTCTCTCTTCTCTAGCGCTCCTCTTGTTGTCTCACGCTCTTCCCTTCACTCTCTCTCTTCTCTAGCGCTCCTCTTGTTGTCTCACGCTCTTCCCTTCACTCTCCTCTAGCGCTCCTCTTGTTGTCTCACGCTCTTCCCTTCACTCTCCTCTAGCGCTCCTCTTGTTGTCTCACGCTCTTCCCTTCACTCTCTCTCTCTTCTCTAGCGCTCCTCTTGTTGTCTCACGCTCTTCCCTTCACTCTCTCTCTTCTCTAGCGCTCCTCTTGTTGTCTCACGCTCTTCCCTTCACTCTCTCTTCTCTAGCGCTCCTCTTGTTGTCTCACGCTCTTCCCTTCACTCTCTCTTCTCTAGCGCTCCTCTTGTTGTCTCACGCTCTTCCCTTCACTCTCTCTTCTCTAGCGCTCCTCTTGTTGTCTCACGCTCTTCCCTTCACTCTCTCTTCTCTAGCGCTCCTCTTGTTGTCTCACGCTCTTCCCTTCACTCTCTCTTCTCTAGCGCTACTTTTTAAGCTTTGTTTCCTTGTGCCATTGACATTCTAGGATTCTTGAGATACCATCCTTCCTGGCACTTTTACTCCTAATCTCCTCTTCCCTCATGTTCCCATCAATTTATTTACTTTTCCTCTCTCCTACTCCCCAATTCAACAAACCCTGGCACCAGGGAGCCATTGCCTCGTTAAAATTAGGTAAGAGATTAAGGAGAAAGCGCCCAAGAAAAAAGGGGGGGGGGACCTTGCTGTCACTAGAGACTATCCCTTCCAAGATAATTCTAAAATAGTGTAAAAAAAATAAGCACAGGTCATATATATCCAATATATATATAAAAATAATATTAAAACCACAATTTAGTGTTTAACATGTGGATCAGATCGTGAATTTGTGTGTCCTATACTAAAAAGTCCACTAAATAGCATATAAAGGCTGAGGCAGAAATATATACAAATTATTTATTGGGTACAGATATATAATATTACTAAATAGGGGACGTCTCCCCCGTTAAAAATAAAAGCTATAAAAAGCACACCTTTAAAAATATCCTAATGATCCCGAAAGGAACATAAAAAACTAAAGATAGAAGATGATGGTCTGCATAGACCTATAAAGTCCTACTGAGTTCCAAAACAGTTGCTAAAGATATGGAACAATAGATTGTACTGACGATCGTTAACAGAATATTCTGATGGTTTACGTTAAAATTAGGCCCTGGTTTAGAGCCACCAAGACACACCCATGGGTGCCCCCCACCAGACACGTCGAATTTCGGCTACAGTGGCTGGATCCTTTCTAGATCTCACAGATTTGAAATAAAAATCCAACTTTGGTGATGATGCCTCTTGTGAAGACTTGTTAACATTGGCTTGGGGGGGGCATGTGTGATCATATAGGAAAGAGAAGTGATGTTTGCCAGAGCTATCGGTGGCATGGTGGGTCAAGCAGATGTGCACATAACTCTCAAGGATGACCAAAAGCTTAGGAGCGCCAATGTGTCTGCCACAGTATATGACAGCAGTTTGGCAAGAATGCTATACCTTCGCAATAGCACTAGATGGCAGCACTTTTTCATTTAGTTCTTCATACATGTGCATGCTACTTACCTAGGTATCTCTTCAACCAAGAATAACCTTCTCCTGCTGTCTCCTCCTCTAGTGATTTACTTATGTACATTTTTCCCTTTGTGGTGTTCTCTCATTTTCTAACACTCCTCCTATTCTTTATGCACTTAAATCCTCTCGCACTTCTGTTCCCTGTTTTGTTGCCGTTTTTCTGTTGCTTTCTCCTTTGGAGATCTCCCCCCACCACCAACTTTTTATGTGTTTTTTTTTTTTTTCTGTTTTATAATTAAGAAGTAAAAACACGTTAAACCGGTCTGCAGCCCATAAGACCTTTTTTAATTATTCTCTTGCTTTGTTTGATGGTTTGACTCCTTAAGTCCATGTTTATAAGAACATAACAAACGGGGTTGATGATATTCAACGCCACTTTTTTGAAGGATTAAAGGGACACAACGCAAAATCTTTCTTTCATGACTCAGATAGGGCAGGCGATTTTAAACAACTTTCTAATTTACTTTCGTTTTCTTCATTCACTTGGTATCCTTGTTTGCAAAGCAGGGACGTAATCTTAGGGGCCGGCCCATTTCTGGAGCACTGTATGACAGCAGTTTTGCAAGAATGTTATTCATTTGCAAGAACACTAGAGGGCAGCACTATTTCCTGTCATGTGGTGCACCAGATGCCTACCTAAGTATCTCTTTAACACAGAATATTGGGGGAACAAAGCAAATTTGATAATTGAAGTAAATTGGAGACTTATTTTTTTTTGTATTCTGTCTGAATCGCAAAAGAAAAAAAAATTGGGTTTTATATCCCTTTTAATATTTTATAAGGCGATACCTCGTAGTGACTTCTGATTTATTATGTATCTTCACTGTCGATGGGAGAAGGATGCAGCATGTGTGTGTATATAGTAGGTAAGAGGCGGCACTCACTGGTCTTTCCAAAGTGTACTTTAATTGAACAAAGTGACGTTTTTCGGGGACACACTCCCCTTCCTCAGACAAGCAATCTGAGGAAGGGGAGTGTCCCCCCAAAATGTCACTTAGTTCAATTAAAGTACACTTTGGAAAGACCAATGAGTGCCGCCTCTTACCTACTATATTTAACCGTTGGCACCCTGGCAGTTGCTATTGTGGTGAGTGCTCTTTTCTGGAAATAAAATAAAAATATATATATAGAGAGATGTTTGCACTACATGTCCTACCTTAAAGGGACACTGAACCCACATTTTTTTTTCTCATGATTCAGATAGAGCAGGCAATTTTAAACTACTTTCTAATTTACTCCTATTATTTTTTTTTTCTTCATTCAATTGGTATCTTTATTTGAAAAAGCATGAATGTAAGCTTAGGGGCCGGACCATTTTTAGTTCAGAACCCTGGGTAGCGCTAACTGATTGGTGGCTATATTTAGCCTTCAATCAGCCAGTGCTAACCATGTTCTGAACCAAAGATGGGCCGGCACATTTGCTCAAAATTCCATGCTCTATCTAAATCATGAAAGAAAAAAATTGGGTTCAGTGTCCTTTTTAAAGGGACAGTCTACTCCCAGAATTGTTTTTGTAAAATAAATTCACACTTACATGTCGGGTTGAGTTTACTGCTGTACCATGCATCCAAAGAGGGTGAAACACGGCTACAGCAATATAATATAAACATGAGAAAACAGGGAACGAGACAATGAAATAAGCAAGAAGAATTTGTAACAGAAGGGAATGAATGAGGGAGCATGAAAAAAATGAGTGATTGAGATAGAATGGTAATTAAAATGCATGATTGAAGAATTGAGAGATAATAAGCAAAAGAATAAAGGAATGAGAGAATAAGATTCTTAATGAGTGATCAAGAGAGAATGAGGGAGGGAGTGCGAAGGAATGAAAGAGCGGAACTAAGTAAGATTAAGGATGAGAGCAATAGAAAATTAGAGAGAACTAAGGAAGAGAAAATGAATGGGGTGAAAATAAGAGGAAGGATGAGTAACAGAAGAGAATTAATTAAAGGGACAGTCAAGTCCAAAAAAACTTTTATAATTTTAAATAGGGAAAAGTAAATTGAAAAGTTGTTTAAAATTACATTGTCACCAATTTCCTTTATAAAGATATGACGAGTCCACGGATTACATCCTTACTTGTGGGATATTAACTTCCTGCTAACAGGAAGTGGCAAAGAGCACCACAGCAGAGCTGTGTGTGTGTGTATATGTATATGTATGTATGTATATATATATATATATATATATATATATATATATATATATATATATATATATATATATATATATATATATATATATATATATATAGCCCCTCCACCTCCAGTCATTCTCTTTGCCTGTGTTATACTAGGAAGACATGGTAAAGTGAGGTATTAGTTTTAGTTTCTTCAGTCAAGAAGTTTTTTATTTTAAATGGTACCGGTGAGTACTATTTTCCTCAGGGGGCTATGGAAGAAGCTTTCTGCTCTGAGGTTGATGATCTTAGCAGTTGTAACTAAGATCCACGCTGGTTCCCACAAGACTTCTGAAGGTAACCATGAGACATCTTCAGTGTGGGGACCGGTTTCATGCTACAAGCAGCATTAAGGTATGTGCAGCCTTTTTTATTCTGAGGAGACTTGGTGTATCAGAACTGGCTGGCATTATTTCCCTGTATGGCAATGGGATAAGCAGTAAATTATATTTTATAAGAGGGATATTACTGGAGTCCCTTTATTATATTTTTCATTAGTTGACTTTATTTGGGCATTATGTGATATGGGAGACAATGAAAAAAACAATGTTTTACAAATTTTTTTGTGTGTGTTTCTTTTGGCATTTAAACTTGTTTGTTTTATGTTTGATGGGTTGTATACTGTGTGTACATTAACTTTGGTGCAAAACCGCATTCCCATGCGGTTTTGTTTGGTTCTACTCCAACTTTGACCTTAAGGGGCGGGACTTATTTTTGCGCGCTCAGATGCGCACTTCCTTCAGGCTAAGCAGCCGCAAGCAGTAACTCGGTGGCTCCTAGACTGTGTAGCTGGTCTGAAGGGTTGGAAACTTGTTTCGAAGTACCCTGGGGGCAGGTAGGCGCTACAGCAGAGCTGTGGCGAGGTGCAGAGTGTATTTTTTATCTATCTTTTGACTAGTTGTTGATATAAGTACTTTTGAGCCTTATTTCTGCCCTTGCTTCTGGGTGCAGTAATTTTTGGATTAACCAACGATATTTAGTTAAATTTGGGGATTTAACGTTAATTGAGCATTTTGGAAAAATTGTTCACTTTTTCTTTTCTTAGAGGCACAGTACACGTTTTTTCAAGTGTTTATTTTATGCAATAAATACGTTTTTAAACCAGGGCTCGACAAACCCAGGAGCCAGGGAGCCACTGGCTCCTAGAATTTTACCCTTGGCTCCTAACTTTTTTAATTCTATACAGGTAGCCCTCAGTTTACGCCGGGGTTAGGTTCCAGAAGGAATGGTTGTAAATCGAAACCGTTGTAAATTGAAACCCAGTTTATAATGTAAGTCAATGGGAAGTGAGGGAGATAGGTTCCAGGCCCCTCTCAAAATTGTCATAAGTGACACTTAATACATTATTTTAAAAGCTTTGAAATGAAGACTTTAAATGCTAGACAGCATTATAAACCTAATAAAATAATCACACAACACAGACTTCACTTGCATTTTTCTACAAACAGTTCTTTCTATGCATTCCAATCTGGACTGAGTTATAGACAGGAAAATATTTTTCCTTTGAAATCTGCTCGATAGCTCAGGTCTGGTTAAACTGATTAATTTCAGCTTGCTTGGCTTTGTTGCAACACAAGCGGACAGCGCCACCTACTGGCTATTTTAATAAATGCACTGCTTCTCAATGCTTTTCAATAGCAGTCACATGACTGGAAAAAAAGGTTGTTATTCTGAAACGGTGTAAATTGAACCGTTGTAAAACGAGGGCCACCTGTATATCTATATAGAAATACCACTGTCTGGCTCCTAAATATTCTTACTGGCTCCTAATTTTTAAACTGATTTGTTGACCACTGGTTTAAACAACGTTTTGTGGTATTACTAGTCTAGTCTGTTCAGCATGTCTGACTTTGAGGTTTCTCATTGTTCTATGTGTTTAGAAGCTATTGTGCAACCCGCTCTAACATTGTGTAACTTTTGTACTAAAAGGGCCTTACAATGTAAAAAGCATATTTTAAATATAGAAAGTGTGCATAAGGATGATTCTCAGTCTGAAGAGAATCGGGATATGCCATTCAATTCTCCCCAAGTGTCACAACCTTTAACGCCCACACAAGCGACGCCAAGTACTTCAGGTGCATCTAATTCTTTTACTCTGCAGGAGATGGCTGCAGTTATGTCAACTACACTTACAGAGGTATTGTCTAAATTACCAGTGTTGCAGGGTAAACGCAGTAGGTCAGGTATTAATGTAAATACTGAATCCTCTGATGCTTTATTAGCTATTTCCGATGTTCCCTCACAGTGCTCTGAGTTGTAGATCAGGGAATTACTGTCTGAGGGTGAAATTTCTGATTCAGGGAATGTTTTGCCTCAGACAGATTTGGATGCTATGTCATTTAAATTTAAGCTTGAACACCTCCGCCTGTTACTTAGGGAGGTTTTAGCGACTCTGGATGATTGTGATCCTATTGTGATTCCTCCAAAGAAATTGTGTAAAATGGATAAATATTTTGAAGTACCTACTTACAGTGATGTTTTTCCAGTTCCTAGGAGAATTTCAGAAATTATTAGAAAGGAATGGGATAGACCAGGTATACCGTTTTCTCACCCTTCTAATTTTAAGAAAATGTTTCCCATATCAGATACCATTCGGGACCCTAAGGTAGAGGGAGCTATATCTTCCCCTAGCTAAGCGTACTACTATACCCATTGAGGATAGTTGTGCTTTCAAGGACCCTATGGATAAGAAATTAGAGGGTCTACTAAAGAAATTATTTGTTAATCAGGGGTTTCTTTTACAACCTACGGCTTGCATTGTTCCAGTAACTACTGCAGCAGCTTTTTGGTTTGAGGCTCTAGAAGAGTCTCTTAACCCCTTAACGACCGAGGACGTGCAGGGTACGTCCTCAAAAAAAAAAAGGCAGTTAACGCCTGAGGACGTACCCTGCACGTCCTCGGTGTGGAAAGCAGCTGGAAGCGATCCTGCTCGCTTCCAGCTGCTTTCCGGTTATTGCAGTGATGCCTCGATATGGAGGCATCCTGCAATAACCTTTTTAAGCCATCCGGTGCAGAGAGAGCTTACAGTGTGTTGGTGGGTGGGAGCCGAACCGGGAGGCGGGTGGCGGCCATCGATGGCCTTCGTGATGTGGAGGGGGGCGGGATCGTGTGCGGGGATGCCAGGGGCGCGCGCACGTGCACGGGAGGGTGGGGGCGGGCGCGTGCACGGGGAGGGAACGGGTGGGAACTGCTACACACGGAAAAAAAACTTAAGGAAATTAAAAAATACTGTTAAAAAATGTTTACAAAATAAGATAAAAAACACATCAGTTAGGTGGTGGGGTTTGGTCTGTGGGGAGGGGGGAAGCTACACTACAGAAAACTGTGGGAAAAAAAAAAAAAACATATTTTCTTGCAAACTGGGTACTGGCAGACAACTGACAGTACCCAAGATGGTCCCCAATAAAGGGGAGGGTTAGAGAGCGGTTTTGGGGGGGGGATCAGGGAGGTTGGGGGCTAAGGGGGGGATCCTACACAGTAGCATATGTAAATATGCTAAAAAAAATAATAATTATTTTTAAAAACCCTTTTATTTTAGTACTGGCAGACTTTCTGCCAGTACTTAAGATGGCGGGGACAATTGTGGGGTGGGAAGGGAGCTGTTTGGGAGGGATCAGGGGGTGGGATGTGTCAGGTGGGAGGCTGATCTCTACACTAAAGCTAAAATTAACCCTGCAAGCTCCCTACAAACTCCCTAATTAACCCCTTCACTGCTAGCCATAATACACGTGTGAGGCGCAGCAGCATTTAGCGGCCTTCTAATTACCAGAAAGCAACGCCAAAGTCATATATGTCTGCTATTTCTGAACAAAGGGGATCCCAGAGAAGCATTTACAACCATTTGTGCCATAATTGCACAAGCTGTTTGTAAATAATTTCAGTGAGAAACCTAAAATTGTGAAAAATTTAACTTTTTTTTTTAAATTTGATCGCATTTGGCGGTAAAATGGTGGCATGAAATATAACAAAATGGGCCTAGATCAATACTTTGGGTTGTCTACTACACTACACTAAAGCTAAAATTAACCATACAAGCTCCCTAATTAACCCCTGCACTGCTGGGCATAATACACGTGTGGTGCGCAGCGGCATTTAGCGGCCTTCTAATTACCAAAAAGCAATGCCAAAGCCATATATGGCTGCTATTTCTGAACAAAGGGGATCCCAGAGAAGCATTTACAACCATTTATGCCATAATTGCACAAGCTGTTTGTAAATAATTTCAGTGAGAAACCGAAAGTTTGTGAAAAAATTTGTGAAAAAGTGAACGATTTTTTGTATTTGATCGCATTTGGCGGTGAAATGGTGGTATGAAATATACCAAAATTGGCCTAGATCAATACTTTGGTATGTCTACTAAAAAAAAAAATATATACATGTCAAGGGATATTCAGGGATTCCTGAAAGATATTGGTGTTCTAATGTAACTAGCGCTAATTTTGAAAAAAAATGGTTTGGAAATAGCAAAGTGCTACTTGTATTTATGGCCCTATAACTTGCAAAAAAAGCAAAGAACATGTAAACCTTGGGTATTTCTAAACTCAGGACAAAATTTAGAAACTATTTAGCATGGGTGTTTTTTGGTGGTTGTAGATATGTAACAGATTTTGGGGGTCAAAGTTAGAAAAAGTGTGTTTTTTTCCATTTTTCCTCATATTTTATAATTCTTTTTATAGTAAATTATAAGATATGATGAAAATAATGGTATCTTTAGAAAGTCCATTTAATGGCGAGAAAAACGGTATATAATATGTGTGGGTACAGTAAATGAGCAAGAGGAAAATTACAGCTAAACACAAACACCGCAAAAATGTAAAAATAGCCTTGGTCCCAAACGGCCAGAAAAAGGAAAAGTGCTGTGGTCATTAAGGGGTTAAGGTTGAGACTCCATTAGATGACATCTTAGATAGAATTAAGGCTCTCAAGCTAGCTAATTCTTTTATTAGTGATGCCGCTTTATAAATTGCTAAATTAGCGACGAAAAATGCAGGATTTGCTATTTTAGCACGTAGAGCATTATGGCTCAAATCTTGGTCTGCTGATGTGTCATCAAAACATAAGCTTTTAGCTATTCCATTTAAGGGTAAGACCCTTTTTGGGCCAGAATTGAAGGAAATCATTTCTGATATTACAGGAGGTAAAGGCCATGCCCTACCTCAGGATAAGTCGGTTAAAATGAGGGGTAAACAGAATAATTTTCGTTCCTTTCGTAACTTTAAAGGTGGACCCCCCCGCTTCTTCTTCTTCCACAAAGCAGGAAGGGAATTTTTCCCAATCTAAGTCAGTCTGGAGACCCAATCAGAACTGGAATAAGGGTAAACAATCCAAAAAGCCCACTGCTGGTCCTAAGACAGCATGAAGGGGTGGCCCCCAATCCGGGACCGGATCTAGTAGGGGGCAGACTCTCTCTCTTTCTTTGCTCAGGCTTGGGCAAGAGATGTTCAGGATTCCTGGGCACTAGAAATAGTGACCCACGGTTATCAATTGGAATGCAAGGATTTTCTCCCAAGAGGGAGATTTCATCTTTCAAAATTATCTGCAAACCAGATAAAAAGAGAGGCGTTCTTACGCTGTGTAAAAGACCTTTTTACTGTGGGAGTAATTTGTCCAGTTCCAGTACTCAAACCTATTTGTGGTTCCCAAGTAAGAAGGAACGTTCAGACCCATTTTAGATCTCAAGTGTCTTAACAAATTTCTAAGAGTTCCATCATTCAAGATGGAGATAATTCGAACAATTTTACCAATGATCCAGGAGGGTCAATATATGACTACCGTGGATTTGAAGGATGCTTACCTTCATATTCCATTCTACAGAGATCATCATCAGGTTCTCAGACCGCGATGGATAGCGGTGGCGCCTTATCTGGACGATATTCTGATTCAGGCGTCAACATATCACCTGACAAAATCTCGCACGGACACAGTGTTGTCTTTTCTGAGAACTCACGGCTGGAATGTGAACATAGAGAAGAGTTCACTTGTCCCACAGACAAGGGTTCCTTTCTTGGGAACCCTGATAGACTCGGTAGCCATGAAAATATTTCTGACGGAGGTCAGAAAATCAAAGATTCTGAATACTTGCCGAGCACTTCAGTCCATTCCTCGGCCGTCAGTGGCTCAGTGTATGGAGGTAATTGGATTAATGGTAGCGGCAATGGACATCATTCCGTTTGCTCGCTTTCATCTCAGACCACTGCAGCTGTGCATGCTCTGACAGTGGAATGGGGATTATACAGATTTATCTCCTCAGAAAAATCTGGATCAAGAGACCAGAAACTCTCTTCTTTGGTGGTTGTCGCCGGATCATCTGTCCCAGGGGACTTGTTTCCGCAGACCCTCGTGGGTGATAGTGACAACAGATGCCAGCCTTCTGGGCTGGGGTGCAGTTTGGAACTCCCTAAAGGCTCAGGGTGTTTGGACTCAGGTGGGGTCTCTACTTCCAATCAATATTCTGGAACTGAGAGCAATATTCAATGCGCTTCTGGCGTGGCCTCGGTTGGCTTCGGCCAAATTCAGCAGATTCCAGTCGGACAACATCACGACTGTGGCATATGTCAATCATTAGGGGGGAACAAGGAGTTCCTTAGGGATGATAGAGGTATCCAAGATAATCAGTTGGGCAGAGGCCCACTCTTGTCATCTGTCAGTGATCTACATCCCAGGGGTAGAGAACTGGGAAGCAGATTTTCTAAGTCGACAGACTTTTCATCCGGGGGAGTGGGAACTTCACCCGGAGGTATTTGCCTCATTGATTCTCAGATGGGGCAGACCGGAATTTGATTTGTTGGCTTCTCGACAGAATGCCAAGCTTCCAAGATACGGATCCCGGTCAAGGGATCCTCAGGCCGAACTGATAGATGCCTTGGTTGTTCAGCCTAGCTTATGTGTTTCCGCCGTTTCCTCTCCTCCCACGCGTGATTGCTCGAATCAAACAGGAGAGAGCTTCAGTGATCCTGATAGCGTCTGTGTGGCCACGCAGGACTTGGTATGCGGATCTAGTGGACATGTCCTCTCTGCCACCGTGGAAACTTCCATTGAGACAGGACCTTCTCATTCAAGGGCCTTTCCAACATCCAAATCTAATTTTCTCTGCAGCTGACTGCGTGTAGATTGAACGCTTGATTTTATCGAAGCGTGGATTCTCTGATTCAGTTATCAATACTTTGATACAGGCTAGAAAGCCTGTCACTAGAAAAATCTATCATAAGATATGGCGTAAATATCTTTATTGGTGTGAATCCAAGGGTTACTCATGGAGTAAGGTTAGGATTCCTAGGATTCTGTCTTTTCTCCAAGAAGGATTGGAGAAAGGGTTATCAGCAAGTTCCTTAAAGGGACAAATTTCAGCTTTGCCAATTCTGTTTCACAAACGTTTGGCAAATGTATCAGATGTTCAGTCTTTTAGTCAGGCTTTATCTAGAATTAAGCCTGTATTTAGACCTATCACTCCTCCCTGGAGTTTGAATTTAGTTCTTTGAGTTCTTCAAGGGGTTCCGTTTGAACCTATGCATTCCATAGATATTAAACTGTTATCTTTTAAAGTTCTGTTTCTGGTTGCTATTTCTTCTGCTAGAAGAGTTTCTGAGCTTTCAGCGTTAGTGTGATTCGCCTTATCTAATTTTTCATTCTGATAAGGTGGTTTTACGTACTAAACCTGGTTTTCTTCCTAAGGTTGTTTCGAATAAGAATATTAATCAGGAAATTGTTGTTCCTTCTTTGTGTCCTAATCCTTCTAAGAAGGAGTGTCTGTTGCATAACTTGGTTGTGGTCCGTGCCTTAAAGTTTTACTTACAAGCAACTAAGGATTTCCGTCAATCATCTTCATTATTCATTGTTTATTCTGGAAAGCGTAGGGGTCAGAAGCTACGGCTATCTCTCTCTTTCTTTTTGGCTGAGAAGTATCATCCACCTGGCATATGAGACTGCTGGACAGCAGCCTCCTGAAAGAATTACGGCTCATTCTACTAGGGCTGTGGCTTCCACATGGGCTTTTTAAAACGATGCATCTGTTGAACAGATTTGTAAGGCTGCGACTTGGTCGCTCCTTCACACTTTTTACAAATTTGACACTTTTGCTTCTTCTGAGGCTATTTTTGGGAGAAAGGTTCTTCAAGCAGTAGTGCCTTCCGTTTAGGTTCCTGTCTTGTCCCTCCCTTTCATTCGTGTCCTATTGCTTTGGTATTGGTTTCCCACAAGTAAGGATGAAATCCTTGGACTCGTCATATCTTTGTAAAAGAAAATTAAATTTATGCTTACCTGATAAATTAATTTCTTTTACGATATGACGAGTCCACGGCCCACCCTGTTATTTTAAGACTGAAGTTTTCAAAAAAATAAAATAAATCTGTCACCTCTGCACCTTTTTAGCCTTTCCTCTTCCTATGTGTGGATAACACTAAGCGCCTACTACGTGCAGACCTCTGGCTTTGATGGGATGACACCTAGTTGTCAACTGGAGTTGAATAGTAATCAGAAATGTACCAAAGCGCCACCACAAAGGAGGCTGGGTCTGAGTGGGACTATGTATAAAGAGCCACTTTGAAAGTATATCTTATTAAAATAACAATTTATTTAATAACAAATTTAAAACAGTACATATATCATGGATCCATGTAGTTAACAATGTTACATATAAAACAACGGTTCAAACAATGGTTTTGACAAAATAATTAAAATACAGTAGATGAAATAAATGGTATAAAAAATTAAACGATAAAATATATTAGCGACCTTGTATTATAGGTTATGCTCAGCAATGTTTCAATACTGTACTGTTTTAAATTTGTTATTAAATAAATTGTTATTTTAATAAGATATACTGTCAAAGTGGCTCTTTATACATAGTCCCACTCAGACCCAGCCTCCTTTGTGGTGGCGCTTTGGTACATTTCTGATTACTTTTCTCTTCCTATAACCTTCGGCCGAATGACTGGAGGTGGAGGGGAAGGGAGGGGCTATATATACAGCTCTGCTGTGGTGCTCTTTGCCACTTCCTGTTAGCAGGAGGTTAATATCCCACAAGTAAGGATGAAATCCGTGGACTCGTCATATCGTAAAAGAAAGTAATTTATCAGGTAAGCATAAATTTACTTTTTGCTTTGTTCTCTTTGTATTCTTAGTTGAAAGCTAAACCTAGGAGGTTCATATGCTAATTTCTTAGACCTTGAAGACTGCCTCTTATCTGAATGCATTGTGACCACTAGAGGTCATTAGTTTGCGTGTTTTTTTTATATAGATAGCATTGAGCTCATGCACGTGAAGTTACCCTGGAGTGAGCACTGATTGGCTAAAATGCAAGTATGACAAAAGAACTGAAAGAAGGGGGCAGTTTGCAGAGGCTTAGATACAAGGTAATCACAGAGGTAAAAAAGTGTATAAATATATACCTGTGTTGGTTATGCAAAACTGGGCAATGCGTAATAAAGGGATTATCTTTCTTTTTAAACAACAACAATTCTGGTGTTGACTGTCCCTTTAAATAAAATGTAAATAAATAATGAGGAAGCGAGTGAATAAAGAAGAGGAAGGAAGCAAAGTAATTGAAATGAATGACGGAAAATCAGCAAGAAAATAAGGTTCTCAGTGAATGATCCGATCAAGGGAGTATGAGAGAATGAAAGAGAAAATCGAGGAAGAATGAATTAAGTGAATGAAAAAACACAAAATGAGTGGACAATAGAGAATAAGCAAATGAATGAAAGGTGGGGAATGAGAATGTGTGTAAGAATGAAATATAACAGATGAGGAGAAAGGATAATTTAATGAGAAATTAGGAGAAAATGGGATGAGGGAGCCATAAAGAAGGAAGCAGATTAAATACGAGGAAGGTTGAAAACGAGAGAGATTAAATGAGGGAACAGTTGAGAATGTGAATGAATGATAGAGAAAGAGAGGATGATAGAACAAGAAAGTGAGAATATATCTGGGAGCTGGAAAGAATGAATGTTGAAGCAAGAGAGAATGAGATATGGTGGTAAATATGAGACCTTTGACGAGAATGGCTGTTAGCAATAGAGAATCAGCACAAGAATGAATGCAAACAACAAAAGAATGAATGAGTAAAGGGAGAGACAGAATGAGCAAGAGAAAAGTGGAAGGGAGTGAGAGAGAATGAGGAGTTAGATTGAAAATAAGAATAGATGAAGACGCAAAAGAATGAGCTAGATGCCTGGTTGGTTTCTCAACAGCCGGGCCGTGGCCTAGTACCGGGCCGTGATAGCCCTGCTGGTGGGCCCCCGACCTGTCATGCCCCCACTGCACACTCTTACCCCACTGCACACCAGGGGCAGACTGAGACCAATCAAGGCCCCAGGAACACTGTCTCACACTGACCAAAATGTATTACATTTTATGCAAATGAACATGGTAGCCTCCCTGCCCTGCCCCCAACAGGCCCCTAAACCTCCAGAGCCAGGACCCACAACATTAAGGTATAGAGAAAGGGCACCCAACCTCCAGCGCCAGACCCCACACTCCATGGCCCTCACAGTGACAGATATATATATATAAAGGCTGTGACACACTGCTCCGTGTCGCATCGCTTCTGAAGTTCAAATATTTCATCTCTGAGCGCTCAGCTACGCGTCCTGACGCAGCAGAGTGCTCAGAGATGAAAAGGCAGGACACACTGAGCGCACACAGCTGCATGTACACGCTGCGCGTCGCTCCGCTTGCAGTGTGTCACAGCAACTACCGGGCCCTGGACATGTCTAGCTAAAATTTACCGGGCCTTGAGGTCACTTTGGTTGAGAACCACTGAGCTAGAGAACATTACTAAGCTTTACCAACCATTTAAGTCCATGTAACGTTCCCCTTTTTTGTTGTTGTAAACTTATTAAAAGAAATAAGTGTAGAAGGGAGAGTAAAATAATGCGCAAACAAGAGGAAATGATGACGTGAGAAGTTTACGGGAGTGCATCATAAGAATATAAAACCTTTAACACCATTGTATTTGAACCCCCTTTGATCTCAGCCAAAACATTTCTCATCAGGAATGTCGCCAGATGGAAATATTGCAGCTGCCAAAAATATGTCAACATAGCCACATTGTTGCCATAGCAACCTTACCTGAGCAAGAATGTTTCCGGCAATGATGCAGCTAGGTTGGCAACCTCCTGCTAACTCTTCGCGATATGTTGAAGCTTATTTTGCCTTTGTTGCCGCTTAATTTGGCAACCTTTAGGCTTAAGATCGCTATTCTTGCTCTAGTAGGATGCCATTGGCGACAATATCTCTCATCATGACTTCCTGGATATGAGACTGGTCCCAGTGATAATTTCGCACCTTTTTCTAAGCATCCAATCTACATTGTTTGTAAAAAGTCATTTTCTGGGAAAATATGATTAGATAAAGAAAAATCCAGGTTTTAGTTTCTGCAAATTGTTGAGTCAGAGGAAGTGCAGGTCATCCCATAGTCAGATTTGGACAGGATGAAGCGATCCGTATATAGAATTTTAAACAGACACTATATTTGTGTCAAACCTAAATCTTGTGGTGTTTGAGGACATTTCAGTGGTTTTGAAGAAAATTCACTTGGTTCCAGAAAACGATACGTGTCATATAATAAGCAGTATATATTTTTAAAGAGCCATGTTTTTTTCCACCTCTAATAAAGGTCTAGATTTCAATGTGTTAGAAATCTCACACAAAAAGCATTGCATTGTGTAATATATACATTGCTTTGTTTTCTAATCCATTTCAGTCCATAAGAACTGTCATTTGAATTAAATAAAATGAAGAACAAGAAGTAAGACGTAGGATTTTCACAGACCTCAATGAAAGCAAAACATGGAAGCTAATTCATTCAGTATTTGGTGATGCCTGCTTAAAGGGATATTCAAGCTAAAAAAAAGAAATCCATATCAGTACATTTAAATGTTTTGCAATATGTGTGCATTAGCAGCGATTGCTTTTTTTATTATTATTAACGTTGCTGGATGTGCCCATAAAGCATATCAAGATATGCTCCATTCATTGGCATTTGTTACTGTATGTCTGCTCAGCGTTGGTGAGGCCTTGTATTTCGTTTTGCAATAACTCATTTACATCAGTGATGCCCAACTTTCTAACACATGTGGGTCTATTTAACAAGCCCCTGTTACCCTTGTAAAGGCTCGCCGGAAACAGGAATTAAGAAGCAGCGGTCTTAAGACTCATACGCCGCCTCAGCAATCTGCCTGATCATGTACGATCGGGCTGATTGACACCCCCTGCTAGCGGCCGATTGGCCGTGAATCTGCAAGGGGCGGTATTGCACCAGCAGTTCACAAGAACTGCTGGTGCAATGATAAATGGCGACAGTGTATCCTGTCGGCAGTTATGGATGTGCGGCAGACATGGTTTGCTATAGCGGATCATGTCTGTCTGGACATATATAAATAGACCCTATGGTGGCCACATTTGAATATTTTTAAAGCCTTAAAGGGATATAAAACAAAAACCAGAGCATGCAATTTTAAGCAGCTTTACAATATACTTCTATCATCAAATTTTCTCGTTTTTCTCTGTATCCTTTGTTGAAAAGCAGGAAGTTAAAATCAGAGACATGCACATGTCTGCAGTACAATATGGTTGCAGTTTTGCAACAATATTATATGTTGGCAAGAGCATTAGATGCTGTGCAAATCAAATCTTTCTTTCATGTAATTAGCAAGAGTCCATGAGCTAGTGACGTATGGGATATACATTCCTACCAGGAGGGGCAAAGTTTCCCAAACCTCAAAATGCCTATAAATACACCCCTCACCACACCCACAATTCAGTTTTACAAACTTTGCCTCCGATGGAGGTGGTGAAGTAAGTTTGTGCTAGATTCTACGTTGATATGCGCTCCGCAGCAAGTTGGAGCCCGGTTTTCCTCTCAGCGTGCAGTGAATGTCAGAGGGATGTGAGGAGAGTATTGCCTATTTGAATGCAGTGATCTCCTTCTACGAGGTCTATTTCATAGGTTCTCTGTTATCGGTCGTAGAGATTCATCTCTTACCTCCCTTTTCAGATCGATAGTCATGAATCAATCTGACTATCTAGATGGCAGCACTATTTCCTGTCATGCAGTTCTCCACAAATGTACACGGTACCTATCTAGATATCCTTTTCAACAAAGAATAACATGAGAACAAAGCAAATTTGATAATAGAAGTAAATTGGAAACTTTGTAGAAATTGTATGCTCTGTCTGAATCATGAAAGAAATTTTTTGCGTTTCATGTCCCTTTAACCCCTTAACGACCAAGGACGTGCAGGGTACGTCCTACAAAAACTGGTACTTAATGACCAAGGACGTAACCTGCACGACGTCAGTGTTTAAAAGCGCTGGAAGCAATCATGATCGCTTCCAGACGCTTTCATGTTATGGCAGCGATGCCTCAATATTGAGGCATCCTGCAATAAAAAAAATTAGGCATCCGATGCAGAGAGAGACACTTTGTGGCCCTCTCTGTATCGGCCAGCGATGGTGCCGATCGTTGGTAGATATCCAGATCCTGTCCCGTCTGTTTCCTGGAGCGTGCGAGGAGGGGGGTGGAGGATGGAGCGCGCTCGCACGCTGCATTCAGTTAACACGAGACAAAGGTGAGAGGGAGGGGGAAAAAAGTTGGGGAAGGGATCTGGGAGGGTGGGCAGGGTATTAAAGGTGGGCAGCTACACTACAGAAATTGGGTTTTTTATTTTTTTTTTTAGACAAAAAGGGCAAATATTGTAGTAAACTGGGTACTGGCAGACAGCTGCCAGTACCTAAGATGGCGGCCAATAGGTCAAGGGGGTAGGGTTAGAGAGCTGGTTGGGGGGTAATGGGGGATCCTATGCTAAAGATAAAATAAATAAAAAAATCTTTATTTTTATACTGGCAGACTTTCTGCCAGTACTTATCGGTGACAATTGTGAGGTGGGGAAGAGAGCTGTTTTAGGGGGGTCAGGGAGGGATCAGGGGGTGCGATGTGGGAGGCTGATCTCTACAATAAAGCTAAAATTAACCCTACAAGCTACCTAATTAACCCCTTAACTGCTGGGCATAATACAAGTGTGGTGCGCAGCGGCATTTAGTTGCCTTCTAATTACCAAAAAGCAACTCCAAAGCCATATATGTCTGTAATTCTGAACAAAGGGGATCCCAGAGAAGCATTTACAACCATTTGTGCCATAATTGCACAAGCTGTTTGTAAATAATTTCAGTGAGAAACCTAAAGTTATGGAAAAAGTTAACAATTTTTTTTATTTGATTGCATTTGGCGGTGAAATGGCGGCATGAAATATACCAAAATGGGCCTAGATCAATACTTTTGGTTGTCTACTAAAAAAAAATATATACATGTAAGGGATTCCTGAAAGATATCAGTGTTCCAATATAACTATCGCTAATTTGGAGAAAAAAAAGTGGTTTGGAAATAGCAAAGTGCTACTTGTACCTATGGCCTTATAACTTGCAAAAAAGCAAAGAACATGAAACATTTGGTATTTCTAAACTCAGGACAAAATTTAGAAACTATTTAGCATGGGTGTTTTTTGGTGGTTGTAGATGTGTAACAGATTTTGAGGGTCAAAGTTAGAAAAAGTGTGTTTTTTCCATCATATTTTATATATTTTTTTTATAGTAAATTATAAGATATGATGAAAATAATGGTATCTTAAGAAAGTTAATTTAATGGCGAGAAAAACGGTATATAATATGTGTGGGTACAGTAAATGAGTAAGAGGAAAATTACAGCTAAACACAAACGCCGCAAAAATGTAAAAATAGCCTTGGTCCTTAAAGGGACATTCCGGTCAAAATTGAACTGCACATAGATGAATTACATCTTTAAATAGAAACATATTTGCAATATATACATATTGGCAAAAATGCTTCTAGTAAAAGTTAACACCGTTTTAGTGTTAGCATTTTCCTCTGCATGTGCAACATAGATAGATATTCTCAGTGCACCAGCATGTTATATACTGCAGCTGCTCAGAGAGCCAATGGGGCTTGTATTATGTCAGCAATTAACAAATTGAGTCTTTACCAGACGGTACAAGCACCTTAGGCTCTCTGATCAAGTGCTGTGTTTAAAATGCTGATGCACGGTGCATACTTAAATACTCATTTGAAACAGCTGTAGCATTTATTAGAAGCATTTATGCTAATACATGTATATTACAAAAATTATTTCATTCAAAACTGAAATGCATCTGTGTGGATTCCAATTTTGGCTAGAATGTCCCTTTAAGGGTAAGAAAATTGAAAAATTGTCTGGTCACTAAGGGTTTAAGGGCCGCATATACATTTATGACTATAAAACACCGAAATAATATACTTCCTAAAAATGTCTAGTGGCAGAAGGGATATAGGTGAGGTTTCAATGTTGCCTCTATTTGTTCTTCTCCCCTCCTGAGCGCTTTTCTAAGTTTTGGCCACCCCAAAGCACACATTTTTAGTTTGCTTTTTCCAGCGGTCACAATGACTAAAACACACGTTCTTACTTCTGCTTTTTCCCAAGGGCCGCAAAGACAAGTGCAGAGGACTGCGTAAGGCCCTTGGGCCGCTAATTGTCCATCCCTGATTGTTATAAAACAAGCCACTGAAAACACTGAGCAGAGACACTGTTTAAAGGGACACTAAACCCATTTTTTCTTTCATAATTCAGACAGAGCAGCAATTTTAAGCAACTTTCTAATTTACTCCTATTATAAATTTTTCTTTGTTCTCCTGCTATCTTTATTTAAAAAGCAGGAATGTGATGCATAGGAGCCGGCCCATTTTTGGTTGAGAACCTGGGTTATGCTTGCTTATTGGTGGGTAAATGTAAGCTTCCAATAAGCAAGCGCTATCCATGGTGCTGAATCTAAAATGGGCTGGCTGCTAAGATTTACATTACTGCTTTTAAAATAAAGATAGCAAGAGAACGAAGAAAAATTGATTATAGGAGTAAATTAGAAAGTTGCTTAAAATGTCATGGTATATCTGAATCATGACAGAAATAATGTGGGTTCAGTGTCCCTTTAACATGCTAGTGCATGAACCAAATTTAGAAATGTTGCACATGCACTGTAAACGTTATTACTGAAACCAGTGGTAGTTTTTACTAGATGCATTTTTGCTAATACATGTGTAATACAGTTTTTGTTTCTGAAAGGTCCCTTTAATATGTTTGATGCTGTTTTTTCACTTAAAGGGATCAGAAAGTCAAAAATAAACGTGCATGATTCAGATAGAGCATGTCATTTTAAGACATTTTTAAATTCACTTCTATTTTCAAATGTCCTTAGTTCTCTTTGTATCCCTTGTTGAAAAAGAATACGCACATATCATACACTAGTGGGAGCTAGCTGCTAATTGGTGCCTGCACACATTTGTCTCTTGTGATTGGTTGACTAGATGTGTTCAGCTAGCTGCCAGTAGTGCAATGCTGTCTCTTCAGCAAAGGATAACAAGAGAATGAAGCAAATTCGATAAATAGAGGCAAATTGGAAAGTTGTTTAAAATTGTATGTTCTATCTGAATCATAAAATACATTTTTTTGGCTTTACTATCCCTTTAACCAATAATATGATTTTTTTAATTGTACTATTCATGACATGATACAATTCATACAAGTCCTTTTATAATTACAGACCTAACTGTCCCTATTTGTCAGGGACAGTCACTAATTCTAAACTCCGTCCCTCTGAGACAGCTAAAGTCCCGATTTACAGAACTTCCCTTAGCCCTGCCCATAGACCACCCAGATATGACGACTAACAACCGGTCATTTTATAATACAGACGTCCCAACTGTCCCTATTTGAGAGGGACAGTCCCTAATTCTGATCTCAGTCCTTCTGAGACAGCTAATGTCCCAATTTACTGAATTTCGCTTAGCCCTACCCATAAACCACCCAGATATGACGACTAACAACCGGTCATTTTATAATACAGACGTCCCAACTGTCCCTATTTGAGAGGGACAGTCCCTAATTCTGATCTCAGTCCTTCTGAGACAGCTAATGTCCCAATTTACTGAATTTCGCTTAGCCCTACCCATAAACCACCCAGATATGACGACTAACAACCGGTCATTTTATAATACAGACGTCCCAACTGTCCCTATTTGAGAGGGACAGTCCCTAATTCTGATCTCAGTCCTTCTGAGACAGCTAATGTCCCAATTTACTGAATTTCGCTTAGCCCTACCCATAAACCACCCAGATATGATGACTAACCAAATGGTTATTTTATAATACATTTGTCCCAACTGTCCCTATTTGAGAGGGACAGTCCCTAATTCTGATCTCAGTACTTCTGAGACAGCTAATGTCCCAATTTACTGAATTTCGCTTAGCCCTACCTATAACCCACTCAGATATGACGACTAACCAACCGGTCATTTTATAATACAGACGTCCCAACTATCCCTATTTGAGAGGGACAGTCCCTAATTCTGATCTCAGTCCTTCTGAGACAGCTAATGTCCCAATTTACTGAATTTCCATTAGCCCTACCCATAAACCACCCAGATATGACGACTAACCAAATGGTTATTTCTTTCATGTAATTAACAAGAGTCCATGAGCTAGTGACGTATGGGATATACATTCCTACCAGGAGGGGCAAAGTTTCCCAAACCTTAAAATGCCTATAAATACACCCCTCACCACACCCACAAATCAGTTTTACAAACTTTGCCTCCAAGGGAGGTGGTGAAGTAAGTTTGTGCTAGATTCTACGTTGATATGCGCTCCGCAGCAAGTTGGAGCCCGGTTTTCCTCTCAGCGTGCAGTGAATGTCAGAGGGATGTGAGGAGAGTATTGCCTATTGAATGCAGTGATCTCCTTCTACGGGGTCTATTTCATAAGGTTCTCTGTTATCGGTCGTAGAGATTCATCTCTTACCTCCCTTTTCAGATCGACGATATACTCTTATATTTACCATTTCCTCTACTGATTCTCGTTTCAGTACTGGTTTGGCTTTCTACAAACATGTAGATGAGTGTCCTGGGGTAAGTAAGTCTTATTTTCTGTGACACTCTAAGCTATGGTTGGGCACTTTATTTATAAAGTTCTAAATATATGTATTCAAACATTTATTTGCCTTGACTCAGAATGTTCAACTTTCCTTATTTCCAGACAGTCAGTTTCATATTTGGGATTATGCTTTAATTATCATATTTTTTCTTACCTCAAAAATTTGACTTTTTCCCTGTGGGCTGTTAGGCTCGCGGGGGCTGAAAATGCTTCATTTTATTGCGTCATTTTTGGCGCGGACTTTTTTGGCGCAAAAATTCATTTCCGTTTCCGGCGTCATACGTGTCGCCGGAAGTTGCGTCATTTTTTGACGTTATTTTGCGCCAAAAATGTCGGCGTTCCGGATGTTGCGTCATTTTTGGCGCAAAAAGCATTTAGGCGCCAAATAATGTGGGCGTCTTTTTTGGCGCCAAAAAATATGGGCGTCGCTTTTGTCTCCACATTATTTCAGTCTCATTTTTCATTTGCTTCTGGTTGCTAGAAGCTTGATGTTTGGCATTTTTTTCCCATTCCTGAAACTGTCTTATAAGGAATTTGATCTATTTTGCTTTATATGTTGTTTTTTCTCTTACATATTGCAAGATGTCTCACGTTGCATCTGAGCCAGAAGATACTACAGGAAAACCTCTGCCTGCTGGATCTACCAAAGCTAAGTGTATCTGCTGTAAACTTTTGGTAGCTATTCCTCCAGCTGTTGTTTGTATTAAATGTCATGACAAACTTGTTAATGCAGATAATATTTCCTTTAGTGATGTACCATTGCCTGTTGCAGTTCCCTCAACATCTAAGGTGCAGAATGTTCCTGATAACATAAGAGATTTTGTTTCTGAATCCATAAAGAAGGCTTTGTCTGTTATTTCTCCTTCTAGTAAACGTAAAAAGTCTTTTAAATCTTCTCTTTCTACAGATGAATTTTTAAATGAACACCATCATTCTGATTCTTTGGACTCTTCTGGTTCAGAGGATTCTGTCTCAGAGATTGATGCTGATAAATCTTCATATTTATTTAAGATGGAATTTATTCGCTCTTTACTTAAAGAAGTACTAATTGCTTTAGAAATAGAGGATTCTAGTCCTCTTGATACTAATTCTATACGTTTAGATAAGGTTTTTAAAGCTCCTGCGGTTATTCCAGAAGTCTTTCCTGTTCCTAATGCTATTTCTGCAGTAATTGCTAAGGAATGGGATAGATTGGGTAATTCATTTACTCCTTCTAAACGTTTTAAGCAATTATATCCTGTTCCGCCTGACAGGTTAGAATTTTGGGACAAAATCCCTAAAGTTGATGGGGCTATTTCTACCCTTGCTAAACGTACTACCATTCCTACATCAGATGGTACCTCGTTTAAGGATCCTTTAGATAGAAAAATTGAATCTTTTCTAAGAAAAGCTTATCTATGTTCAGGTAATCTTCTTAGACCTGCTATATCATTGGCTGATGTTGCTGCAGCTTCAACTTTTTGGTTGGAAACTCTAGCGCAACAAGTAACAAATCGTGATTCTCATGATATTATTATTCTTCTCCAGCATGCTAATAATTTCATCTGTGATGCCATTTTTGATATTATTAGAGTTGATGTTAGATTTATGTCTCTGGCTATCTTAGCCAGAAGAGCTTTATGGCTTAAGACTTGGAATGCTGATATGGCTTCTAAATCAACTCTACTTTCCATTTCTTTCCAGGGAAACAAATTATTTGGTTCTCAGTTGGATTCTATTATTTCAACTGTTACTGGTGGGAAAGGAACTTTTTTACCACAGGATAAAAAGTCTAAAGGTAAAAACAGGGCTAACAATCGTTTTCGATCCTTTCGTTTCAACAAAGAACAAAAGCCTGATCCTTCGTCCTCAGGAGCAGTTTCAGTTTGGAAACCATCTCCAGTCTGGAATAAATCCAAGCCTGCTAGAAAGGCAAAGCCTGCTTCTAAGTTCACATGAAGGTACGGCCCTCATTCCAGTTCCGCTGGTAGGGGGCAGGTTACGTTTTTTCAAAGAAATTTGGATCAATTCTGTTCACAATCTTTGGATTCAGAACATTGTTTCAGAAGGGTACAGAATTGGTTTCAAGATGAGACCTCCTGCAAAGAGATTTTTTCTTTCCCATGTCCCAGTAAATCCAGTGAAAGCTCAAGCATTTCTGAATTGTGTTTCAGATCTAGAGTTGGCTGGAGTAATTATGCTAGTTCCAGTTCCGGAACAGGGGATGGGGTTTTATTCAAATCTCTTCATTGTACCAAAGAAGGAGAATTCCTTCAGACCAGTTCTGGATCTAAAATTATTGAATCGCTATGTAAGGATACCAACGTTCAAGATGGTAACTGTAAGGACTATATTGCCTTTTGTTCAGCAAGGGAATTATATGTCCACAATAGATTTACAGGATGCATATCTGCATATTCCGATTCATCCAGATCATTATCAGTTCCTGAGATTCTCTTTTCTAGACAAGCATTACCAATTTGTGGCTCTACCGTTTGGCCTTGCTACAGCTCCAAGAATTTTCACAAAGATTCTCGGTGCCCTTCTGTCTGTAATCAGAGAACAGGGTATTGTGGTATTTCCTTATTTGGACGATATCTTGGTACTTGCTCCGTCTTTACATTTAGCAGAGTCTCATACGAATCGACTTGTGTTGTTTCTTCAAGATCATGGTTGGAGGATCAATTTACTAAAAAGTTCTTTGATTCCTCAAACAAGGGTAACCTTTCTGGGTTTCCAGATAGATTCAGTGTCCATGACTCTGTCTTTAACAGACAAGAGACGTCTAAAATTGATTACAGCTTGTCGAAACCTTCAGTCACAATCATTCCCTTCGGTAGCCTTATGCATGGAAATTCTAGGTCTTATGACTGCTGCATCGGACGCGATCCCCTTTGCTCGTTTTCACATGCGACCTCTTCAGCTCTGTATGCTGAACCAATGGTGCAGGGATTACACGAAGATATCTCAATTAATATCTTTAAAACCGATTGTTCGACACTCTCTAACGTGGTGGACAGATCACCATCGTTTAATTCAGGGGGCTTCTTTTGTTCTTCCGACCTGGACTGTAATTTCAACAGATGCAAGTCTCACAGGTTGGGGAGCTGTGTGGGGATCTCTGACGGCACAAGGAGTTTGGGAATCTCAGGAGGTGAGATTACCGATCAATATTTTGGAACTCCGTGCAATTTTCAGAGCTCTTCAGTTTTGGCCTCTTCTGAAGAGAGAATCGTTCATTTGTTTTCAGACAGACAATGTCACAACTGTGGCATACATCAATCATCAAGGAGGGACTCACAGTCCTCTGGCTATGAAAGAAGTATCTCGAATTTTGGTTTGGGCGGAATCCAGCTCCTGTCTAATCTCTGCGGTTCATATCCCAGGTGTAGACAATTGGGAAGCGGATTATCTCAGTCGCCAAACGTTGCATCCGGGCGAATGGTCTCTTCACCCAGAGGTATTTCTTCAGATTGTTCAATTGTGGGGGCTCCCAGAGATAGATCTGATGGCCTCTCATCTAAACAAGAAACTTCCCAGGTATCTGTCCAGATCCCGGGATCCTCAGGCGGAGGCAGTGGATGCATTATCACTTCCTTGGAAGTATCATCCTGCCTATATCTTTCCGCCTCTAGTTCTTCTTCCAAGAGTAATCTCCAAGATTCTGAGGGAATGCTCGTTTGTTCTGCTAATAGCTCCGGCATGGCCTCACAGGTTTTGGTATGCGGATCTTGTCCGGATGGCATCTTGCCAGCCATGGACTCTTCCGTTAAGACCAGACCTTCTGTCACAAGGTCCTTTTTTCCATCCGGATCTGAAATCCTTAAATTTAAAGGTATGGAGATTGAACGCTTGATTCTTGGTCATAGAGGTTTCTCTGACTCCGTGATTAATACTATGTTACAGGCTCGTAAATCTGTATCTCGAGAGATATATTATAGAGTCTGGAAGACTTATATTTCTTGGTGTCTTTCTCATCATTTTTCTTGGCATTCTTTTAGAATACCGAGAATTTTACAATTTCTTCAGGATGGTTTGGATAAGGGTTTGTCCGCAAGTTCTTTGAAAGGACAAATCTCTGCTCTTTCTGTTCTTTTTCACAGAAAGATTGCTATTCTTCCTGATATTCATTGTTTTGTACAAGCTTTGGTTCGTATAAAACCTGTCATTAAGTCAATTTCTCCTCCTTGGAGTTTGAATTTGGTTCTGGGAGCTCTTCAAGCTCCTCCGTTTGAACCTATGCATTCATTGGACATTAAATTACTTTCTTGGAAAGTTTTGTTCCTTTTGGCTATCTCTTCTGCTAGAAGAGTTTCTGAATTATCTGCTCTTTCATGTGAGTCTCCTTTTCTGATTTTTCATCAGGATAAGGCGGTGTTGCGAACTTCTTTTGAATTTTTACCTAAAGTTGTGAATTCCAACAACATTAGTAGAGAAATTGTGGTTCCTTCATTATGTCCTAATCCTAAGAATTCTAAGGAGAAATCATTGCATTCTTTGGATGTTGTTAGAGCTTTGAAATATTATGTTGAAGCTACGAAATCTTTCCGTAAGACTTCTAGTCTATTTGTTATCTTTTCCGGTTCTAGGAAAGGCCAGAAAGCTTCTGCCATTTCTTTGGCATCTTGGTTGAAATCTTTAATTCATCTTGCCTATGTTGAGTCGGGTAAAACTCCGCCTCAAAGAATTACAGCTCATTCTACTAGGTCAGTATCTACTTCCTGGGCGTTTAGGAATGAAGCTTCGGTTGACCAGATCTGCAAAGCAGCAACTTGGTCTTCTTTGCATACTTTTACTAAATTCTACCATTTTGATGTATTTTCTTCTTCTGAAGCAGTTTTTGGTAGAAAAGTTCTTCAGGCAGCGGTTTCAGTTTGAATCTTCTGCTTATGTTTTTTGTTAAACTTTATTTTGGGTGTGGATTATTTTCAGCAGGAATTGGCTGTCTTTATTTTATCCCTCCCTCTCTAGTGACTCTTGTGTGGAAAGATCCACATCTTGGGTAGTCATTATCCCATACGTCACTAGCTCATGGACTCTTGTTAATTACATGAAAGAAAACATAATTTATGTAAGAACTTACCTGATAAATTCATTTCTTTCATATTAACAAGAGTCCATGAGGCCCACCCTTTTTTGTGGTGGTTATGATTTTTTTGTATAAAGCACGATTATTCCAATTCCTTATTTTATATGCTTCGCACTTTTTCTTATCACCCCACTTCTTGGCTATTCGTTAAACTGATTTGTGGGTGTGGTGAGGGGTGTATTTATAGGCATTTTAAGGTTTGGGAAACTTTGCCCCTCCTGGTAGGAATGTATATCCCATACGTCACTAGCTCATGGACTCTTGTTAATATGAAAGAAATGAATTTATCAGGTAAGTTCTTACATAAATTATGTTTTTATAATTATAGACCTCCCAATTGTCCTTAAAAATGATGTTCCGATTTACAAGAAAGTCCTCTAGCCCTGCTCATAGACCACCTAGATATGACCACCAACCAATGATCCCACCCACTACCATTGGTGACCCTGCCGCTTTTGACACGGCCCCGTCCACAAAACAGCGACGGACACAAATGTAAGATATGTAATTAATATGTTTACATTTCCAAGCTCTATTGCAACTGTAAATTAGCATTTAAATGATCATTTATAAATTGTATAAATTGCATTTTTTTTAAAGTGTGATTTAAACTTTTATTTTTAACTTTTTATAAAAACAAATTATGTTTATTATCTTGTAAACTGAGCTCACACAGGAACTTTAAAGGGACATAAAAGTTCCAGGTTCGAGCATTTTATTATTGCAGTGTTACTTGTATACAACTATGAATGTGTTAACCCCCTGCAAAGTGGTTAAACACCGAGGTAAAGTTTGCTCTAGAACAGCAATGCACTACTGGGACCTAGCGGTATGCTTTGTCTGAATTACAAAAGAACATATTTGGGTTTCATATCCCTTTAAAGGGACACTGAACCCAATTTTTTTTCTTTTTTCGGTTCAGATAGAGCAGGCAATTGTAGGCAACTTTGTAATTTACTCCTATTATCAATTTTTCTTTGTTCTCTTGCTATCTTTATTTGAAAAAGAAAGCATCTAAGCTATTTTTTTGGTTCAGACACTGGGCAGCAATTGTTTATTGGTGGGTGAATTTATCCACCAATCAGCAAGAACAACCCAGATTGTTCCCCAAAAATGGTCCGGCATCTAAACTTACATTCTTGCTTTTCAAATAAAGATACCAAGAGAATGAAGAACATTTGATAATAGGAGTAAATTAGAAAGTTTCTTAAAATTACATGCTCTATCTGAATCACAAAATAAAATATCTGGGCTCAGTGTCCCTTTAAGGAATTAAACTTTAGACAGAAACTGTAACAAGGTTAGTCGAACAGACGTTAATAAGACGTGACTTTCCTCTAAGCCACAGTACTGAAGTTTGATTATTACTGAAATGTTAAAAGAGGCTGATGTTAGGATTATTGTATAAATATGGCTGCTTCGTAATGAGTCCCCATGGGGCCATTTGTACACAGCCCAAAGAACTCTTAGGGATAATCTTATTTGTATCTGTGTTTAACTGAGAATTTACCGGCACAATCTTTTTTATAAATATCCTCGGGTCAATTACCAGCTAAAAAAGTAACTGCTGTGTGTGAGCGTGCACTTGTGTGTTTTATCTTTATGTGTGAGTTAGTGTGTGCAAGTGTGCGCTTATTTTAATGTGTGTGAGTGTTCGCTTGTGTGTTTATCTTTATGTGTGTGTGAGCGTGCGCTTGTGTGTTTTATCTTTATGTGTGAGTTAGTGTGCGCAAGTGTGTGCTTATTTTAATGTGTGTGAGTGTTCGCTTGTGTGTTTATCTTTATGTGTGTGTGTGAGCGCTTGTGTTTTTATCTTTGTGTGTGTGGGAGTGTGCGCTTTTGTGTTTATCTTTATGTGTGTGTGGGAGTGTGCGCTTGTGTGTTTATCTTTGTGTTAGAGTGTGCTTTTGTGTTTATCTTTATGTGTGTGTGGGAGTGTGCGCTTGTGTGTTTATCTTTGTGTTAGTGTGCTTTTGTGTTTATCTTTATGTGTGTGTGGGAGTGTGCGCTTGTGTGTTTATCTTTGTGTGTGTGAGTGTTTACTTGTGTGTTTATCTTTATGTGTGTTTGTGTGTGCGCTTGTGTTTTTATCTGTGTGTGTGATTGTGCATTTATTTTGTGTGTGTGTCTGTGTGCTTGTGTGTTTATCTTTGTGTGTGTGAGTGTGTGCTTGTGTGTTTATCTTTGTGTGTGTGAGTGTTCACTTGTGTGTTTATCTTTGTGTGTGTGCGCTTGTGTTTTTATCATTGTGTATTTATTTTGTGTGTGTGTGCTTGTGTGTTTATCTTTATGTGAGTGTGGGAGTGTGCGCTTGTGTGTTTATCTTTGTGTTAGAGTGCACTTTAGTGTTTATCTTTATGTGAGTGTGTGTGGGCTTTTGTGCTTATATGTATGTATGTGTGTGTTAGTGTGCGCTTGTGTATTTATCTTTATGTGTGTGTGTTAGTGTGCGCTTTTGTGTTTATCTTTATGTGAGTGTGCGTTTGTGTGTTTATCTTTATGCGTGTGTGGGCATTTGTGCTTATATTTATGTGTGCGCTTGCGTATTTATCTTTGTGTGTGAGTGTGCTTGTGTGTTTATTTTTGTGTGTTATTGTGCACTTGTGTGTTTATCTTTATATGTGTGTGAGTGTGCGCTTGTGTTTATTTTTATGTGTGTGTTTATCTCTGTGTGTGTGCGCTTGTGTGTTTTTTGTGTGTGAGTGTGTTTATCTTTGTGTGTTTGTGAGTGCGCGTTTATGTTTATCTTTGTGTGTTTATTTCTGTGTGTGCTTGTGTATTTATCCTTGTGTGTGAGCGTGCGCTTGTGTGTTTATCTTTATATGTGTGTGAGTGTGCGCTTGTGTTTATTTTTATGTGTGTGTTTATCTCTGTGTGTGTGCGCTTGTGTGTTTTTTGTGTTTGAGTGTGTTTATCTTTGTGTGTTTGTGAGTGCGCGTTTATGTTTATCTTTGTGGGTGAGTGTGCGCTTGTGTGTTTATCTTTGTGTGTATGTGAGTATGCACTTGTGTGTTTATCTTTGTGTGTATGTGAGTATGCACTTGTGTGTTTATCTTTGTGTGTATGTGAGTATGCACTTGTGTGTTTATCTTTGTGTGTGTGGGAGTGTGTGCTTGTGTGTTTATCTTTGTGTGTGTGTGGGAGTGTGTGCTTGTGTGTTTATCTTTGTGTGTATGTGAGTATGCACTTGTGTGTTTATCTTTGTGTGTATGTGAGTATGCACTTGTGTGTTTATCTTTGTGTGTGTGGGAGTGTGTGCTTGTGTGTTTATCTTTGTGTTAGAGTGCACTTTAGTGTTTATCTTTATGTGAGTTTGTGTGGGCTTTTGTGCTTATATGTATGTATGTGTGTGTTAGTGTGCGCTTGTGTATCTTTATGTGTGTGTTTGTGTTTTTATCTTTATGTGTGTGTGATTGTGCATTTATCTTATGTGTGTGTGTGTGTGTGTGCTTGTGTGTTTATCTTTATGTGTGTGTGAGTGTGCATTTATCTTGTGTGTGTGTGTGCGCTTGTGTGTTTATCTTTGTGTGTGCGCTTGTGTGTTTATGTGAGTGTATGTAATTGTGTGTTTATCTTTGTGTGTGTGTGCACTCGTGTGTTTATTTTTATGTGTGTGTGTGCGCGCGCGTTTATGTTTATCTTTGTGTGTTTATTTCTGTGTGTGCTTGTGTATTTATCCTTGTGTGTTTATCTTTATATGTGTGTGAGTGTGCGCTTGTGTTTATTTTTATGTTTGTGTTTATCTCTGTGTGTGCGCGCTTGTGTGTTATTTGTGTGTGAGTGTGCTTGTGTGTTTATCTTTGTGGGTGAGTGTGCGCTTGTGTGTTTATCTTTGTGTGTATGTGAGTGTGCACTTGTCTTTTTATCTTTATGCGTGTGTATGCGTTTATGTTTATCTTTGTGTGTGTGCGCATGTGTGTTTATTTTTGTGTGTGATTGTGTGTTTGTGAGTGTGCTTGTGTGTTTATCTTTGTGTGTGTGTGCTTTTGTGTTTATCTTCGTGTGTGCTTGTGTGTTTATCTTTGTGTGTGTGTGCTTGTGTGTTTATCTTTGTGTGTGTGTGTGCTTGTGTGTTTTATCTTTGTGTGTGTACTTGTGTGTTTATCTTTATTTGTGTGTGTGTGAGTGTGCTCTTGTGTGTTTATCTTTGTGGGGATCCTATAGAAGTGCACGGGGGCTGCTGGTGTGTGTAAGAGGGGATCCTATAGAAGTGTATGGAGCAGCTGGTGTGTGTAAGAGGGGATCCTATGGAGCAGCTGGTGTGTGTAAGAGGGGATCATATGGAAGTGTATGGGGCAGCTGGTGTGTGTAAGAAGGGATCCTATAGAAGTGTATGGAGCAGCTGGTGTGTGTAAGAGGGGAACCATATGGAAGTGTATGGGGCAGCGTGTGTGTGTAAGAGGGGATCCTATGGAGCAGCTGGTGTGTGTAAGAGGGGATCCTATGGAGCAGCTGGTGTGTGTAAGAGGGGATCCTATGGAAGTGTATGGGGCAGCTGGTGTGTGTAAGAGGGGATCCTATGGAAGTGTATGGAGCAGCTGGTGTGTGTAAGAGGGGATCCTATGGAAGTGTATGGGGCAGCTGGTGTGTGTAAGAGGGGATCCTATGGAAGTGTATGGGGCAGCTGGTGTGTGTAAGAGGGGATCCTATAGAAGTATATGGGGCAGCTGGTGTGTGTAAGAGGGGATCCTATGGAAGTGTATGGGGCAGCTGGTGTGTAAGAGGGGATCCTATAGAAGTGTATGAGGCAGCTGGTGTGTGTAAGAGGGGATCTTATAGAAGTATATGGAGACAGCTGGTGTATGTAAGAGGGGATCCTATGGAAGTATATGTGGGCAGCTTGTGTGTGTAAGAGGGGATCCTATAAAAGTGTATGAGGCAGCTGGTGTGTGTAAGAGGGAATCCTATAGAAGTGTATGAGGCAGCTGGTGTGTGTAAGAGGGAATCCTATAGAAGTGTATGAGGCAGCTGGTGTGTGTAAGAGGGGATCCTATAGAAGTATATGTGGGCAGCTGGTGTGTGTAAGAGGGGATCCTATTGAAGTGTATGAGGCAGCTGGTGTTTTGTAAGATGGATTATAGAATCTTATTTGTTAGTCTGTAGAACTTTAAACATGTGTAAATCTTCTTGTTTTCACTACACCAGTGAGTGCCAGTATTTGCTTAGAGTGGGTATCTGCAGTGGATCATCTGACACCGTTGGGCAGGGCAGGCTGTGGCACGCTAGATTACAGGTTCCTAGGCTGGCACAGATGGAAGATTCCTGACCACAAAATCACTCAGCTGTCTCTGTGGCACTCTTCTTACGGATCACTGCTATTGGCTATTTTTTCTTCATGAAGGCACCATGCTGTCTCGGGAACCACAGTCCTCTGGCAGCAGACTAATACCTAACAGTACTTCATCAGCAAAAGAGGGTTAGCCATAGATGTTTACTCCAAATCACCAGTTATGCAGCCTGCGTCTAATAAATATGTAATACCATATATATATATATATATATACACAGTACTCTTCTCCATTCTAAATAGGATCTGAGGCCAAATATGGGGTCCCGATGAAGGTGGAAAGCCTGTGTCACCCATAGAACCCTCCTACCCATCTTTGTGACCCTTCATGTCCCATAGAGTGACCCATCCTGTATGTAACACTGTATCACCCTGCAGGGAAGAAAGAGACTCCTTGTTAAATAGCTGTATTCTGTCTGTGTCCTTGTGTCACCCTTCAGGGGAGCGACAAACCTTGTGCCCCACAGCTCCCTCCTGTCTGTGTCGCTTTGTCACCCTTCAGAGAGAGACTCCATGTCAAACAACTCTCTCCTGTCTGTGTCACCCTTCAGGGGAGGAAGAGACCTTGTGCCCCACAGCTCTCTCCTGTCTGTGTCCCTGTGTCACTCTTCAGGGGAGGAAGAGACCTTGTGCCCCACAGCTCTCTCCTGTCTGTGTCCCTGTGTCACCCTTCAGGAGAGCGACAAACCTCGTGTCCCGCAGCTCCCTCCTGTCTGTGTCACTTTGTCACCCTACAGCTCCATTTTAAATAGCTCCCGCCTGTCTGTGACACCCTGCAGAGGAGGGATAGACTCCATGTCCCATAGCTCCATCCTGTCTGCTCTGTCACCTGGCAGGTGAAGGACAGAAGCAGCCATAATGCAAGAAGTACAAATTACTGCAGGGGGAAGGATTGACTACATTTCTCTTGGCTAACTCCTGTCTGTGTCACTCTGTCACCCAGCAGATTGAGGGACAGATACCTCTAGCTGTCTCCTGTCTGTCACCCTGCAAGAGGACATGCAGACTAGATTTCCCTTGGCTGCCTCCTGTCTGTGTCACCCTGCAGTGGGAGGAACAGAATACATTTCCTTTGGCTTTTTCCTGTCTGTGTCACCCTGTAGTGGGAGGGACAAAATAAGTTTCCCTTGGCTGCCTCCTGTCGGTGTCACCCTGCAGTGGGAGGGACAGAATACATTTCCTTTGGCTGTTTCCTGTCTGTGTCACCCTGCAGTGGGAGGGACAGAATACATTTCCTTTGGCTTTTTCCTGTCTGTGTCACCCTGCAGTGGGAGGGACAGAATACATTTCCTGTCTGTGTCACCCTGCAGTGGGAGGGGCAGAATACATTTCCTTTGGCTGTTTCCTGTCTGTGTCACCCTGCAGTGGGAGGGACAGAATACATTTCCATTGGCTGTTTCCTGTCTGTGTTACCCTGCAGTGGGAGGGACAGAATAAATTTCCATTGGCTGTTTCCAGTCTGTGTTACCCTGCAGTAGGAGGGACATAATAAATTTCCTTTGGCTGTTTCCTGTCTGTGTCACCCTGCAATGGGAGGGACAGAATACATTTCCTGCGGATGTTTCCTGTCTGTGTCACCCTGCAGTGGGAGGGACAGAATACATTTCCTTTGGCTGTTTCCTGTCTGTGTCACCCTGCAGTGGGAGGGACAGAATACATTTCCTGTCTGTGTCACCCTGCAATGGGAGGGACAGAATACATTTCCTGAGGATGTTTCCTGTCTGTGTCACCCTGCAGTGGGAGGGACAGAATACATTTCCATTGGCTGTTTCCTGTCTGTGTCACCCTGCAGTGGGAGGGACAGAATACATTTCCATTGGCTGTTTCCTGTCTGTGTCACCCTGCAGTGGGAGGGACAGAATACATTTCCATTGGCTGTTTCATGTCTGTGTCACCCTCTAGTGGGAGGGTCAGACTACATATTTCTTGTAGTCTGTGCCAACCTGAAGGGAAAGGGACAGGCTATATTTATTTTGGTTTGGTTTCCCCCTGTCTGTCACCCTGCAAGGGGGAGGGACATACTACATTTATCTTGATTGCTCCCTGTCTGTGTCACCTTACAGGGGGAGCAACTGACTCCAAATTCCTATCATTTCCTCCTCTCTCTCTCACTGTGTCACTCATCTTGGGATAAAATACTTGTCTTGTGATATTTATTAAAGGGACATGGAACCCATTTTTCTTTCTTTCAACAATTTTTCAATTTACTTCTATTATCTAATTTACATCGTTCTCTTTATATCCTTTGTTGGAAAGCATATCTAAATAGGCTCAGTAGCTGCTGATTGGTGGCTGCACATAGATGCCTTGCCTGAATGGCTCACCCATGTGAATTGATATGTTTTTAACAAAGGATATCTAAAGAATGAAGCATATTAGATAATAGAAGTAAATTAGAATGTTGTTTAAAATTGTATTGTCTGACTGAATAATGAAATAAATATTTTGGGTTTCATGTCCCTTTAAGTGACACCTCTAAGCTCCTCTATCTCTATGACATTTTGTGTGTGTCCCAGCTGGTCCTATTCTATAATAGTCACTTTATCGTTCTCCTGCCCCTCATCTCTGCCACTGTCCCTTTAAATGTTCTCCCCACATTACTGTATTTGCTCCCAAATCAAAATTCCATCTTAATCCAATGTTCTCCCTATATATCTATCATACTTATCCCATAATTGTCTACACGCAGCCTTGGTGCCAGCTAATGATTCAGCCTCTTGTCACTGGAGTTCCCCTACTTGTCAGAACATCTTAAGTTACACGACCAGCCTGCCTGTAATGTGCCCCAAACACACAGGAGGAAAATCCCTTATATGGGAGTTTGTAGCATAACTAACTGTACACTTTACATACTGTCACTCTCACTGTTGCCACTTGGTATTTACAGACATGGGTGTTTATAAGAGGATATCACATAGAACTTAAATTTGTAGATGTGTGTGTAAGAGGGGATCCTATAGATGTGTATGGGGCAGCTTGTGTGTGTAAGAGGGGATCCAATATCTATGTATGGTGACAGCTTGTGTGTGTAAGAGGGAATATTATAGATATGTATGGGGGCAGCTGCTGTGTTTAAGAGAAGATCCTATAGATGTGTATGGGGCAGAAAGTGTGTGTGTAAGAAGGGATTCTATAGATGTGTAAGAGGTTGTGAGGGAGGGCTATAAAAGTGTATGAGAGCAGCTGGTGTGTGTAAGAGGGGATCCTATAGAAGTGTATATAGACATCTGGTGTCTGTAAGAGGGGATCCTATAGAAGATTATGGGACAGCTGGTGTGTGTAAGAAGGGAACCAATAGAAGTGTATCGGGTCAGCAGGTATGTGTAAAAGGGGATCCTATAAAAGTATATGGGGCAGCTGGTGTGTGTAAGGGGATCCTATAGAAGTATATAGGGGCAGATGATGTGTGTAAGAAGTGATCCTATAGAAGTGTATGGGATAGCTTGTGTGTAAGAAGAGATCCTATAGAAGTGCATGGGATAGCTTGTGTGTAAGAAGAGATCCTATAGAAGTGTATGGGATAGTTTGTGTGAGTAAGAAGAGATCCTATAGAAGTGTATGGGATAGCTTCTGTGTAAGAAGAGATCCTATAGAAGTGTATGGGATAGTTTGTGTGAGTAAGAAGAGATCCTATAAGTGTATGGGATAGCTTGTGTGTGTAAGAAGACATCCTATAGAAGTGTATGGGATAGCTTGTGTGTATAAGAAGAGATCCTATAAAAGTGTATGAGATAGCTTGTGTGTATAAGAAGAGATCCTATAAAAGTGTATGAGATAGCTTGTGTGTATAAGAAGAGATCCTATAAAAGTGTATGGGATAGCTTGTGTGTGTAAGAAGAGAACCTATAGAAGTGTATGGGATAGCTTATGTGTGTAAGGAGATCCTATAGAAGTGTATGGGATAGCTTGTGTGTAAGAAGAGATCCTATGGAAGTGTATGGGATAGCTTGTGTGTAAGAAGAGATCCTATAGAAGTGTACAGGATAGCTTGTGTATGTAAGAAGAGATCCTATAGACATGTATGGGATAGCTTGTGGGTGTAAGAAGGGATCCTATAGAAGTGTATGGGATAGCTTGTGTGTGTAAGAAGATATCCTATAAAAGTGTATGGGCTAGCTTGTGTGTGTAAAAAGAGATAATATAGAAGTGTATTGGGCAGTTTGTGTGTGTGTAAGAATGGATCCAATAGAGGTGTATGGGATAGCTTGAGTGTGTGTGTAAGAAGAGATCCTATAGTAGTGTATGGGATAGCTTGTGTGTGTAAGAAGAGATCCTATAGAAGTGTATGGGATAGCTTGTGTGTAAGAACAGATCCTATAGGAGTGTATGGGATAGCTTGTGTGTGTAAGAAAGGATCCTATAGAGAGGTGTAGGATATCTTGTGTGTGTGTGTAAGAAGAGATCCTACAGATGTGTATGGGATAGCTTGTGTGTGTAAGAAGAGATCCTATAAAAGTGAATGGGATAGCTTGTGTGTGTAAGAAGAGATCCTATAAAAGTGTATGGGATAGCTTGTGTGTGTAAGAAGATATCCTATAGAGATGTATGGGATAGCTTGTGTGTGTAAGAAGAGATCCTATAAAAGTGTATGGGATAGCTTGTGTGTGAAAGAAGAGATCCTATAGAAGTGTATGGGATAGCTTGTGTGTGTAAGAAGAGATCCTATAGAAGTGTAGGGGATAGCTTGTGTGTGTAAGAAGAGATCCTATAAAAGTGTATGGGATAACTTGTGTGTTTAAGAAGAGACCTTATAGAAGTGTATGGGATAGCTTGTGTGTGTGTGTAAGAAGAGATCCTATAGAAGTGTATAGGTTAGCTTGTGTGTGTCAGAAGGGATCCCATAGAGGTGTATGGGATAGCTTGTGTGTAAGAACGGTTCCTATAGAAATGTATGGGATAGCTTGTGTGTTAGAAGAGATCCTATAGAAGTGTATGGGATAGCTTGTGTGTGTAAGAAGAGATCCTATAGAAGTGTACGGGATAGCTTGTGTGTAAGAAGAGATCCTATAGAAGTGTATGGGATAGCTTGTGTGTGTAAGAAAATATTTCCGGTGGAAGGCGGAGCATCAAGACGTGTGCTTCTACTCGGCGTCTGGGCCGACTACTGCTATCCTAGCCTTCAATTTTAGCCCGTTGTACCCGTAAGGGCTAGGGCTTACAGCTTGATTTTCCCATCGCAAGCTAAAGGGAAACTTCGTGTTGCAGTACCTGCAGCGGTAAATCCGCATTCTTTTTTACCCTCCCTCAACCTCCGAGGAGATCACTTTTACCTACCCTTTGTGGCACTTGCGTGGAGTGTTGCTGAGCTCGCGCCCCCCCGGTGGGGGTTGCGAGGGCTGGAGTGGAGACGAAAGGAGGTCAAGTGAGGCCCCGTGAGAGACGGGTGAGTCCGTCCGGCTCATAAGCAGTCCCTGGGGGCGAACCCAGGAGAGACCGCCCCACGGCAGAGCAAGTGGTGTTGGAGGAAGAGGTGGGCTCGGTATCAGCGGTGAAGTGCCGCAAGGTCGTGTGTCTGAGTCCGCGGAGGTGCACGGCACTAGGTGAGGCTGCAGTGATATCCGGCTGAGTGATTGCAGTCGGCTGGTTGGTAGATCAGGACTTGACACCGGGGTTCCACAACTAAGTTTCAGGGTGGCTTGATTGCATCGCTCCTCCGGGTAGGAGTGTCCCCTGTTGGTTATTAGTCTTCTTCAAGCGCAGCCCACATCCACTGTAAGTAATACAGGACTCTGTCTTCGTATGCTGTATACTTTTTCTTTTGATCTCAAGGAGTTTGGACTGGACTCTAATGGGCATAATACTTTCCACAGCCGGGCTGGCCAAGATTTGCTGCTCCTGGATTCATAGTGAATGATATAAGACCCCTAATATTATAGGACTCTCTGACTTTGTTAAGGACTCAGCCTGGGGTCTAGTTAGTCTGGGATTAGTTTTCTGGTCTCTAGTCTTAGCTGATCATGCTATATCTGTTTTATCCGCCAGAGGACTTGGTAGGATAATGTTCATTCACTGTCATGTGTATATTTCTTTCTGCATGCTGTTATAAGGGGTTGTTTTGGAGCTTGCCCCCTATTTTTGTTTTTGCTTAGTCGCTTAAAGTAAGAAAAGTGCAGGCATTTGTATAAGGGCTTTTTTGTTAAAGTCACTTCACTCTCACAGAATACACCATTAACGTTTTTTTGTTTTTTTTCTTTTTTTTCTGTTTCAGGTTATTTGATATGTAAAGGTCATATATTTTGGGCTGATTTTTTGTTCTTGTTCTTTTGTTCCTTTTTTTTTTTTTCACTATATTCACGCTAGAACACTTTTGCTAGTATCCACAGGATAAGAGGGAGAAAAAAGAGAGAAGGGGAGAAAAAAAAAAAAAAAAAAAAAAGTGGAGTTAATATATTTTGCTGTGGTTGTTTACCACGTATTGAGGTTTCACTATCTCTCCCCTATAACGGGAGTCAATTTATGTGTCACTTTGCATAGTATTTATCTATGCTATCAGTTGGTTTGTTTCATTATTCATGGAAAAATTTATAACGCACGTTAATAACACTTCACCCAAAATGCCGGCCAAACCTAGGGATAAAAAAAATACCAAAGGTGGCGACACGAGTATAGATACATCCTTAGAAGGGGTAGCTACAGCAATTGATACCCAGGTGCTGATCACTCAATTAACAGCAATTTTCTCCCCCCAGTTTGAGGGTATTAAAAGAGACCTGGGAGGTATTTCTACGGAATTATCTTCTCTTTCAACTGAAGTCAAACAGTTTTCTCAGAGAATTGGAGAGGTAGAAAATAGAATCTCCACAGTAGAAGATAAGCTGACAGTCCAAGAGGCTACTATTCAGGCCCAGGAAGTCAAACTTAAGAATATGCAGTTGCGCCTGGAGGAACTTGAAGATCGCTCCAGGCGCAACAATATTAGGATTATAGGTTTACCCGAAGCGCCAGAATTTGAAGACTTGGTTAAATTTACTTCCTCCACTCTCCCCCTTGCTATTGGGTTTCCACCGCAGCTTCTCCCCTTAGCAATTGAGAGAGCCCACAGAGTGGGTCCCAGAAGGGATTCTGCTGGCGCTCTGGGTAAATCTAGAATGTGTATTTTTAAGCTGTTGAAATTTCAGGATAAGCTTGAAATTTTGAAGTTAGCTAAGAAAGCGGGTTCACTGGAATTTGGGAACAGCAAGATCTTGCTGTTCCAGGACTTCTCGGCGGAAACTTCCGCCCGTAGAAGACTTATGGCACCGTATTGTTCGCAGCTCATCGCTAAGGGGATTAAAGCCAGTTTATTTTACCCTGCTAAAATCATAGGAGATAACAAGGGAGCCAAATTTATTTTTAACGAAGTTCCGGAGGTGAAAGATTTTTTGAGAACCTTAGAGTCCTAAAGTGAAATTCACGGTTGGGTCAGAGTTTTTTCCTCCTTTTGTTTTTCTTTTTTTTTTGTGAGAGTTTTTGATTTTGGTTTATTTTGTGATTTTACAGGTCTGGGCTATTTTGTGATTTTTGGTTGCTGTTTTTATTTCTGCATTGTGTATAATGAATATTTTGATAATGTATGAGAAAGATGCATATGTTAAAATGTGTCGTGTAAAAATGCCTGAAATTTTACTGTGTTGGTTTTTTTTTTTTTTTTTTTTTTTTTTTTTTTTTTCTCTCCGCCTCCTCGCCGCCGTCCCTCCCCTCCCCCCCGGATGGTGCTGCCAGTTCTCTGTTTCAGGGTCCAGTTCTGTTAATGACCAGGGAGAATAACAGCAATGGGCTGTAGAATTCTTTCTTGGAATGTGGGGGGGATATCCTCTCCCGCCAAGCGCAAGTTGGTTATTAAAACATTAGCAGTAGAAAAACCTGAGGTGGTGTTTCTGCAAGAGACTCATCTAGATGCATTAGAAGCAGCGAAGCTTAAAATGAGATGGGTCGGTGAGGTTTTGGCCTCATCTTCTCCTTCCAAAAAGCGAGGAGTTGCGGCTCTCTTTCATAAAGACTTGGATTATCAAGTTACGAAAGTTGAATTTGATCCTTCAGCCCGGTTTATGTTGTTACAGGTAGTGATAAAATCGGTAAATTACGTATTTTGTAATATTTACGCCCCCAACAAATTCTCAGTAAAATTTTGGGACCGGATCCAAAACATAATCTACCCTTTTATAAAGGAGAACTTAATTATCTGTGGAGATTTTAATGCCACCCTGAGTCCGGAACTAGATCGTTTTTCAAGAAAGAATGACGCTAACTATAAGTATCACGCCAACTATTTTAAAAAATTTTGCTCCAAACTTACATTGACTGATATTTGGCGGCTGCAAAATCCCTTGGTTAAAGCTTATACATGCGAATCTAAGTCATTCAGGACATTCTCGCGGATAGATTTTTTTCTAATTGCGGAAGCACTGACAGTTCTTCAGCTTAAAACAGGAATTGGGGAATTTTTAGTTTCTGATCATTCTATAATATCTTTATCTATTCTTGATTCTCATGACACTCGTCCACTTTCACGGGTTTTCGGGTTCCCCCGTTTTTTATATGCCAACCCTAGCTTTTCTGCATGGATGAAGTCTACCTGGCATGAATATGTCTTGTTTAATTCGAACTTTAGTCATAAGGCAGAGGTGTATTGGGAGGCGGCCAAGGCTGTGATTCGTGGCAAAATAATAGCCTACTTGAGCCTGCGTGCAAAAAAAATTAAGGAACTAGGGAGTTCCCTTGTTGTAAGATCTAGAACCACTTATAGGGACTTTCAGTCAGATCCCTCCCCACTAAAATGGGCATTGTATCGTGAGGCTAGGAAGGAGAGGGAGATCTATTTAAAGCAGAAATCGCTGGAGGAAGATGCTAGAATGAATCTCAAATTTAGGAGCTTTCATGGGTGTTCGGCGAAATATCTGTCCCGCTTGACTAAGATCAGAAAGAAAAGAAATTTTATCGCTGCTATAAAAAACGGCGAAGACAGGTTTTTTGAGCCGGTAGAGATCTCTCTGGAATTTTTTAAGTATTATCAAGAACTGTACTCGGCAGTTTCAGCAGATCACACCACTCAAAAGTCTTTTTGGGAGTCCATAAGTATCCCTAAGATCCAAGAAGAGGAGTTGGCCGTGCTGAATCAGCCGATATCACGGGAGGAGATTGGTACAGCTATTGATAATCTTAAGCTTAATAAGGCAGCTGGCCCTGATGGGCTCCCGGCCGAATTTTATAAATTACTCAAGGATGAATTGCTGCCCTCGTTAGAGGCTCTTTTTAATAATTATTATCTGTCTGAAAGCGGGATCTCGGAGAATTTTGCTGCAGCCAATATATCACTCATCCCGAAAAAAAATAAAAATCCAGAGAACATGGCCTCCTATAGGCCAATATCAGTGCTCAATACTGACTACAAGCTTCTGGCTGGTATTATTGCTTGTAGATTGAATCTTTGTTTGCAGAGTCTGATCCACCAGGACCAGACCGGATTTATGACCGCCAGAAACTCGTCGCGAAATATTCGAAGGGTTATTACGTTTTTGGACTATATGTCGAATTTGGAACCAGATTCTGGTAATGTTGGAATTCGCGATTCTGCAGTCTTAACCCTAGACGCAGTCAAGGCTTTTGACTCCATTGTCTGGGAGCACTTATTTTCCGCGTTGCAGAAATTTGGTTTCTCTGGCAAGTTTAGTCACTTTATTCATAAGATTTATTGCAAACCAATTTCGTTTCTTTTGGTGAATGGGATTCGCTCTCAGGGGATCGTGTTACATCGAGGGACGAGACAGGGGTGTCCATTATCTCCCCTTCTGTTTAATGTGGCTCTAGAACCCCTAGCGGTTAGATTTCGTGATGTTTTGTCAGGAATTTCATTGGGATCTCATCGTTTAAAAACCCTTCTCTATGCGGATGATATGCTGATTTTTGTAGATAAGCCCCTTCAATCGATTCCAATTATTCTTCAAATCCTCTCCCAATTTAGTTCTTTTTCAGGTTACTTGGTGAATTTAGAAAAGAGTGAACTCATGTATATGGGTAATAACTCATCTGGTTTGGTAAAATTTCCTTTTAAGGTTGTTAATACAATTAGTTATTTGGGACTTGAGTTACATAAGAACCCGAAAGTATGGTATGTCGCGAATTTCGTCCCCCTTTTGAAAAAAATTAAAATAGATCTGCAGTTATGGGCCTCCTTTCCGCTATCAATTTCAGCAAAGGTAAATCTAATAAAAACGATTGTTTTTCCGCGTCTTCTATATGTGCTACAGAATCTCCCTCTCTTTATTTCTTGTTCAGATATTAGGAAGTTATATAGTGATTTTTCAAAATTCATCTGGAAAGATAAGAGACCAAGGATTGCACTAACTAAACTTATGCAAAGGACAGACCGTGCTGGGTTGGCATTGCCGAATATCAGGCTTTACAACACGGCGGCGCTGATGAAGTTCGCCATGGATTGGTTGGCGGATACTGATAGGTTAGCAGTCAGTCAAGAGGAATCTTTTTATACTCGGCCTTTTGCCCTTTCTGCGCTGCTACATTGTAAGATAAGTCAGCTACCATCTAATATCAGTAAATTGATATCCTTTAAAAATGTTCTGATCGCGTGGCGGAAGTTTTGCACCTGTTTAGGTGTAGATCCCTCAGTGTCCGATTATTTACCTATTCAGGGAAACCCGAATTTTATCCCGGGTTTATATCAGAAGGTGTTTAAATCTTGGAGGGACAAGGGGCTGCGGTTTGTCATGCAATTATTGGGGCCTGATAATCTGGTGCAGACTGCGGAGTCTCTGTTTCAAACTTATGATCTCTCCAGGTCTGATTTGTTCGCGTATTTTCAGATCCGTCATTTTATGGCTGAGCAAAACTGGGAGAATAGTATGTTAGCGGAATGGTCTGTCATCAAAATGCTGATTAAGAAATTCAGTCTGGGAAGTTCCTCGATTTCTTTAATATACGATATTATGCTTTCTAAACAATCTGATAAGCATTTGCATAGTATAAGTACCTGGTTGGTTCCGGCTATTAACAATATTACTGTAGAGAAGATCATCCAGAGTTGTAATATGGTCCAGAAATGCAGGGTTTCGGTGTCCTGGAAGGAATCGCATTGGAAGCTTCTGAATAATTTTTATTTGCATCCGCTTAAATTACAAAAATTTTCTGATTCCGGATTAAATATTTGTCCCAGATGCTCAAATTCTAGGGCCGATCTATTTCATATGTTTTGGTTTTGTCCCAAAATTAACCAGTTATGGCAGAAAGTGCTTCATTGGTTTAATTCGCTATTCGGGGTAAAGGTAGTGCTTACTCTGCAAGATGTGGTTCTGCTTAGAACAGAAGTACATAGAAACTCAGCAGCGATGACCTACACATTGAATACGATTATTCTAGCAGTACGTCATCTTATCTTGCAGAATTGGAAAGCTAAGAGAACTCCGAGCTTAGAGAGGTCTTGTAAAGAAATTCAAGGTCAAATTGTATTTGAGTCATATCACCTCTCGGAAGCTTCCGAGAAGAAAACTAAGGAGTTTTTTCAAGGATGGCTACCAATCATTTTGTCATATCCCCGCCTGATTCAAAAGCAGATCCTTGTTCCGGTCCGTAATACGGTCTGCTTTGCTGAATTAGTTGTAGCAGGGGTATTCCCAGTATCTTGGGTAAACGTGGTTGTATAATCTGGTAGCTGTCGGTTGCCATGCTCGAGATGCACAGGCAGCGGTAAGGTATTATGTTGCAGGGGGGGGGGGAGAGGGAGGGCGGCGGAGGTAGGGGTTTTTTTTTTTTTTTTTTTTTTTTATATTATTTGTAGGCAGGTAACCGTTGAGAATTATTCAGGCCGAACAAAGTTTGCAATCGGTATCTGTTAATCTTTATTAGGCGAATTCAGTATTTGTGTTGAGGTATATAGAGTTACCAGATTTGTAGCAAGGTGGAGCTGTGTCTCCAGATATGATCTACGAAATGTCGTTGTTTTTCTATTGTTTTTTTTTTTATTCTCTCCTTTTTCTGTATGTGATATTTTTTTTTATGTATTGAATAAATGAAAAAAAATATAAAAAAAAAAAAAAAAAAAAAAAAAAGTGTATGGGATAACTTGTGTGTTTAAGAAGAGACCTTATAGAAGTGTATGGGATAGCTTGTGTGTGTGTGTAAGAAGAGATCCTATAGAAGTGTATAGGTTAGCTTGTGTGTGTCAGAAGGGATCCCATAGAGGTGTATGGGATAGCTTGTGTGTAAGAACGGTTCCTATAGAAATGTATGGGATAGCTTGTGTGTTAGAAGAGATCCTATAGAAGTGTATGGGATAGCTTGTGTGTGTAAGAAGAGATCCTATAGAAGTGTACGGGATAGCTTGTGTGTAAGAAGAGATCCTATAGAAGTGTATGGGATAGCTTGTGTGTGTAAGAAAATATTGTATAGAAGTGTATTCGGCAGCTTGTGTGTGTAAGAAGAGATCCTATAGAAGTGTATGGGATAGCTTGTGTGTGTAAGAAGAGATCCTATAGAAGTGTACGGGATAGCTTGTGTGTGTAAGAAGAGATCCTATAGATGTGTACGGGATAGCTTGTGTGTAAGAAGAGATCCTATAGAAGTGTATGGGATAGCTTGTGTGTGTAAGAAAATATTGTATAGAAGTGTATTCGGCAGCTTGTGTGTGTAAGAAGAGATCCTATAGAAGTGTATGGGATAGCTTGTGTGTAAGAAGAGATCCTATAGAAGTGTATGGGATAGCTTGTGTGTGTAAGAAGAGATCCTATAGAAGTGTATTGGGCAGCTTGTATGTGTAAGAAGAGATCCTATAGAAGTGTACGGGATAGCTTGTGTGTGTAAGAATGGATCCTATAGAAGTGTATGGGATAGCTTGTGTGTGTAAGAAGAGATCCTATAGAAGTGTTTGGTATAGCTTTTGTGTGGAAGAAGGGATCCTATAGAAATGTATGGGATAGCTTGTGTGTAAAAATGGTTCCTATAGAAATGTATGGGATAGCTTGTGTGTAAGAACGGTTCCTATAGAAATGTATGGGATAGCTTGTGTGTTAGAAGAGATCTTATAGAAGTGTATGGGATAGCTTGTGTGTGTAAGAAGAGATCCTATAGAAGTGTATTGGGCAGCTTGTGTGTGTAAGAAGAGATCCTATAGAAGTGTATGGGATAGCTTGTGTGTGTAAAAAGAGATCCTATAGAAGTGTATGGGTTAGCTTGTGTGTGTAAGAAGGGATCCTATAGAAGTGTATGGGATAGCTTGTGTGTAAGAAGAGATCCTATTGAAGTGTACGGGATAGCTTGTGTGTAAGAAGAGATCCAATAGAAGTGTACGGGATAGCTTGTGTGTGTAAGAAGGGAACCTATAGAAGTGTATGGGATAGCTTGTGTGTGTAAGAAGAGAACCTATAGAAGTGTATGGGATAGCTTGTGTGTAAGAAGAGATCCTTTAAAAGTGTATTGGGCAGTTTGTGTGTGTAAGAAGGGATCCTATAGAAGTGTATGGGATAGCTTGTGTGTGCAATAAGAGATCCTATAAAAGTGTATGGGATAGCTTGTGTGTGTAAGAAGAGATCCTATAAAAGTGTATGGGATAGCTTGTGTGTGTAAGAAGAGATCCTAGAGAGGTGTATGGGATAGCTTGTGTGTGTAAGAAGAGATCCTATAAAAGTGTATGGGATAACTTGTGTGTGTAAGAAGAGATTCTATAGAAGTGTATGGGATAACTTGTGTGTGTAAGAATGGATCCTATAGAAGTGTATTGGGCAGCTTGTGTGTGTAAGAAGAGATCCTATAGAAGTGTATTGGGCAGCTTGTGTGTGTAAGAAGAGATCCTATAGAAGTGTAATGGGCAGCTTGTGTGTGTAAGAAGAGATCCTATAGAAGTGTATGGGATAGCTTGTGTGTGTAACAAAATATCGTATAGAAGTGTATTGGGTAGCTTGTGTGTGTAAGAAGAGATCCTATAGAAGTGTACGGGATAGCTTGTGTGTGTAAGAATGGATCCTATAGAAGTGTATGGGATAGCTTGTGTGTGTAAGAAGAGATCCTATAGAAGTGTATGGGATAGCTTGTGTGTGTAAGAAGCGATCCTATAGAAGTGTATTGGGCAGCTTTTGTGTGTAAGAAGAGATCCTATAGAATTTTATGGGATAGCTTGTGTGTGTAAGAAGAGATCCTATAGAAGTGTATGGGATAGCTTGTGTGTGGAAGAAGGGGTCCTATAGAAATGTATGGGATAGCTTGTGTGTAAAAATGGTTCCCATAGAAATGTATGGGATAACTTTTGTGTGTAAGAATGGTTCCTATGGAAATGTATGGGATAGCTTGTGTGTAAGAAGAGATCCTATAGAAGTGTATTCGATAGCTTGTGTGTGTAAGAAGAGATCCTATAGAAGTGTATTGGGCAGCTTGTGTGTGTAAGAAGAGATCCTATAGAAGTGTATGGGATAGCTTGTGTGTAAGAAGAGATCCTATAGAAGTGTACGGGATAGCTTGTGTGTAAGAAGAGATCCTATAGAAGTGTATGGGATAGCTTGTGTGTGTAAGAAGAGATCCTATAGAAGTGTATTGGGCAGCTTGTGTGTGTAAGAAGAGATCCTATAGAAGTGTATGGGATAGCTTGTGTGTGTGTAAGAAGAGATTCTATAGAAGTGTATGGGATTGCTTGTGTGTGTAAGAAGAGATCCTATAGAAGTGTATGGGATAGCTTTGTGTGTAAGAAGAGATTCTATAGAAGTGTATGGGATTGCTTGTGTGTGTAAGAAGAGATTCTATAGAAGTGTATGGGATTGCTTGTGTGTGTAAGAAGAGATCCTATAGAAGTGTATGGGATAGCTCGTGTGTGGAAGAAGGGATCCTATAGAAATGTATGGGATAGCTTGTGTGTAAAAATGGTTCCTATAGAAATGTATGGGATAGCTTGTGTGTAAGAATGGTTCCTATGGAAATGTATGGGATAGCTTGTGTGTAAGAAGAGATCCTATAGAAGTGTATGGGATAGCTTGTGTGTGTAAGAAGAGATCCTATAGACGTGTATGGGATAGCTTGTGTGTGTGTAAGAAGAGATCCTATAGAAGTGTATTGGGCAGCTTGTGTGTGTAAGAAGAGATCCTATAGAAGTGTATGGGATAGCTTGTGTGTGTGTAAGAAGAGATCCTATAGAAGTGTATGGGATTGCTTGTGTGTGTAAGAAGAGATCCTATAGAAGTGTATGGGATAGCTCGTGTGTGGAAGAAGGGATCCTATAGAAATGTATGGGATAGCTTGTGTGTAAAAATGGTTCCTATAGAAGTGTACGGGATAGCTTGTGTGTGTAAAAAGGGAACCTATAGAAGTGTATGGGATAGCTTGTGTGTGTAAGAAGTAATCCTATAGAAGTGTATGGGAGAGCTTGTGTGTGTAAAAGAGATCCTATAGAAGTGTATTGGGCAGTTTGTGTGTGTGTAAGAAGGGATCCTATAGAAGTGTATAGGGCAGCTTGTGTCTGTAAGAAGAGATCCTATAGAAGTGTATTGGGCAGCTTGTGTGTGTAAGAAGAGATCCTATAGACGTGTATGGGATAGCTTGTGTGTGTGTAAGAAGAGATCCTATAGAAGTGTATGGGATTGCTTGTGTGTGTAAGAAGAGATCCTATAGAAGCGTATGGGATAGCTCGTGTGTGGAATAAGGGATCCTATAGAAATGTATGGGATAGCTTGTGTGTAAAAATGGTTCCTATAGAAATATATGGCATAACTTGTGTGTAAGAATGGTTCCTTTGGAAATGTATGGGATAGCTTGGGTGTAAGAAGAGATCCTATAGAAGTGTATGGGATAGCTTGTATGTGTAAGAAGAGATCCTATAGAAGTGTATTGGGCAGCTTGTGTGTGTAAGAAGAGGTCCTATAGAAGTGTATGGGATAGCTTGTGTGTAACAAGAAATCCTATAGAAGTGTATGGGTTAGCTTGTGTGTATAAGAAGGGTTCCTATAGAAGTGTATGGGATAGCTTGTGTGTAAGAAGAGATCCTATCGAAGTGTACGGGATAGCTTGTGTGTAAGAAGAGATCCTATAGAAGTGTATAGGATAGCTTGTGTATGTAAGAAGAGATCCAATAGAAGTGTGCGGGATAGCTTGTGTGTGTAAGAAGGGAACCTATAGAAGTGTATGAGATAGCTTGTGTGTGTAAGAAGAGATCCTTTAAAAGTTTATTGGGCAGTTTGTGTGTGTAAAAAGGGATCCTATAGAAGTGTATGGGATAGCTTGTGTGTGCAATAAGAGATCCTATATAAGTGTATGGGATAGCTTGTGTGTAAGAAGAAATCCTATAGAAGTCTATGGGATAGCTTTTGTGTAAGAAGGTATCCTATAGAGGTGTATGGGATAGCTTGTGTGTGTGTGTAAAAAGAGATCCTATAGAAGTGTATGGGATAGCTTGTGTGTGTTAGAAGAGATCCTATAGAAGTGTACGGGATTGCTTGTGTGTGTAAGACGAGATCCTATAGAAGTGTATGAGATAGCTTGTGTGTAAGAAGAGATCCTATAGAAGTGTATGGGATAGCTTGTGTGTAAGAAGAGATCCTATAGAAGTGTATGGGATAGCTTGTGTGTAAGAAGAGATCCTATAGAAGTGTATGGGATAGCTTGTGTGTAAGAAGAGATCCTATAGAAGTGTACGGGATTGCTTGTGTGTGTAAGACGAGATCCTATAGAAGTGTATGGGATAGCTTGTGTGTAAGAAGAGATCATATAGAAGTGTATGGGATAGCTTGTGTGTAAGAGATCCTTTAGAGGTGTATGGGATAGCTTGTGTGTAAGAAGAGATCCTATAGAGGTGTATGGGATAGCTTGTGTGTGTAAGAAGAGATCCTATAGAAGTGTATGGGATAGCTTGTGTGTAAGAAGAGATCCTATAGAAGTGTATTGGGCAGCTTGTGTGTGTAAGAAGGGATCCTATAGAAGTGTATGGGATAGCTTGTGTGTAAGAAGAGATCCTATCGAAATGTACGGGATAGCTTGTGTGTAAGAAGAGATCCTATAGAAGTGTATGGGATAGCTTGTGTGTGTAAGAAGAGATCCTATAGAAGTGTATTGGGCAGCTTGTGTGTGTAAGAAGAGATCCTATAGAAGTGTATTGGGCAGCTTGTGTGTGTAAGAAGAGATCCTATAGAAGTGTATGGGATAGCTTGTGTGTAAGAAGAAATCCTATAGAAGTCTATGGGATAGCTTTTGTGTAAGAAGGGATCCTATAGAGGTGCATGGGATAGCTTGTGTGTGTGTAAAAAGAGATCCTATAGAAGTGTATGGGATAGCTTGTGTGTGTTAGAAGCGATCCTATAGAAGTGTACGGGATTGCTTGTGTGTGTAAGACGAGATCCTATAGAAGTGTATGGGATAGCTTGTGTGTAAGAAGAGATCCTATAGAAGTGTATGGGATAGCTTGTGTGTAAGAAGAGATCCTATAGAAGTGTACAGGATTGCTTGTGTGTGTAAGACGAGATCCTATAGAAGTGTATGGGATAGCTTGTGTGTAAGAAGAGATCCTATAGAAGTGTACAGGATAGCTTGTGTGTAAGAAGAGATCCTATAGAAGTGTATGGGATAGCTTGTGTGTGTAAGAAAATATCGTATAGAAGTGTATTGGGCAGCTTGTGTGTGTAAGAAGAGATCCTATAGAAGTGTACGGGATAGCTTGTGTGTGTAAGAATGGATCCTATAGAAGTGTATGGGATAGCTTGTGTGTGTAAGAAGAGATCCTATAGAAATGTATTGGGCAGCTTGTGTGTGTAAGAAGAGATCCTATATAAGTGTATTGGGCAGCTTGTGTGTGTAAGAAGAGATCCTATAGAAATGTATTGGGCAGCTTGTGTGTGTAAGAAGAGATCTTATAGAAGTGTATTGGGCAGCTTGTGTGTGTAAGAAGAGATCCTATAGAAGTGTATTGGGCAGCTTGTGTGTGTAAGAAGAGATCCTATAGAAGTGTATGGGATAGCTTGTGTGTGTGTAAGAAGAGATCCTATAGAAGTGTATTGGGCAGCTTGTGTGTGTAAGAAGAGATCCTATAGAAGTGTATGGGATATCTTGTGTGTGTGTGTAAGAAGAGATCCTATAGAAGTGTATGGGATAGCTTGTGTGTGTGTAAGAAGACATCCTATAGAAGTGTATGGGATAGCTTGTGTGTGTAAGAAGAGATCCTATAGAAGTGTATGGGATAGCTCGTGTGGGGAAGAAGGTATCCTATAGAAGTGTATGGGATAGCTTGTGTGTGCAATAAGAGATCCTATATAAGTGTATGGGATAGGTTGTGTGTAAGAAGAAATCCTATAGAAGTCTATGCGATAGCTTTTGTGTACGAAGGGATCCTATAGAGGTGTATGGGATAGCTTGTGTGTGTTAGAAGAGATCCTATAGAAGTGTACGGGATTGCTTGTGTGTGTAAGACGAGATCCTATAGAAGTGTATGGGATAGCTTGTGTGTAAGAAGAGATCCTATAGAAGTGTATGGGATAGCTTGTGTGTAAGAAGAGATCCTATAGAAGTGTATGGGATAGCTTGTGTGTAAGAAGAGATCCTATAGAAGTGTACGGGATTGCTTGTGTGTGTAAGACGAGATCCTATAGAAGTGTATGGGATAGCTTGTGTGTAAGAAGAGATCCTATAGAAGTGTATGGGATAGCTTGTGTGTATAAGAAGAGATCCTTTAGAGGTGTATGGGATAGCTTGTGTGTAAGAAGAGATCCTATAGAGGTGTATGGGATAGCTTGTGTGTAAGAAGAGATCCTATAGAAGTGTATTGGGCAGCTTGTGTGTCTAAGAAGAGATCCTATAGAAGTGTATGGGATAGCTTGTGTGTGTAAGAAGAGATCCTATAGAAGTGTATGGGATAGCTCGTGTGTGGAAGAAGGGATCCTATAGAAATGTATGGGATAGCTTGTGTGTAAAAATGGTTCCTATAGAAATGTATGGGATAACTTGTGTGTAAGAATGGTTCCTATGGAAATTTATGGGATAGCTTGTGCGTAAGAAGAGATCCTATAGAAGTGTATGGGATAGCTTGTGTGTGTAAGAATAGATCCTATAGAAGTGTATTGGGCAGCTTGTGTGTGTAAGAAGAGATCCTATAGATGTGTATTGGGCAGCTTGTGTGTGTAAGAAGAGATCCTATAGATGTGTACAGGATAGCTTGTGTGTAAGAAAAGATCCTATAGAAGTGTATGGGATAGCTTGTGTGTGTAAGAAAATATCGTATAGAAGTGTATTGGGCAGCTTGTGTGTGTAAGAATGGATCCTATAGAAGTGTATTGGGCAGCTTGTGTGTGTAAGAAGAGATCCTATAGAAGTGTATTGGGCAGCTTGTGTGTGTGTAAGAATAGATCCTATAGAAGTGTATGGGATAGCTTGTGTGTGTGTAAGAAGAGATCCTATAGAAGTGTATTGGGCAGCTTGTGTGTGTAAGAAGAGATCCTATAGAAGTGTATGGGATAGCTCGTGTGTGGAAGAAGGGATCCTATAGAAATGTATGGGATAGCTTGTGTGTGTAAGACGAGATCCTATAGAAGTGTATGGGATAGCTTGTGTGTAAGAAGAGATCATATAGAAGTGTATGGGATAGCTTGTGTGTAAGAGATCCTTTAGAGGTGTATGGGATAGCTTGTGTGTAAGAAGAGATCCTATAGAGGTGTATGGGATAGCTTGTGTGTGTAAGAAGAGATCCTATAGAAGTGTATGGGATAGCTTGTGTGTAAGAAGAGATCCTATAGAAGTGTATTGGGCAGCTTGTGTGAGTAAGAAGAGATCCTATAGAAGTTTATGGGATAGCTTGTGTGTAAGAAGAGATCCTATAGAAGTGTATGGGTTAGCTTGTGTGTGTAAGAAGGGATCCTATAGAAGTGTATGGGATAGCTTGTGTGTAAGAAGAGATCCTATCGAAATGTACGGGATAGCTTGTGTGTAAGAAGAGATCCTATAGAAGTGTATGGGATAGCTTGTGTGTGTAAGAAGAGATCCTATAGAAGTGTATTGGGCAGCTTGTGTGTGTAAGAAGAGATCCTATAGAAGTGTATTGGGCAGCTTGTGTGTGTAAGAAGAGATCCTATAGAAGTGTATGGGATAGCTTGTGTGTAAGAAGAAATCCTATAGAAGTCTATGGGATAGCTTTTGTGTAAGAAGGGATCCTATAGAGGTGCATGGGATAGCTTGTGTGTGTGTAAAAAGAGATCCTATAGAAGCGTATGGGATAGCTTGTGTGTGTTAGAAGAGATCCTATAGAAGTGTACGGGATTGCTTGTGTGTGTAAGACGAGATCCTATAGAAGTGTATGGGATAGCTTGTGTGTAAGAAGAGATCCTATAGAAGTGTATGGGATAGCTTGTGTGTAAGAAGAGATCCTATAGAAGTGTACGGGATTGCTTGTGTGTGTAAGACGAGATCCTATAGAAGTGTATGGGATAGCTTGTGTGTAAGAAGAGATCCTATAGAAGTGTATGGGATAGCTTGTGTGTAAGAAGAGATCCTTTAGAGGTGTATGGGATAGCTTGTGTGTAAGAAGAGATCCTATAGAGGTGTATGGGATAGCTTGTAAGTGTAAGAATAGATCCTATAGAAGTGTACAGGATAGCTTGTGTGTGTAAGAAGAGATCCTATAGATGTGTACGGGATAGCTTGTGTGTAAGAAGAGATCCTATAGAAGTGTATGGGATAGCTTGTGTGTGTAAGTAAATATCGTATAGAAGTGTATTGGGCAGCTTGTGTGTGTAAGAAGAGATCCTATAGAAGTGTACGGGATAGCTTGTGTGTGTAAGAATGGATCCTATAGAAGTGTATGGGATAGCTTGTGTGTGTAAGAAGAGATCCTATAGAAATGTATTGGGCAGCTTGTGTGTGTAAGAAGAGATCCTATATAAGTGTATTGGGCAGCTTGTGTGTGTAAGAAGAGATCCTATAGAAATGTATTGGGCAGCTTGTGTGTGTAAGAAGAGATCCTATAGAAGTGTATTGGGCAGCTTGTGTGTGTAAGAAGAGATCCTATAGAAGTGTATTGGGCAGCTTGTGTGTGTAAGAAGAGATCCTATAGAAGTGTATGGGATAGCTTGTGTGTGTGTAAGAAGAGATCCTATAGAAGTGTATTGGGCAGCTTGTGTGTGTAAGAAGAGATCCTATAGAAGTGTATGGGATATCTTGTGTGTGTGTGTAAGAAGAGATCCTATAGAAGTGTATGGGATAGCTTGTGTGTGTGTAAGAAGACATCCTATAGAAGTGTATGGGATAGCTTGTGTGTGTAAGAAGAGATCCTATAGAAGTGTATGGGATAGCTCGTGTGGGGAAGAAGGTATCCTATAGAAGTGTATGGGATAGCTTGTGTGTGCAATAAGAGATCCTATATAAGTGTATGGGATAGGTTGTGTGTAAGAAGAAATCCTATAGAAGTCTATGCGATAGCTTTTGTGTAAGAAGGGATCCTATAGAGGTGTATGGGATAGCTTGTGTGTATTAGAAGAGATCCTATAGAAGTGTACGGGATTGCTTGTGTGTGTAAGACGAGATCCTATAGAAGTGTATGGGATAGCTTGTGTGTAAGAAGAGATCCTATAGAAGTGTATGGGATAGCTTGTGTGTAAGAAGAGATCCTATAGAAGTGTATGGGATAGCTTGTGTGTAAGAAGAGATCCTATAGAAGTGTACGGGATTGCTTGTGTGTGTAAGACGAGATCCTATAGAAGTGTATGGGATAGCTTGTGTGTAAGAAGAGATCCTATAGAAGTGTATGGGATAGCTTGTGTGTGTATAAGAAGAGATCCTTTAGAGGTGTATGGGATAGCTTGTGTGTAAGAAGAGATCCTATAGAGGTGTATGGGATAGCTTGTGTGTAAGAAGAGATCCTATAGAAGTGTATTGGGCAGCTTGTGTGTCTAAGAAGAGATCCTATAGAAGTGTATGGGATAGCTTGTGTGTGTAAGAAGAGATCCTATAGAAGTGTATGGGATAGCTCGTGTGTGGAAGAAGGGATCCTATAGAAATGTATGGGATAGCTTGTGTGTAAAAATGGTTCCTATAGAAATGTATGGGATAACTTGTGTGTAAGAATGGTTCCTATGGAAATTTATGGGATAGCTTGTGCGTAAGAAGAGATCCTATAGAAGTGTATGGGATAGCTTGTGTGTGTAAGAATAGATCCTATAGAAGTGTATTGGGCAGCTTGTGTGTGTAAGAAGAGATCCTATAGATGTGTATTGGGCAGCTTGTGTGTGTAAGAAGAGATCCTATAGATGTGTACAGGATAGCTTGTGTGTAAGAAAAGATCCTATAGAAGTGTATGGGATAGCTTGTGTGTGTAAGAAAATATCGTATAGAAGTGTATTGGGCAGCTTGTGTGTGTAAGAAGAGATCCTATAGAAGTGTATTGGGCAGCTTGTGTGTGTAAGAAGAGATCCTATAGAAGTGTATGGGATAGCTCGTGTGTGGAAGAAGGGATCCTATAGAAATGTATGGGATAGCTTGTGTGTAAAAATGGTTCCTATAGAAATGTATGGGATAACTTGTGTGTAAGAATGGTTCCTATGGAAATTTATGGGATAGCTTGTGTGTAAGAAGAGATCCTATAGAAGTGTATGGGATAGCTTGTGTGTGTAAGAAGAGATCCTATAGAAGTGTATGGGATAGCTTGTGTGTGTGAGAAGAGATCCTATAGAAGTGTATGGGATAGCTTGTGTGTAAGAAGAGATCCTATAGAAGTGTATGGGATAGCTTGTGTGTAAGAAGAGATCCTATAGAAGTGTACGGGATTGCTTGTGTGTGTAAGACGAGATCCTATAGAAGTGTATGGGATAGCTTGTGTGTAAGTAAAGATCCTATAGAAGTGTATGGGATAGCTTGTGTGTAAGAAGAGATCCTTTAGAGGTGTATGGGATAGCTTGTGTGTAAGAAGAGATCCTATAGAGGTGTATGGGATAGCTTGTGTGTGTAAGAATAGATCCTATAGAAGTGTATTGGGCAGCTTGTGTGTGTAAGAAGAGATCCTATAGAAGTGTACAGGATAGCTTGTGTGTGTAAGAAGAGATCCTATAGATGTGTACGGGATAGCTTGTGTGTAAGAAGAGATCCTATAGAAGTGTATGGGATAGCTTGTGTGTGTAAGAAAATATTGTATAGAAGTGTATTGGGCAGCTTGTGTGTGTAAGAATGGATCTTATAGAAGTGTATTGGGCAGCTTGTGTGTGTAAGAAGAGATCCTATAGAAGTGTATTGGGCAGCTTGTGTGTGTAAGAAGAGATCCTATAGAAGTGTATGGGATAGCTTGTGTGTAAGAAGAGATCCTATACAAGTGTATGGGTTAGCTTGTGTGTGTAAGAAGGGATCCTATCGAAGTGTATGGGATAGCTTGTGTGTGCAATAAGAGATCCTATAGAAGCGTATAGGATAGCTTGTGTATGTAAGAAGAGATCCAATAGAAGTGTACGGGATAGCTTGTGTGTGTAAGAAGTAATCCTATAGAAGTGTATGATATAGCTTGTGTGTGTAAGAAGAGATCCTTTAAAAGTGTATTGGGCAGTTTTTGTGTGTAAGAAGGGATCCTATAGAAGTGTATGGGATAGCTTGTGTGTGCAATAAGAGATCCTATATAAGTGTATGGCATAGCTTGTGTGTAAGAAGGGATCCTATAGAGGTGTATGGGATAGCTTGTGTTTGTGTAAAAAGAGATCCTATAGAAGTGTATGGGATAGCTTGTGTGTGTTAGAAGAGATCCTATAGAAGTGTATGGGATTGCTTGTGTGTGTAAGATAAGATCCTATAGAAGTGTATGGGATAGCTTGTGTGTAAGAAGAGATCATATAGAAGTGTATGGGATAGCTTGTGTGTAAGAAGAGATCCTATAGAAGTGTATGGGATAGCTTGTGTGTAGGAAGAGATCCTATAGAGGTGTACAGGATTGCTTGTGTGTGTAAGACGAGATCCGATAGAAGTGTATGGGATAGCTTGTGTGTAAGAAGAGATCCTATAGAATTGTATGGGATAGCTTGTGTGTAAGAAGAGATCCTTTAGAGGTGTATGGGATAGCTTGTGTGTAAGAAGAGATCCTTTAGAGGTGTATGGGATAGCTTGTGTGTGTAAGAATAGATCCTATAGAAGTGTATTGGGCAGCTTGTGTGTGTAAGAAGAGATCCTATAGAAGTGTACAGGATAGCTTGTGTGTGTAAGAATGGATCCTATAGAAGTGTATGGGATAGCTTGTGTGTGTAAGAAGAGATCCTATAGAAGTGTATTGGGCAGCTTGTGTGTGTAAGAAGAGATCCTATAGAAGTGTATTGGGCAGCTTGTGTGTGTAAGAAGAGATCCTATAGAAGTGTATGGGATAGCTTGTGTGTGTGTAAGAAGAGATCCTATAGAAGTGTATTGGGCAGCTTGTGTGTGTAAGAAGAGATCCTATAGAAGTGTATGGGATAGCTTGTGTGTGTGTAAGAAGAGATCCTATAGAAGTGTATTGGGCAGCTTGTGTGTGTAAGAAGGGATCCTATAGAAGTGTATGGGATAGCTTGTGTGTGTGAAGAAATCCTATAGAAGTGTATGGGATAGCTTGTGTGTGTGAAGAAGAGATCCTATAGAAGTGTATGGGATAGCTTGTGTGTGTAAGAAGAGATCCTATAGAAGTGTATGGGATAGCTCGTGTGTGGAAGAAGGGATCCTATAGAAATGTATGGGATAGCTTGTGTGTAAGAATGGTTCCTATAGAAATGTATGGGATAACTTGTAAGAATGGTTCCTATGGAAATGTATGGGATAGCTTGTGTGTGTAAGAAGAGATCCTATAGAAGTGTATTGGGCAGCTTGTGTGTGTAAGAAGAGATCCTATAGAAGTGTATGGGATAGCTTGTATTTTTAGAAGAGATCCTATAGAAGTGTATGGGATAGCTTGTGTGTGTAAGAAGAGATTGTATAGAAGTGTATGGGATAGCTCGTGTGTGTAAGAATGGATCCTATAGACGTGTATGGGATAGCTTGTGTGTAAGAAGAGATCCTATCGAAGTGTACGGGATAGCTTGTGTGTAAGAAGAGATCCTATAGAAGTGTATAGGATAGCTTGTGTATGTAAGAAGAGATCCAATAGAAGTGTACAGGATAGCTTGTGTGTGTAAGAAGGGAACCTATAGAAGTGTATGGGATAGCTTGTGTGTGTAAGAAGAGATCCTATAGAAGTGTACGGGATAGCTTGTGTGTGTAAGAAGTAATCCTATAGAAGTGTATGAGATAGCTTGTGTGTGTAAGAAGAGATCCTTTAAAAGTGTATTGGGCAGTTTGTGTGTGTAAGAAGGGATCCTATAGAAGTGTATGGGGTAGCTTGTGTGTGCAATAAGAGATCCTATATAAGTGTATGGGATAGCTTGTGTATAAGAAGAAATCTTATAGAAGTCTATGGGATAGCTTTTGTGTAAGAAGAGATCCTATAGAGGTGTATGGGATAGCTTGTGTGTGTGTAAAAAGAGATCCTATAGAAGTGTATGGTATAGGTTGCGTGTGTTAGAAGAGATCCTATAGAAGTGTACAGGATTGCTTGTGTGTGTAAGACGAGATCCTATAGAAGTGTATGGGATAGCTTGTGTGTAAGAAGAGATCCTATAGAAGTGTATGGGATAGCTTGTGTGTAAGAAGAGATCCTATAGAAGTGTATGGGATAGCTTGTGTGTAAGAAGAGATCCTATAGAAGTGTACGGGATTGCTTGTGTGTGTAAGACGAGATCCTATAGAAGTGTATGGGATAGCTTGTGTGTAAGAAGAGATCCTATAGAAGTGTATGGGATAGCTTGTGTGTAAGAAGAGATCCTATAGAGGTGTATGGGATAGCTTGTGTGTAAGAATAGATCCTATAGAAGTGTATTGGGCAGCTTGTGTGTGTAAGAAGAGATCCTATAGAAGTGTATGGGATAGCTTGTGTGTAAGAAGAAATCCTATAGAAGTGTTTGGGATAGCTTATGTGTAAGAAGAGATCCTATAGAAGTGTATGGGATAGCTTGTGTGTAAGAAGAGATCCTATAGAAGTATACGGGATTGCTTGTGTGTGTAAGACGAGATCCTATAGAAGTGTATGGGATAGCTTTTGTGTAAGAAGAGATCCTTTAGAGGTGTATGGGATAGCTTGTGTGTAAGAAGAGATCCTATAGAGGTGTATGGGATAGCTTGTGTGTGTAAGAATAGATCCTATAGAAGTGTATTGGGCAGCTTGTGTGTGTAAGAAGAGATCCTATAGAAGTGTACAGGATAGCTTGTGTGTGTAAGAAGAGATCCTATAGATGTGTACAGGATAGCTTGTGTGTAAGAAGAGATCCTATAGAAGTGTATGGGATAGCTTGTGTGTGTAAGAAAATATCGTATAGAAGTGTATTGGGCAGCTTGTGTGTGTAAGAATGGATCCTATAGAAGTGTATTGGGCAGCTTGTGTGTGTAAGAAGAGATCCTATAGAAGTGTATTGGGCAGCTTGTGTGTGTAAGAAGAGATCCTATAGAAGTGTATGGGATAGCTTGTGTGTAAGAAGAGATCCTATACAAGTGTATGGGTTAGCTTGTGTGTGTAAGAAGGGATCCTATCGAAGTGTATGGGATAGCTTGTGTGTAAGAAGAGATCCTATAGAAGCGTATAGGATAGCTTGTGTATGTAAGAAGAGATCCAATAGAAGTGTACGGGATAGCTTGTGTGTGTAAGAAGTAATCCTATAGAAGTGTATGATATAGCTTGTGTGTGTAAAAAGAGATCCTTTAAAAGTGTATTGGGCAGTTTGTGTGTGTAAGAAGGGATCCTATAGAAGTGTACAGGATAGCTTGTGTGTAAGAAGAGATCCTATAGATGTGTACGGGATAGCTTGTGTGTAAGAAGGGATCCTATAGAAGTGTATGGGATAGCTTGTGTGTGCAATAAGAGATCCTATATAAGTGTATGGCATAGCTTGTGTGTAAGAAGAAATCCTATAGAAGTCCATAGGATAGCTTTTGTGTAAGAAGGGATCCTATAGAGGTGTATGGGATAGCTTGTGTTTGTGTAAAAAGAGATCCTATAGAAGTGTATGGGATAGCTTGTGTGTGTTAGAAGAGATCCTATAGAAGTGTATGGGATTGCTTGTGTGTGTAAGATAAGATCCTATAGAAGTGTATGGGATAGCTTGTGTGTAAGAAGAGATCCTATAGAAGTGTATGGGATAGCTTGTGTGTAAGAAGAGATCCTATAGAAGTGTATGGGATAGCTTGTGTGTAGGAAGAGATCCTATAGAGGTGTACAGGATTGCTTGTGTGTGTAAGACGAGATCCTATAGAAGTGTATGGGATAGCTTGTGTGTAAGAAGAGATCCTATAGAATTGTATGGGATAGCTTGTGTGTAAGAAGAGATCCTTTAGAGGTGTATGGGATAGCTTGTGTGTAAGAAGAGATCCTTTAGAGGTGTATGGGATAGCTTGTGTGTGTAAGAATAGATCCTATAGCAGTGTATTGGGCAGCTTGTGTGTGTAAGAAGAGATCCTATAGAAGTGTACGGGATAGCTTGTGTGTAAGAAGAGATCCTATAGAAGTGTATGGGATAGCTTGTGTGTAAGAAGAGATCCTATAGAAGTGTATGGGATAGCTTGTGTGTGTAAGAAAGTATGATATAGAAGTGTATTGGGCAGCTTGTGTGTGTAAGAAGAGATCCTATAGAAGTGTACGGGATAGCTTGTGTGTGTGTAAGAAGAGATCCTATAGAAGTGTATGGGATAGCTTGTGTGTGTAAGAAGAGATCCTATACAAGTGTATGGGTTAGCTTGTGTGTGTAAGAAGGGATCCTATCGAAGTGTATGGGATAGCTTGTGTGTAAGAAGAGATCCTATAGAAGCGTATAGGATAGCTTGTGTATGTAAGAAGAGATCCAATAGAAGTGTACGGGATAGCTTGTGTGTGTAAGAAGTAATCCTATAGAAGTGTATGATATAGCTTGTGTGTGTAAAAAGAGATCCTTTAAAAGTGTATTGGGCAGTTTGTGTGTGTAAGAAGGGATCCTATAGAAGTGTACAGGATAGCTTGTGTGTAAGAAGAGATCCTATAGATGTGTACGGGATAGCTTGTGTGTAAGAAGGGATCCTATAGAAGTGTATGGGATAGCTTGTGTGTGCAATAAGAGATCCTATATAAGTGTATGGCATAGCTTGTGTGTAAGAAGAAATCCTATAGAAGTCCATAGGATAGCTTTTGTGTAAGAAGGGATCCTATAGAGGTGTATGGGATAGCTTGTGTTTGTGTAAAAAGAGATCCTATAGAAGTGTATGGGATAGCTTGTGTGTGTTAGAAGAGATCCTATAGAAGTGTATGGGATTGCTTGTGTGTGTAAGATAAGATCCTATAGAAGTGTATGGGATAGCTTGTGTGTAAGAAGAGATCCTATAGAAGTGTATGGGATAGCTTGTGTGTAAGAAGAGATCCTATAGAAGTGTATGGGATAGCTTGTGTGTAGGAAGAGATCCTATAGAGGTGTACAGGATTGCTTGTGTGTGTAAGACGAGATCCTATAGAAGTGTATGGGATAGCTTGTGTGTAAGAAGAGATCCTATAGAATTGTATGGGATAGCTTGTGTGTAAGAAGAGATCCTTTAGAGGTGTATGGGATAGCTTGTGTGTAAGAAGAGATCCTTTAGAGGTGTATGGGATAGCTTGTGTGTGTAAGAATAGATCCTATAGCAGTGTATTGGGCAGCTTGTGTGTGTAAGAAGAGATCCTATAGAAGTGTACGGGATAGCTTGTGTGTAAGAAGAGATCCTATAGAAGTGTATGGGATAGCTTGTGTGTAAGAAGAGATCCTATAGAAGTGTATGGGATAGCTTGTGTGTGTAAGAAAGTATGATATAGAAGTGTATTGGGCAGCTTGTGTGTGTAAGAAGAGATCCTATAGAAGTGTACGGGATAGCTTGTGTGTGTGTAAGAAGAGATCCTATAGAAGTGTATGGGATAGCTTGTGTGTGTAAGAAGAGATCCTATAGAAGTGTATTGGGCAGCTTGTGTGTGTAAGAAGAGATCCTATAGAAGTGTATTGGGCAGCTTGTGTGTGTAAGAAGAGATCCTATAGAAGTGTATGGGATAGCTTGTGTGTGTGTAAGAAGAGATCCTATAGAAGTGTATTGGGCAGCTTGTGTGTGTAAGAAGGGATCCTATAGAAGTGTATGGGATAGCTTGTGTGTGTGAAGAAGAGATCCTATAGAAGTGTATGGGATAGCTTGTGTGTGTAAGAAGAGATCCTATAGAAGTGTATGGGATAGCTCGTGTGTGGAAGAAGGGATCCTATAGAAATGTATGGGATAGCTTGTGTGTAAAAATGGTTCCTATAGAAATGTATGGGATAACTTGTAAGAATGGTTCCTATGGAAATGTATGGGATAGCTTGTGTGTGTAAGAAGAGATCCTATAGAAGTGTATTGGGCAGCTTGTGTGTGTAAGAAGAGATCCTATAGAAGTGTATGGGATAGCTTGTATTTTTAGAAGAGATCCTATAGAAGTGTATGGGATAGCTCGTGTGTGTAAGAATGGATCCTATAGACGTGTATGGGATAGCTTGTGTGTAAGAAGAGATCCTATCGAAGTGTACGGGATAGCTTGTGTGTAAGAAGAGATCCTATAGAAGTGTATAGGATAGCTTGTGTATGTAAGAAGAGATCCAATAGAAGTGTACAGGATAGCTTGTGTGTGTAAGAAGGGAACCTATATAAGTGTATGGGATAGCTTGTGTGTGTAAGAAGTAATCCTATAGAAGTGTATGGGATAGCTTGTGTGTGTAAGAAGGGATCCTATAGAAGTGTATGGGGTAGCTTGTGTGTGCAATAAGAGATCCTATATAAGTGTATGGGATAGCTTGTGTATAAGAAGAAATCCTATAGAAGTCTATTGGATAGCTTTTGTGTAAGAAGAGATCCTATAGAGGTGTATGGGATAGCTTGTGTGTGTGTAAAAAGAGATCCTATAGAAGTGTATGGGATAGGTTGTGTGTGTTAGAAGAGATCCTATAGAAGTGTACGGGATTGCTTGTGTGTGTAAGACGAGATCCTATAGAAGTGTATGGGATAGCTTGTGTGTAAGAAGAGATCCTATAGAAGTGTATGGGATAGCTTGTGTGTAAGAAGAGATCTTATAGAAGTGTATGGGATAGCTTGTGTGTAAGAAGAGATCCTATAGAAGTGTACGGGATTGCTTGTGTGTGTAAGACGAGATCCTATAGAAGTGTATGGGATAGCTTGTGTGTAAGAAGAGATCCTATAGAAGTGTATGGGATAGCTTGTGTGTATAAGAAGAGATCTTTTAGAGGTGTATGGGATAGCTTGTGTGTAAGAAGAGATCCTATAGAGGTGTATGGGATAGCTTGTGTGTAAGAATAGATCCTATAGAAGTGTATTGGGCAGCTTGTGTGTGTAAGAAAAGATCCTATAGAAGTGTATTGGATAGCTTGTGTGTAAGAAGAAATCCTATAGAAGTGTTTGGGATATCTTATGTGTATAAGAAGAGATCCTATAGAGGTGTATGGGATAGCTTGTGTATGTAAGAAGAGATCCTATAGAAGTGTTTGGGATAGCTTGTGTGTGTAAGAAGAGATCCTATAGAAGTGTATGTGATAGCTTGTGTGTGTAAGAAGAGATCCTATAGAAGTGTTTGGGATAGCTTGTGTATGTAAGAAGGGATCCTATAGAAGTGTATGGGATAGCTTGTGTGTGTAAGAAGAGATCCTATAGAAGTGTATGGGATAGCTTGTGTGTGTAAGAAGAGATCCTATAGAAGTGTATGTGATAGCTTGTGTATGTAAGAAGGGATCCTATAGAAGTGTATGGGATTAGCTTGTGTGTGTAAGAAGAGATCCTATAGAAGTGTATGGGATAGCTTGTGTGTGTAAAAATAGATCAAATAGAAGTGTATTGGGCAGTTTGTGTGTGTGTGTGTAAGAAGGGATCCTATAGAAGTGTATGGGATAGCTCGTGTGTGGAAGAAGGGATCCTATAGAAATGTATGGGATAGCTTGTGTGTAAAAATGGTTCCTATAGAAATGTATGGGATAACTTGTAAGAATGGTTCCTATGGAAATGTATGGGATAGCTTGTGTGTGTAAGAAGAGATCCTATAGAAGTGTATTGGGCAGCTTGTGTGTGTAAGAAGAGATCCTATAGAAGTGTATGGGATAGCTTGTGTGTAAGAAGAGATCCTATAGAAGTGTATGGGATAGCTTGTGTGTTTAAGAAAATATCCTATAGAAGTGTATTTGGCAGCTTGTGTGTGTAAGAAGAGATCCTATAGAAGTGTACGGGATAGCTTGTGTGTGTAAGAATGGATCCTTTAGAAGTGTAAGGGATAGCTTGCGTGTAAGAAGAGATCCTATAGAAGTGTATGGGATAGCTTGTGTGTATAAGAAGAGATCCTTTAGAGGTGTATGGGATAGCTTGTGTGTGTAAGAAGAGATCCTATAGAAGTGTATTGGGCAGCTTGTGTGTGTAAGAAGAGATCCTATAGAAGGGTATGGGATAGCTTGTGTGTAAGAAAAGATCCTATAGAAGTGTTTGGGATAGCTTGTGTGTGTAAGGAGAGATCCTATAGAGATGTATAGGATAACTTGTGTGTGTAAGAAGAGATCCTATAGAGGTGTATGGGATAGCTTGTGTGTGTAAGAAGAGATCCTATAGAAGTGTACGGGATTGCTTGTGTGTGTAAGACAAGATCCCATAGAAGTGTATCTGATAGCTTGTGTGTAAGAAGAGATCCTATAGAAGTGTATGGGATAGTTTGTGTATAAGAAGAGATCCTATAGAAGTGTATGGGATAGCTTGTGTGTAGGAAGAGATCCTATAGAAGTGTATGGGATAGCTTGTGTGTAAGAAGAGATCCTTTAGAGGTGTATGGGATAGCTTGTGTGTAAGAAGAGATCCTATAGAGGTGTATGAGATAGCTTGTGTGTGTAAGAATAGATCCTATAGAAGTGTATTGGGCAGCTTGTGTGTGTAAGAAGAGATCCTATAGAAGTGTTTGGGATAGCTTGTGTGTCTAAGAAGAGATCCTATAGAGGTGTATGGGATAGCTTGTGTGTGTAAGGAGAGATCCTATAGAGGTGTATAGGATAGCTTGTGTGGGTAAGAAGAGATCCTATAGAGGTGTATGGGATAGCTTGTTTGTGTAAGAAGAGATCCTATAGAGGTGTATGGGATAGCTTGTTTGTGTAAGAACAGATCCTATAGAGGTATATGGGATAGCTTGTTTGTGTAAGAAGAGATCCTATAGAAGTGTATGGGATAGCTTGTGTGTAAGAAGAGATCCTTTAGAGGTGTATGGGATAGCTTGTGTGTAAGAAGAGATCCTATAGAGGTGTATGGGATAGCTTGTGTGTGTAAGAATAGATCCTATAGAAGTGTATTGGGCAGCTTGTGTGTGTAAGAAGAGATCCTATAGAAGTGTTTGGGATAGCTTGTGTGTCTAAGAAGAGATCCTATAGAGGTGTATGGGATAGCTTGTGTGTGTAAGGAGAGATCCTATAGAGGTGTATAGGATAGCTTGTGTGGGTAAGAAGAGATCCTATAGAGGTGTATGGGATAGCTTGTTTGTGTAAGAAGAGATCCTATAGAGGTGTATGGGATAGCTTGTTTGTGTAAGAACAGATCCTATAGAGGTATATGGGATAGCTTGTTTGTGTAAGAAGAGATTCTATAGAGGTGTATGGGATAGCTTGTGTGTAAGAAGAGATCCTATAGAGGTATATGGGATAGCTTGTTTGTGTAAGAAGAGATTCTATAGAGGTGTATGGGATAGCTTGTGTGTGTAAGAATAGATCCTATAGAAGTGTATGGGATAGCTTGTCTTTGTAAGAAGAGATCCTATAGAGGTGTATGGGATAGCTTGTGTGTGTATGAATAGATCCTATAGAAGTGTGTTGGGCAGCTTGTGTGTGTAAGAAGAGAATATATGACCTATTGTAAATGTGATTGCTATGGGTTAATTTGATCCATTTTTCGCCCACGCTCCACCTAATTATTAAAATAATATTACCTTGGGACATCAGCACAGAATCCTCACACCTCTGCCTCCCCCCCCCCCCTCCTGGGAATTAAAGGAGATAGTTTGTGTATAAGAAGAGATCCTATAGAAGTGTATGGGATAGCTTGTGTGTAAGAAGAGATCCTATAGAAGTGTATGGGATAGCTTGTGTGTAAGAAGAGATCCTTTAGAGGTGTATGGGATAGCTTGTGTGTAAGAAGAGATCCTATAGAGGTGTATTGGATAGCTTGTGTGTGTAAGAATAGATCCTATAGAAGTGTATGGGATAGCTTGTCTTTGTAAGAAGAGATCCTATAGAGGTGTATGGGATAGCTTGTGTGTGTATGAATAGATCCTATAGAAGTGTGTTGGGCAGCTTGTGTGTGTAAGAAGAGAATATATGACCTATTGTAAATGTGATTGCTATGGGTTAATTTGATCCATTTTTCGCCCACGCTCCACCTAATTATTAAAATAATATTACCTTGGGACATCAGCACAGAATCCTCACACCTCTGCCTCCCCCCCCCCCCCCTCCTGGGAATTAAAGAATTTTAGGAATCTGAGTTATTTTAAACACTGAAGGAAAATCACCAGAGGCAGATCATCTTATCCTCATTAAAGGGAGGTTATAGAATTAGAAATTTTGTAGTGTGTAGAATAATTATTTTCCATTCATTTGAGTAATCGTGGGGTGGGGAATATTTTCTTTATGATGGAAAGCAAATAGTATATCATATGCATACATTTTAAGCAGGGTAGGTATTCTAAAGATTCAACACAAAATAAAATGAGCAATATATAATGTGTATCTACTGCAGAAGAATGAAAAAATCGAGTTGAGATTGGAAAGAAAAATAAAGGTAGAATGTAAAAATAATTGTACAGACCACAGAAACTACAGGGGGAAATTATTATTTCAAGTCATTTAACATCAGGCAAACAATGCAGCAGTACAGGGAAATACGTAGGATATTGAATTGTATATTGCTGTATTAACAGGAGTCTATGGCCCTGCAGGGTGAAATCTATCTATCTATTAACTCTCTATCTATCTATCTATCTATCTATCTATCAACTATCCATCTATTATCTATATATCATTTATGTATCATATACCTGTCTGTTGAAAGTATCTATCTATCTATATATCTACCTATCATATACCTGTCTGTAGAAATAATCTGTTGATCTGTATCTGTCCTATCTATCATTTATATAATATCTGTCTGTCTTTCTACTTTCCGCTCCCCTCTTTTCTGTTCCTGTATTCCTCTCACTCTCTCCATCACTGCCTAACCCCCCTTCAGTTCTGCAGTAGCTGGCTCTGTCCTCGCTGTTATACAGTATGGGAAAAGGAGCTGTGGTTTTGTGCTGGGGGTAAACCGAGTCATCATTCCTACGTCTGTGAGAGTGAATCTTTGGGATTGTCTGCAGGCGACCCCAGAGCACGTATAACCCTTTGTGTGCCAGGCTATCTGCATGGGAAAATGCTGAATCTTTTTTTAACACCTCGCACTCTAACTACATACTGTACCATGTCTTGTTACCTGCACTACATACTGAACCATGTCTTGTTACCTGCACTACATACTGTACCATGTCTTGTTACCTGCACTACATACCGTACCCTGTCTTGTTACCTGCACTACATACCGTACCCTGTCTTGTTACCTGCACTACATACTGTACCATGTCTTGTTATCTGCACTACATACTGTACCATGTCTTGTTACCTGCACTACATACTGTACCATGTCTTACCTGCACTACATACTGTACCATGTCTTGTTACCTGCACTACATACTGTACCCTGTCTTGTTACCTGCACTACATACTGTACCATGTCTTGTTACCTGCACTACATACTGTACCCTGTCTTGTTACCTGCACTACATATCGTACCATGTCTTGTTACCTGCACTTCATACTGTACCATGTCTTGTTACCTGCACTACATACTGTACCATGTCTTGTTACCTGCACTACATACTGTACCATGTCTTGTTACCTGCACTACATACTGTACCATGTCTTGTTACCTGCACTACATACTGTACCCTGTCTTGTTACCTGCACTACATACTGTACCATGTCTTGTTACCTGCACTACATACCGTACCCTGTCTTGTTACCTGCACTACATACCGTACCCTGTCTTGTTACCTGCACTACATACTGTACCATGTCTTGTTACCTGCACTACATACTGTACCATGTATTACCTGCACTACATACTGTACCATGTCTTGTTACCTCCACTACATAACTCCCCTATGGCCTGCCATCAACCTCTGTATCTCCTCCTCTTCCTATCCACCAGTAGACATAATACAAAGTGTAGCCTAAAAATAATATGCAGATTTAGTTGTAAAATTATATTAGTTGTTTAAATATTCAAGAAATAAGGTAAAGTTTTAATTTCCTAAAGTATTTTGATTACTTTATTATAATGGGCGCCACAATGTTAAAACCTAGGTTTCCCTTATTTAATCCCTTCTGCTGAAGACAATTAGTGGATTTATTTCACACAGTCATTGTTTACACACCTTATGTA